>NC_056728.1:536993439-537098439 GCF_019279795.1 Protopterus annectens | reverse complement strand
GTATGCTGGCTGAGAATCCCCTTTGTGTGCCTTTCTCAACTTAATGGAACGGCCATATCCTGCTGGGGCCATACCTCTCAACTGTACAGATACACCCAGGTTATCCAAAGGTAGGACTCACATACCTGGTCAGTTTACCTTCACATTGTGGTTTACAAACAGTTTTGTGGCTATTCATTCATGAGTTTGCAGTCAGGGGGTAGTATGGGCAGACAGAATTTCTGACTTCACACACTCCATGACATTCATGCTTCTCTATTATTTTCTCCTCTTCCTAACATTATGAAAGCAATATCTCAGAGGTATTCCTATAGTTGGGCCTTTATCCCAGTAGCATTTATGGCCTGTTCCATAGTTCCTGCAGTAGGACATGGGGAGGCATTCTACTGGCATTTGTCAGCATGGCCTTGCATTTGTTTTCTGTTTATTGTGTTTGGTTGTTAGGATCCCCTGACATTCCATACATTGGCACTATGGGTGATGCATGGGCCTTTGCCAAAGGACTGTAGGTGATTTGAGATTGCTGCAGGCCATCTGTAGCAGGACAGTGCATTCTATCACTCATACATTCCCAGGCTGCAAGCCAGTGGATTACCCTGGGGTGACAGTGGTATGTGGTTGAGGTGTTCCTGTCAGTCCTTCCTGCTCATACTGATCTGTGATTCTGGATGTGGTCAGGTTGCTGCTTACAGCTAGGGACACACCTACATGGGACACCTGTTCAGCATGCAACATCCTGTATGTATTCCCATACAGAGATGGGTTCATGCTGTACTCTTTCCCTGCAAGGATAAGACCTGTGATAAATCTGTGGCTGATGGTAGGGTGATCTGGGCGCATGTGTGATATGGAAGCTACTGGCACCTGACTCACAGATATACCTGGGACAGTCCCCTTATGCTGGCTTGTGTATGGACATGAACAGCCTGTCATTACTTTATAACTGTGCCTTTGGTGGTCTGCCAGTGATTGGCCAGACTAACAGTATTCCATACTAAAGGGACAACTCATGTGATGCTAACCTCTGTTTATAATTCCTATGTTGTGTGCAGTTATTTTATATGCAGTCTGTGTAAGTTACTTCCACCTGATTACTGTTTCTATGTATGGGCCCCCATTCATGACGTGTCCAGCTTTCCGGCAGTGACAGATATTGACATGTGGACAGTGCGTATGTACAACTGCTGACATGGGTGTAGCTGAGAAGCAGTGTGGTTGGTGCTGCAGTTGGAACATGGTCCTATCAACCATTGTACTGTACCTAGGCCACTGACACACAACCACCCAGGCCCACATGCTGACTACTTCCAGGCAATATTAAACACTCAGCAAACTTACCACACTGACCCCTTTATATTGTACACATGCAACAATGTAGATTGGGACAGCGCTGGCAATCTGTTCTCCAGTGATATTACTCCTCAAACTTGCATTTTACTGCATTTCTACATGGGATTGTGTGAAGTGGTGCACACCTGAATACTTTAAACATTTGCAATGACTGTACTGGTATTTTTGTTATTCTGTTGGCTTCCATTTCATATTGTATTGTGACCTATCATGCAGAAAGGAGGCCTATCAGTAGAGTACATATGTTAGATTTTAATGGCATAAATTTCAGTTTCAGACTTCTTACCCTTCTGAACTAAAATGCAACTGCCAGATCTGTTGTAGTATGTCTGTGTAGGTCTAGAAGAGGTCTGTTCACCATTGTCATCATTTGGGGGCCTCAGCCACGCCTTTCTTTATGGTCATCTACACCTATCCTTGTGGGTGAGGCTGGTGGTGGGTATGTGACCTTCACTGACATCCATGTGTGTGACCATTTGTCACCCACTGTTATTTGGGCAATCACATGTACTGCAGTGGGGGCTGTCACCTTGTGTAGTACTGCCTAGTATGTTGACACCAGTATTTGTTATGGATTTCCTGCTGACCCATATAGCTGTCAGCTGTCTGCTGCTATTTCATTCAGCCACCCAATTCCCTTGCATGCTTGCATCCATACCATACACACAACTATCAGAACATACTACTCCATTCAGTAATTGATATGAAGGGTGACTTACTTTGTTGCTGGGCCAATATTGAGGATGGTGTTGGAGGGCTGACTATGTCATTTGCATGTAGTACAATCCCTATACATGGTAAAGCACAGATAGTGTCATGTTTGGCATTCCTTTTAATGTATGTGCGAGTTGGAGAGAGGTATCAGTCCCTGGGTCCCTACAGTGTCAGTGTGCGTGCTATGCATTGCCTCTTTGCCAAGGCCTGGGCATACTGGGCATGCCTCCTTCTGCCTACAGGGGCAGGCTCAGGAAGTTCCACCTCCAAGTCCCTCTGTGCCTGTGCTGGCCCTGGCAATGGTGGATGGCAGTGTGGCCCTGCCCCATGCTGTTCCTGCTGCAGCTGTTTCTGCATGATCATATTGTGTAGCATGACACATACTATGAACATTTGTGTACATGTAGCTGGCAAGTACTGCAAGGCTCCACTGGATATGTCAAGGCAGCAGAACCGTGACTTCACCATCTCAAACCCATGCTCTGCAATGATCCCGCTTTGTATGTGTGCCTCATTATGATGTTCTTGTTTAGGTGCGTGTGCATTTCTGATGGCTGTCATCAGCCACGACTCCAGTGCATAACCAGCATCCACCACTAGATGGCCATATGGGATGTCCCCCCTGGCAAACCCCTGATACAGCTGTGAGCAATTCCAGATGTGGGAGTCGTGATAGCTTCCAGGGCTGCCAGCCTACACTTTCATGATAATGCCTTGGGCATTGCAAATGACCTGGCAGTTGATGGAGGGGAAGCCCTTGTGGTTTATGTAGACCCTACCCCACTTGCTGGGTGGTGTTTTGATGTGGATGTGCATACAGTCCATAGCACCAACTACCTCAGGGTATTCTGCTATATAGTGGAAGAGACGCATACTTCTGGTCAATGCCTCATGGGTGTTGGGAAAATATATGTGCTCATTGGCATGTGGTGTCATGGCATCCAGGAACTGGTAGAGTACCCTGGATGCTGATGCCTGTGAGACCCCCACAATATCCCCAGTTGGTCTTTTAAAGGTAATGGTGGCTAGTATTCTTAAGCCTACACATACCTTGGAATTCACTGGGATTGGTTCTCCTCTGTTGGTTCTGTGTGTGAGGCAGGGATGGAACAGCTGGATGGTTTGGTGCAGAATGTCCCTGTCCACCCTATAGCACTCCACTATCTCCAGCTCATGTAGGCCTTGGTAGGTTACCTTGGATCTGTACACTCTTCTCCTCCTCCTCACTGTGGGTCGGTTGTCAGTATTCTCCTCCTCACCACCCTCAGTCTCTAGCACATATTGATGGAGTAAAGCAGCAGCAGCCTCTAACATTTTTAGTTTGTTTTGCCAGTTAAAAAGCCCCCATCTGTGTACACTGGTGGTGTAGACTTTGTGGGAAAAATCAATCTGAAAGGTGTTTGCATAGTTTATAGTAGTGTGCTGGGCTGCTGCATGTGTAATTGACTGATTCTGATACATTCAACCTGCCAGCTATGCTAGTTCTCCTTGATTGCCTTCCTACTGCTGTTCCCCCTTCCCAGTTCCTCCCTATTTAAGCCCCAAGGTGTGCCATGGATACCCAGTGCTGAAATGTAAACAGTGCTGCCATTTCCTCTTTTTTTTTTTTTTTTGTTGATGCTTAAAAGCTGGTGTGCAGCATGCACACCTGTTTAGGCTATGTACATACTGCTTAAGCACATCTGACGCACCCCCTTCTTTAGCTGTGCTTAGCTAAGGTCAAACATGGGCCACAAAACTCCATTGAGTTTACAGCAAGCATGACATACCCCCTTATGAAGTCATTCAGCTCTTGTTGTATTGCTGCACCTACATGGTTAGGTACAAGCTGGCACTTTAAAGAAATATGTGATTCAGTATAACTCCACTCATTTGCATACCCCAGTGCATAGGTCATTAGTTACTACACTAAAACGGACCCTTTACCCTTGAAAAACAGTGTTCCCTGGTATTGTTTACATTCTGCATGCCATTGACTATAATGGCGAAATGCAGATTTAACTTAGAATTGAGTTTTCCCATTTTTTTTAATTTTTGGCCCAATCCCATTTGTGTGCCGCTGCCCTATGCTTAAATGGCTGAGATTGGAAAAAAAAAGTTTAGTTTTCATATTAATTAACACTTTTTATGCCAATGGCCTTATATTTGGCCATTGGCATGTCTAATGTACATAATACATGCTTTTTCATGAGTTGTCATGCCTCCATTTTGTCAGTTGCAGAAATCTACTCAGTTATTTTCTGAACACATTTCTGCACTGACACTGCTCTAGCACGGAGACCTGGCAGCTTGTTGAATCGCTAAATCACCTCATTTGCATGGTTTTCACCAGCAAATGGGGTGATTTGCATATTTGCCGGTTTTCCGTGCTGGAACAGTATAGGGCCACTCGTGCACATGAAAACAGCACTATCCTGAATCGCTTGGTGGTCAGTGGCCATTTTCCATGCAGGAACTCTTACACTGTTCTTGCATGGAAAAATCAGCCTTCCTGAATCCCAGGGTAGATTTTTAGGGTTCTTGTACAAAGACCTGAAGAAGTCTAGAGGGGTGAAAGTGATCTTTGTTAACAAAAATGTATGGAAATAGATTATGTTTTGGACAATGTATTTTTTTCTGGATGCTAAATTATAATTGATTTTGATTGCCAAATGCTCTAATGTTTAAATGTTTCCAGCCATGTATTAAAATGTCTTTAATAAAGTCACAGAAATTGTTTAATAATAATCTGTTTAATAGAAAGTACCACATCAGTATTAATTTTATTTAGAGTACAGAAGGTTTAAATTATTAGGACATTCAGTAAGTAGGCCAGTACCAGCTCGACTATCACACTGCTAAGGATGGGGGAAAGGATTTAAATTTGTTAACATGTATACCAATACATTTTGTTTTACAACAAAATAAACCACTCCCATACCTGGTATCAGGTATATAGTCAGAAAGTTTGAGATTAAACTATCATTTGGTTTATGTTTTGTTTTGTTTAAATCACTTGTCTGTGTGTTAATAAATTATTTTCAACTGGAAACATACTGTCTTCCCTGCTTGGATTATTCTGAATACCTACTAGAGTTAGTAATTCTGTATAATATTAATAATATTTCAAAATAAGTTTTTATTTTTTAATGTAGGACATTTTTAAGTCTGTTACTTCTACTACCATTTTCTGGCTTGTTTCTGGTTTTTAATATATAATGATTAATTAGACATACAGGAATTGAAAAACTTCTACAGAGAAGTTGCTTATACTGTTTTGTTTTGGACCTACTATACTTTTATAGTGGGTTGTTTGAGACTTAGGGGATACCACTGAGATTAATTGTTTCTTGTTTGGCAGTTTGGTTTCTAAGACCAAAGTTTTTCTTCCATAAAATGATCCTATATTTGGTGTGGAATTCCTGCATCTTAAAACATGGATAATGATAGAAATAGAAGTTATGTCCTTACCATAACGTTCCATGTGGAGTGTTCATCTCGCCTTGGTTATTACACATGGGTTCGGAGCCGATCCTCGGCTCCGTGTCGGCCGCCTGCAAGCTCTGCATCGAGAAGAAGCTCGAGATCACCTAATACCCACAATCCCCCTCTGCCTTTACCTCAGATCTAGTTTGCAAGCAAACCAGTCATAGAGAGCACACACACATACCAAAAATTACCTAATGATAGGATATCTATATACATATATATATATATATATATATATATATATACATATATACACAAGTGTATCATATAATACAACTAATGCAACTGCAGAAGGAGAATACTCCAGACCAGGCACCAAATCGAACGTTCTTCCTAAGGGTGGGAAGGGTGGGAGTGTAATACCAAGATGAACACTCCACATGGAACGTTATGGTAAGGACATAACTTCTATATGTGAGAGTGTTCAATCTCACCTTTGTTCTTACACATGGGTAGCGTCCCTAGCTCCATGATCCTGAGGAACTCACGGGAGAACGTTCTTGAGCACAGTGGAACCAAAGGTTGCCCTATCCCTAGAAACCTTGTCCACTTTGTAATGAGAGATAAATGTATGTGGTTTAGCCCAAGTAGCAGCCACACAGATCGTGTCTAATGGTAAGCGAGCTGCGTGAGCTAAGGATGTAGACACTGATCTGGTAGAATGTCCTTTGGGTTTGACTGATAATGTTAGATTAGAAGCCTCATAAACGTATGTGATACAATCAGTTAGCCATTTGGAAAGAGTTCGTTTCGTAACTGCTACACCCTTTCTGCTGTCAGCAAAAGCTACAAATAGTTGATCAGATTTCCTGTGATCTTTTGTCCTATCTAAATAAAATCTGAGTTGTCTATGGACATCCAATTTGTGCAACATATACTCCAATTTATTAGAGTGGTTTTTGAAGAAGGTGGGTAATTCAATGGACTGATTAATATTATTAGTAGAGCAAACTTTGGGGAGAAAGGAAGGATTAGTGCGAAGGGATACTCTGTCAGAGTGGAAAATTAAATAAGGGTGTTTAATAGAGAGAGCTTGAAGCTCAGACACTCACCTAGCGGATGTAATGGCCACTAGGAATAGAGTTTTCCATGACAAAAATTTCAATGGGCAAATTGAGGCTGGTTCAAAGAGGGGCAACATCAATTTAGAAAGTAAGAGGTTCAAATTCCACGGTGATGTAGGACTTCTAACTGGTGGTCTGATATGAAAGGATCCTTTCAAAAAAGCTTTACAAAGTCTGTGAGCCATAATAGGCGCACCACATTCTTCCACATGATAGTTAGAAATGGCAGCCAACTGCACTCTTAAAGTAGCAGGAGAAGCTCCTTCATGAAACAATTCTGTCAAGAACTCCAATATCTTGTTCAACGGAGCTATAACAGGGTCCAAATGATGTGAATTAGCCCAGAAGACGAAACGTTTCCATTTACTGGTGTAGGTCTTTGTAGTGGAAGCTTTATGAGAAGCCACTAAAATATTTTGAACCGCCGGTGTAAGGGAATCAGACCTGGCTAGAAAGGGAAGCGGAGCAGCCAAGCTGCTAGATGGAGTGATTCGAGAGATGGGTGAGGGACTCCTGACGAGTGAGTCAGTAGATCCGGCTCTGGGTCCAGCATCCAAGGTCCCCGAATGCGGTGATGCAATAGAAAGGGGAACCAAATCTGACGAGGCCAGAATGGGGCAATGAGGATTATAGTCCTCTGAAGGTTGTTGGCTTTCTGCAGAAACTTTGCAATCAGGGGAAATGGAGGAAAAGCATACAGGAGACCCGGGGGCCAATCGTGCACCAGCGCGTCCCTGGGGACTTCCCCTGGAGGGGGTAATAGGGCAAAGTAGCTCCTGCATTTGGCGTTCATTGGAGACGCAAACAGATCGCAGGAAGGCTGGCCCCACCTGCGAAATACCATGTTCGCAATTGACTGTTTGAGGGACCACTCGTGAGGCAACAGTATTGCTCTGCTCAGCCTGTCGGCTATGACGTTGGATGACCCCGGGATATGCGTTGCGATCAGAAAGTGACCCGTGGACTCCGCCCATTGCCAAATTCTCATGGCCTCTCTGCATAGTTGATAAGACCTGGTTCCCCCTTGCTTGTTTATGTACCAGACTACGGACATGTTGTCTGTCTGAACTGCAATAGTTCCTAGAGGAAGAAGGGGAGCAACTGTTGCAACACTAAAAACACTGCCCTCAACTCCAGAACATTGATGTGCAGATTGTACTCCAGATTGGTCCATTCGCCTTGGACTGTCTGTCCCTGAAAGATGCCCCCCCACCCTATCAGGGAAGTGTCCGTGGTTATCGTCGCTGACGGTGTGGGTAGCACAAATGGTCTTCCGCTGGAAAGGTTGCAAGTCTGTAGCCACCAAGTTAGATGTGATTTGCATGTGTTTGTTATCAAAATTTCGTGAGTCAGAGGTAGCTGTTGGAATGACCATTGTGCAAACAGGAGCCATTGTAGAACTCTCATGTGCAGTCTTCCCAATGGTATCGCAATGAGAGAAGCTGCCATGAGACCCAAGACCTTCAGAACCAGCTTTTTACCGGGGACTTTTTGGACGACAGCAGGAGAGAAATGTTGTTTTGAAGTGCGACTATCCTTTCTGTAGGAAGCCTTAGAACCAAATGATGCGTATCTAATTCCGCTCCTATGAATAAGATATGCTGTGATGGCTGTAGCAAAGATTTTTTGAAATTTACGGAAATTCCGAGGTGAATACAAAGTTGTAGGGTGTAATCCCTGGCCTGTATCAGTTGACGCCTGGTGGTGGCAGACAGGAGCCAGTCGTCCAGATACGGAAACACCTGGAATCCTAGGCGCCTCAGATGAGACGCTACCACTGCCATGCATTTGGTGAAAACCCTGGGGCTGAGGTCAGACCAAAGGGCAGGGCCCGAAACTGATAGTGACTGGCTCCCAGCCGAAGCGCAAATGATCCCTGGACGCCCTGGCCATTTTGATGTGGTAGTATGCGTCCTTCAGATCTATTGAGCACATCCAGTCGTCCTTCTGTAAGAATGGAAGGATCGATTGAAGCGTGACCATTCAGAACTTTTCCTTCTTGACAAAGGTGTTGAGGTTGCTTAGGTCCAGAATCGGCCTCCAGTCCCCTGTCTTCTTTGGAACTAAAAAGAACCTTGAGTAAGTCCCGAATCCTATTTGGTCCGCTGGGACTGGTTGGATGACTCTTTTTTCTAGCAGCTTTGAAATTTCTATAGCTGCTGGGTCTCACATTCTCTTTGGAATGGGGGTGGATAGGAATGGTATTTTGTAACCTCTGGTAACAACGCTTTTTACCCAGTTGTCTGTAGTAATGTTTTGCCAGGCCTGAGGGTATAAAGCTAAGCAACCCCCGACTGCCTCCAGAGCAGGACAGTCGGGCCTCCTCTCAGGAGTGCTGAAAAGGTTTACCAGGGGGGGTATCCCTGTCACCTTGGTTTTGCGGACCCCCTCTGCCGCCCGGGTGGCGTCTTCCACCTCTGCCCCCTCCTCTGCCTCTAGAGGGGGCATCACCCTGTGTGCTTGGGAAAGATCCTTGGGGTTTTCGAAACCACATCTTCCCACCACGTTGCCCTTTGGGGTACAGTCTGGAAGGGGTGGAAAAACGGACTCCGACAGCAGACAGAGTCTTTCCCTCCTGTTCACACCGGGTAAGGGTCTCCTTTACTTTAGGGCCAAAAAGTGTGGCACCATCAAATGGGGCGTTAGTAAAGGAAGACTTAAAGGCTTCCGCAAACGAACATAAGCGCATCCAGGATTGCCTACGAAGAGCAATCGCTGAAGCCGCTGCCCTACTCGATCCTTCGGCTGCGTATGATATCAGCCTCATGGATGAGTTAACAATGGATGTAAAGGTATTTAGATGTGCCGAAACTTTCTCTGAGACAGCAGCATCTGTGGTACCCTGGAGGGTATCTCCCAACTCTTTGACTAGATCCCTCTGTAAGCATGTAAAATGAGTCAAATAGTTCAGGGAACACATAGAAAAAGCCGCTGAACTAAAAATGCGCTTCCCGTATCTGTCCATAGTCCTAGAATCTCTGTTAGGCGGATGGACAGATGAGGAAGACTCCGACATCTCCTTTTTAGTGGCCGCTGCCACCACCATGGCGTCTACTGGGACTCCTTTAGTGAGGTAAGCCTTGTCCTGGGGTGCAGTGATGTACTTATTAGGCTTCCTAGGGACTGGTTCCACCGTGTCAGGTGTCTCCCATGCCCTTCGAGCAATCAACTCCATTAACTCATCGAAGGGCGGAGTGACCCAGGAGGAGGAAGGGCGAGCACCAAATGCCTTCAGCAGGACTGACTCATCCTCAGAAGGGGGGAGGGACTGCCAATCACCTCTCTGCTTAAGGATCTCCAAGATGTCAGAGAAGGAGACATCTTCCGTAGGTGACTTTGGGGACCCTTCTGACTCATCCAAGTCAGTATCGGATGTTAAAGATTCCTGTGGAGAATCTAAGTGTCTCCTCTTACACAATCTTTTCCTAGGGACCTCTTCGGGGGGAGCATCCGAAGAAGCCTCCGAGGAAGAGGGGGCACCCTCCAGGGGTGGCTGAGACACCGGTGCTCGACGCTTGGATGTGGCCATTGGTGCAGAGGAAGATAACGGTCCTTTAAGGGGAGGAGAGGATGCTTCTACTGATGTGGTTGTCTGGGTAGACAACACCTTCCTCATAAGATCGAAGGCCCCCGGGTCCCGAGTCGAAGAATCTCCCGGTTCCGAAGAAATGGGAAGAATCCCCGAGACAGGCACCGAAGGCATCGACCCCGAGGACAGAGCCGAATCGATCTGCGCCGAGGCCCCGAGGGGAAGAGTCGGAACCGAAACGTCGGTTCGACTCTCGGCCCCGGAACCAAGGACAGATCGTCGGCTCCAAGACTCCGGTACAGGATCCGACGGAGTCGAGGTGAAAGGAACAGACCGAGAAAAGGACGGTTCTGGACCCGAGGGCTCCACAACCAGTAGATCAACCTCTTCCGGCTCCAAAGACTGGACAGGTCTCGGAGGAGGAACGGATGGAGACAATGGGAGGCCTTCAAGTTTCGACACCAACTGGGTGGAAACCGAAATAAGCTTGGATAGGGCCGAATGTTCCAATAACTTCTGCACCACACGGTCTACATCGATATCGGAAAGCTTAGAAGAACGGGTCGAAGGAACTGAAGACGGAGCCGACCTCAACAGTGTCGAAGGAGGGAGCTCCATCACCGGTTCCAAGACTCGAGGCTCGGAAACTGACACCAGTTGAACACTCGGCCCCGAAGTCTGTGGAACCGGTGATCTAACTTTAGTGGAAGAGCTCGAAGCCGATGACTTGGGCTCCGACGTCTTCGATTCCTTCGAGGACTTGGATGCCTGGTCAGAAGCATCCAGAGCCTCCTGAAAGGAAGGTTTCAATAAACCCCTGTCCATTAATTTCCTGCGCCTATCTGTCATGACCCTCCCACTGAAAGAATGACAAATAGAACAGTCTTCTTGCAGGTGGAGAGGGCCAAGACAGTAGACACAGGAACTATGGTTGTCAGTTACTGACATTTTTTGCCCACACTGGCAACGCTTGAAACCTGATTTGGCCTTTTCAGACATGTCAAGTAAGTAGAATATAGTCAAATCCAGAAAAAACAGTCAAGTCCGGTAAAATTGTCAAATCCAGTAAAGAGTCAATCCAGTTGTCAAATCCAAAGTGTGGTGGTAGGCCCCGAAGAGAACTCTGACTAAGTTTTATAACTTAAACGGAACTGAGATTTCCCTATACCTTACCACACTCACACAAATTATTATTAAACAGTTTCTAATACTAAAGTACCAGAGAAAAAAACAAGAATAAAATTCTAATCTTATCTGAGGTGCTCGAGCTCGACCCAGTGATGCGAACGCTGCAGCGGCAAACTAGATCTGAGGTAAAGGCAGAGGGGGATTGTGGGTATTAGGTGATCTCGAGCTTCTTCTTGATGCAGAGCTTGCAGGCGGCCGACACGGAGCCGAGGATCGGCTCCGAACCCATGTGTAAGAACAAAGGCGAGATTGAACACTCTCACATTAAGAGTTTTACTAACTGTGCCTACCTGGAATGATACAGAAGCAGATCAGATACAAATGTATACAAAGTGAATAGGGTAAACAGGGCCCAGAAAGTCTGAATACAGACTTTTTCTAAACTAGAAAAGCAACTAAAATGAATGCAAAGTCTCTACTGGGGCCACATTTACTTACAATAAACCATAGATTAGAAGAGACTACCCAGGGGACTCAGACTGAAAGAAAGACCAATGTGGAAAAGTATGGATGATTTACTTTCTCTGAAATGGGAAGATATTTTAGAGGATGCCAGCTACAAGCATAGTTCCTCTATTAAGGAACATCCTTAGTGTGCAGGAAGCTACAAAGACCGATATCGCAATTTTAAAAACAGCACTGGAGAATGAGAATCACAATAACCTAGATGCTACATTTAAGCTGCTTAAAGAAAGAGCTAAAGGATGTGAGCAGTCCATTAAAGAAAGGAAGATTAGTAAAATGAAGCAACATCAACTGGACAGAGAGGACTCTGGGAAACTTTCTAGGAGGTACAATAATATTAATAGTAATAATAGTATTAATAACAGCAAAATAACCAACAATAGGCAAGATTTTAGATATAACAGGGGATACAGGGGAAATTATAACTGAGCCAGCAGACCTCAAGAGGATTTTCCAGGTGAGATCATCACACAGAACCAGACAGGGGCACAATGCTGGACCACCAGGAAGGTGCCGTCCTTCCATCTCATTCCCCATCATTCCAATCCCCTCTGGCTATCAGAACTCTGCAGAAGCCTATGACATCATATATGGATCAGAACAGGAACATGAGCCAGAGGGGAGACCAGAACCAACAGTGGGATGTACAGGATGAATTACAGAACAACCAGGACAACTGGGACAACAGGCAATCTAACTACCAGGAAAAGCAGCACATTGACAGAGACCAGTTTCTTCAGGAAGACCAATACTGACATCCCAGCCACCAACCACCACACCAATACCAGATCCAATGCCAGTACCAAAACCAGACCCAGAACCAGGACCCCCATCACAGCCCCAGTGCTGGTCCATCTTACCATGTACCTCTTACCAGAGTCATAGCAAGGAATATCATTACAACCCACCGACTGAGATTCCAGAAAGCACAGGAGGATTTCCAAAGATCTCAGACCCTATCCATGAACCCCCATGGAGACAGGAGAACCAATTAGTGGATAGGGTGTGGGAAATGCAATACCTGGGCAATCCCAGCTGCAACCCCAACTACAACTCTGGTCTTAGGCTCAGACTGAGGAACCAGCTATAGCCACAACACTAGATCCTCCTCTTATCTGAAACCGCTCTGTTAAAGCACTGTCCAAAAATGAAAGAAGTGTATTATCAAAAGGACTTACATTTGTACCAAGCTGCAGGAGCAATGCAACTCAGGTACTGATAGCCCCTAAAATGTTTGTGAAGAAGCTCAACTTAAAGGTGCAATTTCATGGCAAAATTAATGACTCCATAAAAAAACTATTAATGAAACTATAAAAAGGCTAGCAGGTACTGTTCATCACAACATCAAACATCAGCTACTTTCAAAGTGAAGTGTGAGATGGATATCAGAAAACTACTTAAAAAATCTCCTATGAAAAAAAAACTTTGTAACTTAAAACAGGGAGAAATAAAAGCAGTGACTGAGCTAGGCAATGATAAATCCAGGCACATAATGAAGGCAGACAAGGGAGGAGGTATTTTTATATCTCATACTACTATCTACAAACAAAAGATAGAGAACATGCTGGAGGATAACAGATTTTAACAGTTATTTGCAATGGATGACATACAAAGTGCATATGATGTATAGAACACTAATCTTACCACATTATGGGAAGAAAAACTTATTACTGAAAATCTTTATAAGTATTTATGCAGCCCATCCCCTCTTTTACCTAACTTTTTTTGGAATACCAAAGCCACAAGGGAGGACCCATCCTACAAGCCGGTGATGGCAAGTATAGGTTCCCTTACTGAAGCCACGGCCATTTACCTTGACTACTTGCTGAAACCTTTATCAGAAAAGAATAAGTCATACATAAGAGATTCAGTTAATTTCTTGAGGAAAAAAAATGACAGCGGAAGCTGACAGTATTTTATTACTTATTAATGTGGAATCCTTATACACAGTGCCCCCTCACAATTACTGTATAACAGCAGCTATGGAATCATTTAAGATACATAATCAAAGTACGCAGGCACAGCCTCAAAAGTTAAGTAAGCTCATTAATCTTGTACTGGGTTTTAATTTCTTACTTTCAATGGCAAACACTGCAAACAAAAATTGATATAGTCATGGGGGCTGCCATGGCTCCCAGCATAGCTAACATAGCCCTGGGATAGTGGGAGCATATCACATACTATTTGCGCTTTACTGATAATACATTTATTGTGTGGGAAGGTGGCACTTTGCAGCTTGGAGATTTTATCACTTACCTCGTCCTCAATCAAACTACCCCCTTCCTGAAATGTACCTTTTCCCATAGCTCTACTTCAATCATTTTCTTAGATATGCAGATTTTCGAGGACACCAATAATAACAGAATCACCACTTATCTGTTCAGAAAATCAACAAAACTAATTTACTACATCGCAGTAAAAGTCTGCATCCTGCAAAAAACAAGTATAATATAATGAAGTCCCAGGGCTATAGATTAGCTAGAATTACCACAGAGATGGAACACTTTCTGAGAAACTTTAACAATTTAGAAAATGATTCCCTTGTGAGATGCCATGAAAGTCAGATTTTAAAAAACATCCTGGAACCCATTACAGAACTAAAAAGGATCAAATCACCTTCCTTCAACATCCCTATTAGGAGAATATTAAGAAATTCTATGGAGAATAACAAATGCAAAAATAGCTGCATCTTGACATACACTCTGGATTATCATAGTATCATAAATGTTATTAAAGAAAATTGTGCCATTGCCTGTTTTGATGAAAAATCAGCCAGACACTATGGTCAGCCAGACACTATGGCAAACAGGGAGGCTGAGTTGACTCCCCCAAATATTTTATTTATTAAATACATCCAGGCTTTTCCATTTCCTATTTCCAGTGGTATGCATCTTATTAGAGACATACTCAGAGCCGAGTGGAGGAGGGGCATTGACTATAACTCTGAGCTGAGATATATAACAATAAGTATCCTGTTTTTTCGTTTATTTTTACTAGTTATTGCTTCTAGCAATTTATATATATATAGCACTTTTTATCGCCTGCTGCATACTTTTTACTGTATTTTATTGCTATTAACTAATCTGCATGATTGAACTAAAATTGTCTGCCTTACAGGACCTGATAAATAAGGTTTTTACTGTCACAATGTTTGTAAAGCTTTTTAGCTAGTTTCATTGTGTGAAAGGTATTAACTGGAAATTTTCTGTACTTGTTAAGCACCTGTTTGTCTGTTCTGATTTCCTGAAAAGGAATGCATAATGTAACTGATTTGTTTGCAGTTAAAAGCATTCTATAGAGTCTCCTTGCTCCTTTATCTGTTTAAAAACTTTCATTTTGTGGGTCACTGCTGTTCTTCTGCTGTGATAAACATTTTTGTAGTGTTTACTGTCTAAAGGAGTGTAGGCTAGTAGCTGTAGTATTGTTCCTCTCCCTCCCTCCCTGTTGCTGTCTTGTTGTAATACTTGATGGCTTTGCAGTTGCCCGCACCTACTGTAAATTTGACCTGGGACACTCCTCCCAGTATAGTGTCATTAGCTCATTCTACTTAATACAGAGAGAACATTTCAGAAGGCCAATGCACTTAGTTTCCTAACCTTGAATTATCTTCTGCTTCTCCTTTCTCCCTTTCCTTTACAAAAAAAATAATAACTTTGCTAGAATCTCCCCTGTGTTCTACTTAACTGTAACAAAATAAAATTATACTTGTTTCCTACTTTTCCTGTAACTAGTCTAGTCCAGATACAGATTTGCCATATCCAGGACTGTTTATAAGCTTCTCAGCCCCTCACCCCCAAGCCTGTCTGTGTTAGAGTGAAGCCTTCTAGCTTATCAGTGGGAGTGGTAAGCACTAGGTAACCTATCTACCACATAAGGAGTGGTTTCTGGCCCAGAAATTGTAGTTATTGGCAATTTGGGGCAGTTTTTCCATCTCTCTCAACTTCCTGATTTAAAAGTCTGCATCTGCACTTGTTTCCCCCCTTTCTGTAACTAGTCTAGTCCAGATACATATTTGCTGTATCCAGGCTTGTTTGTAAGCTCCTGAGCACCCTAAGCCTTACTGTGTTGGAGGGAAGTCTTCTAGCTTATCAATGGGAGTGGTAACCACTAGGTAACCTATCTACCACATAAGGAGTGGTTCTGGCTCAGAAATTGTAGTTATTGGCCATTTGGGCATTTTTTTTCCATCTCTCTCAACTTTCTGATTTAAAAGCCCACATTTGCACTTGTTTCTTTCCAGTAACTAGTCAAGTTCAGATACAGATTCTTAGTTTTAGCACTTGAATTTGCTTATTTCCACTCAGCACTTGTTCAGAACTTGTTGTAAGTCCTAAATAAGCTACAAATTACTACAACACTCAGCCTTCCTCATTATCTAGAGGAAACAGTTTTTGTACTTACTTTCCTCACTTGCTTAGAAAAAAACAGCTCTTGTACTAACTTTTCCTCACTTGTGTAGAGGAAAATATTTTTTTTATTCAGGCATGTCCAACAGTCAGATCCCATTGTTCTCTCCTGTCTATCTGATGAATATGGGCATCTTGGGGCAATGTAGCAATTGCCTCATGTACAATGACAACCTTCTCCTCTTACCACCCAACACTGCAAACTGTGAGAGATGAACTTATCTAGCCAAATTGGAGGTAAAGCTCTCTCCAACCAAGACTGAACTTGACAGTCAAAAGAAGGTAAAAACTTGCACCACACCACACTCATCACATAGTCCCACTAAACTAGCACCACTAAAATACACACACAGAAACACAAAAACATTCATGGAGGCTCTCAATAATAATCTGCTCAAGCAACAGGGACCTCCAAAGCAGAGATGGAAGCAACCTTTACCCCACAACACAATCCAAATTACACATAGCCCACAGACTCAGTGTGCCACTCAACCACAGCCCATAAGGCAAAACAACGTACCCAACACACTAGTCATAGGTGACTCTATAGTCAGGCACACTGATGTCCCACTCACCAGGCTAAACAAGGAAAAGGTTACTGTCAGCTGCCTGTCAGGTGCCAGGATCCGCCACATAACCCACACACTCAGGTCACTCCAAAAGTACAAATATGACTGTCATTGTTCATGTTGGTGTGGACAACCTGAGACATACCTCCCTGGACTACATGAAAAGAGACATGGAAGAGCTCTCCAATCTTGTAGCCCAGGCAGGTATGACCCTAGCCCTGAGGAGCATCCTGCCATTGCCCAGAATTATACCACAGTACAAGGACAAAATGATTGACTTCAACAATTGGCTAGGCTTCTGGTGTCATTCTAAGGGGATCCAGTATCTGTCTGCCTGTGACAATATGGCAGACAGACCACAATACTTTGCCAGAAATGGCCTGCACCTGTCACCCCTAGGATTCCGGATACTGGCTAAGGCTCTTGCCACACCTACAGTGGCTTTTTTAGGCAAGGATCAAATGACAAATTCACCACCATAACAGGAATAGGCAAGCAAAAATTGTGGGTAATTTTACTCAATGCTAGAAGTCTAAATCTCAAAATGCACTCCCTTGAGGCAGTCCTTAAAATGGAGAACATTGATATCTGTGTAGTTACTGAGACCTAGTTCAAGGCTCCAGAGAGCACCCCTGCATTATCAGGCTATGACTCATACCACACATTTTGGCCATCTAACCTGGACTGGAACACCAAAGGCGAAGGTGTGTCCATATTCATTAAGGATATCCTCACCTCCAGGCTAGTTGCTCAGCATAATGCATCTGAAGTTATCCAAGTGCAACTAACTCTGGGCAAAACTGCAATCCAAATTGTAGCTTGCTACAGATCCCCCACCATGCCCCAGGATTCCCACTCCTCTTTTCTTGATATACTGGAAAACATTAGGGTTCAACAAAACACCCTAATAATGGGTGATTTCAACTACCCCACCATTGACTGAGAAAACTACTCATGCACCCACTCTTTTGCTCAATGCTTTCTGGAATTCATAAATTCCAGTGCCATGGATCAACTTATCCACACACCCACCAGGGGCAACAATATCCTAGACCTACTCATTATCAACATGAGTGACTGGTGTTCCACACCTGAAGTCAACTCCTCGTTGGTCAGATCCAACCATAAGCTAATCACCCTAGATATCCACAGCCCGCCCCCACCCCCATTAAGGAAACCATGGTAAAAAACTTCTCCAAAGCCAACTTCATGCTTCTTAAGACAGAAGTGGTGAACTTCATGGCACCCATGCAGATGGACAATACAGTTACAACTGCTGAATCCTACATAAATGCACTGTATAAGCACTTACATGAGTGCATGGATCACGCTAACCCAGACAGAGCCAAGATGCTATCCTCCAAAAAAAGGAAGCCAATCTGGTGGTCCCCTGCCACAAACAAACTCTACAACAGAAGGAAGAAACTGCTGCAAAAGAGAATAAAATCCCATGAGTGGAGGAGCTCCCTGGTCATCCTCGGTAATAAGCTGAGATCCCTTATAAGATCCTCCAAAGCTAGCTATGAAAACAAAATTGCCACTGATTCTAAACCAGAAAGCATTCTATAGCTATGTCAAGAATTTCAATGGCAACACCCAGATCTGCTCTGACGCACAGCACAATGGCACGAAAATTACAGAACCAACTGATATTGCCAACATCCTTGCAGATAGGTTCAATGCTAACTTTACCCCCCTCTCACCCCCTAAAGGGCCCATATCTATACAGGAAGAATGCAGAGCCCTGTAATCACAACTATGCAGATAAAAGCTGCACTCTCCAAAGCCAATAACACAGTATCCATGAGACTGGACAACATCGAAGCCTGCGTTTTACATGAACTTCAGAACAAACTGGCTCTCCACCTAAGCACCATGTTCAATCATAGCCTCATGTCAGGCTTTGTGCTCATTGAATGGCACACAGCAACAGTTATCCCAATCCACAAAGGGGGAGCCGCCACTGATCCTGGGAACTATCGCCTGTTAGCCTGATGAGCCTGGTCTGTGAGGCCATGGAATGTATCATTATGGAACTCATAAATAAAGCCATTGGTAACTTCCAAACTCTGGACCCCACCCAGTTCGGATTTGTGAAAGGCAGATCATGCCTCCTGAAACTGATTGACTTCTTTGAGGCAGTCACCAAAGCCGTAGATGAGGGTAAGGTGGTTCACACAGCCTATCTTGATCTCACTGAGGCTTTTGACACCATCCCCCATTCTGGAATTATAGCTAAACTCACCAAACTAGGTATAAATCTCTACATCACAAGATGGTTGACAACTGGCTCACTGACAGAACCCACACTGTAAAAGTTGCAGACTTCAAATCGGTGACAAGTGGAGTACCAAAGGGTTCAGTCCTGGAACCTCTTCTGTTTGATATCTACTTCTCTGAAGTACAGGCTAACACAGATGGCCTTTGGCTAACGAAGTTTGCAGATGACTGCAAACAAAGGAGCCATAGTCGAGTCCCCAAATGATGTGAACATCCTAGAGAAGGGCCTCACTGAGACAGATGCCTGAATTCAGAGCTATGGCCTCAAACTCAATGCCAAAAAGTGCATTGTCATCCCCTTTGGTAAAAACTCTGTACCCATGAACTACCACATAGGCGGCAGCCTACTTAATGCCTAATGTGTGATAGGAGACCTTGGGACCCAGGTGGACAGTAGTCTGTCCTTTGATAATCACATCACAACAGTAGTCAGGAAATCCTTCTACGTGGCACACCTTATTACGAAAGGGTTCTCATCCAGGAAAAAAGAGGTCATTGTTTCCCTCTACTCGACACTCATTAGACCCATTATAGAATACAATGCCCCTTTTGGAATGTATCTTACAAGACATCTGCAGCAGCTGGAAAGGCCACAGAAGTACCTCACAAAGAGGATTACTAACCTCAAACAGATGCCCTACACTGATCGTCTCTAAAAACCCCAGCTTTACTCCTTAGCATATCGCCTACTCCGAGGTGATCTCTGCCTAACATATAAAGCTATGTCAAACCCAGAGATGTTGGATATGCTACACCTAAAGAAATCCCAATCCCTCTGAGCTACATGCTCTAGGGACTTAAACCTTGTCACCACAAAAAATAGGACATGCTGGAGGGATAGATTCCTGCCCCAGAGACTTCCCATACTCTGGAACAAGCTACCCATCTATGTTAAGCAAAGTTCCTCATTAGCACTCTTCAAGAAAAATCTTGATGAGTGGATGGGAAATAGGAAATACACCCCTGGGATCACTTCTGTGGCTCTGCTCAACAGGAGCACAGGAAAATAACTTTTTTGGGTGGCGTAAGTCAGGGAACCATGTTGGCTAGGCTTACTTGGGCCCTTGGGCCGATAGCTAGTATGAACCTATAAATGATGACTTAGACTAAATTATTAATTACAGGCCTTCATTTACATAGAAAAGAATTCATAACCTGAGATCCATGTTAGAAGACCATCAAACTACACTATCAGCAACAAATATTTGTTCTACTTACAAAAGTGCCAATTTATTATCAACACGTCTAACTTTCACATCAAGGCACTGAATTTAAACCTTTGGACAAGAAACATATAATTGTGATTCACAAGGAGCTGTTTACTTGGCATTTTGTGATTCCTGCCCAGGGTTCTGTTGGAAAAACTATGAGAAAGCTGTTGAGAAGAATTTATAAACACAATTTGGCTATAAAGAAAAAAGACACTAGTAATTATTTACCCAAATACTCACTAATGTGCACTAATTTCAAAAAATTCCAGTTTTCATAGTAGATGCTGTCAGAATGGAAGAACTTGTAAGTAATTACAGTGTCCTACTTGAATGCCATGAATCCTAGTAGCAAATAAGACTGCGAACAGATAAGTTTCCCAGTTTTAATGAAACAATAAACACTAATGTTTTCTGATGGCACAAAGACTTTTAATGCTAAATACTGTCGCTCCTAGTAGCCGTAATTTTCTCATTTATAGAAATAATCTTTTTATTTTAGAAAAACTATATTAGAAGTTTTGTCAGAACACTATGTCATTTTAGATAGAGAGAAACATTTCTGATTGGTTAGTACTTGGTTATATTTCTTGAACATGTTTTAAAATGCACAGTAACTTTAATAAGAAAAGAGGAAACAGAGACAAGCATTTTATTGGTTAAGGATGATCATGTGATACATGTGATAATTCTTTTAAACTTGGATTGTGCACTTGGTTTTAACTCTGATGATGTTCCATTGAAAATAAAAAGAATGAAAGCTCTTAGTAGTTAAAAATTGTGTTTGGGACTCCTTCCATGCTTGCTTTTATAGGATTTTTCAAAGTTCACTTTTTTTTTAATTCTACTCTGCATTTGTTTGTTATAATAGCAAAATAGCAAACATCTTGTTACAGTTTTGCTAGTGGATTATTACATTTCAGCAGCTTTTCCTTTTTTTTTTCCGCTCAACCTTTGAGTGCAAGAAGTCTGAACAAAGCCAAACCATTAATGCAACAATAATGAGTCAACAAAAGTCCAAAGTCAGGGACAGATTTTAATTGTTGCTCTTATAAACTTATAAAATTGTTAGGATAACAGGTTTTGTATTGGTATGCATTTTCTGAAGATATAATGTTTAAAACTTAAATGTCTGTCATTATATTATTATACTGAGGTATGTATTGAGCAATGGATCTTTTTTTTTTTTGGTCTTCATCAGATCAGGGAATGGAACAGGCACAAAATGAGCAAGTTACAGCTCTGGCTGGTATTTTGCATGTGTTTTATGCTTGGAATTTATGTTCTTTACATTTATTGCAAAATCAGTCTTATTCGTATTGGAGTTTATTCTGTATGTCACTCGAGACAGTATAAAGCAGTGAGCAGGGATGCTATAGGGATATGAATGCTCTCTGTGATAGTGCTGGTCAAAGAATCCATCACTTTTTTTGTTTATATTAATTGCTTCTTACTTTCTTGTCTGGATTCTGTGTTGACAGTTTTCCTCTTTGCCAACACTTGATAAGATATCATATTTCCCTTCTCTCTCTCTCTCTCCTTCTCTCTCTGTCTCGCTCTCTGTCTTCATCTGTCTATCTCATAATTTGCTGATTATTCATCTCTCTTTGAGTCAGCATTCATCATTAACAGAGTCTAGTTATGATCTTATTATATACTGGCCAAAAGGCACATAGTATTAGCAGTTTTGCTTGGTTGCCGTATCTGACTAAGAACATACAACATCGCATTAGTTCAATACAACAACATCTAAATAGATGTTTTTTAAAATATAAATGAGTTCTAGAATTCAAATGAATTTGGATTTACCAGCATCCCATCCGGTTTAATAATGAGTGAAACCCAGGTTGGCAACTATCATTCAGAAAAGAAAAATCCACCCTCTTCACTTGTCAGTGTTTTTATTCCTATTGTACAATGCAGCCATTCATTCTTTCACTTCTATTCCAATTTCAGACATACATTCATTATCCCCACTCCAACAATCCACACTGACAATACATCACTGGGATCTACAACTGCTCTTTGCTTGAATACTCAAACTTCTCCATAAAATTGATGGCCACTTCTGGTGATAATGTGTAGTGTGTAAACACCCACAATGTGAAAAAATAATGGTCTTCTTCTTCTTCTTTCAGCTTTTCCCGGTTAGGGGTCACCACAGCAGATCACCTATCTGCTCATAATTGACAGTAGAGTTTTTACAGTGTCGAGTTGCCAGCCCAGCGCCCAACCTTCCACAGAAGGCAAGCACACACACACACACACACACACACACACACACACACACACACACACACACACACACACACACACTCATATCTAGGGCCAATTTAGATTGTCCAATCCACCTACAGCTAGATTGTCCAATCCACCTACAGCATGTCTTTGGGATGTGGGAGGAAACCGGAGCACCCAGAGGAAACCCATGCGACCACAGGGAGGACATGCAGACTCTGCACAGAAGGCACCCCAGCTGAGAATTGAACCAAAGAACCTCTTGCTGTGAGGTGACAATGCTAACTGCTGCACCACCGTGGCCGCCCAATGTGAAAAAAATAATAATGACAGCAGCTGCAGCAAGTTGAATTACTTTCTATTATAATGTGAAAAAATAATGGTAATAGAAAGTAATTCAACTTGCTGCAGCTGCTGTCATTCAAACATCACAGACACTTCCAGAAAATTGCTATGATAAGTAAATAAATGAGGCTGGAGCGCCTTCTGTGTGGAGTCTGCATGTCCTCCCCACAGTCGAGTGGCATTCAAAAGACATGCGTGAATGGGTGTCCCCTCGTTGAAGGCTGGGTGTTGGGCTGGCACCTCGACACTATAAAAATTGACTGCCGATCATTAGCGGACTGGAGTTCCACTGTGGTGACCTCTAACCGGGAAAAGTGAAAGAAAAACAACAACAACAACTGCTATAAGTAATGTGCACTGTTGTTACTTCCCACAGATATATGTGTTTCCTGCCAGTAAGTACAAAAATATTATCTGAAAGAGAAAAACTATTCCTTAGGATTTAGGTGCCTTCTCCAACAGATACTGTGTTATCTGAAATCTCTTTGGTCTCACCATTAACACCCTTTATCTTTTCAAATCTGAGGACTGCAGGTTTCCTCTTCTCCCTTCTTACTCTAAAGCAATCACCACATATACTTCAGACTTTACTTTGGGAGCAGTTTCAGGAGGGATAAACATGAATGGAGTGTTGGACAACAAGGACAGACACAAGCATATAAATATCTAGGAGATGCTTGCCCTGATCAAGGCACTCATATATCTGAACCATCATTGGCCCCGGGACCTCTTCAAAGTTGTTTTAGACAATACCACAGTAATGTGGTACATCAACAAGCAGGAGGAAACCAGGTCATACCCCCTTTGCAGACTAGCCATAATAGCTTGGGCTATAGCTTACACAGCACAATCTCAATCAAAAGGCATCTAACTTTCCATCAGAGCCTTAAACAATTACCCTATGAAGCATGACTAAAAAAGCTCCAGCTCTTCTCAGTCGCTTACCATCTGCTCAGAGGTGACCTATGCCTGACTTATAGGGTCATGTCAAACCCTGATCTAATGGACATGCTTCACCTCAAAAAAACGAGATCCCTCAAAACCACTCATTCTAGCGACTTGAACCTATGTACAACAATAAAAAGGACATGCTGGAGGGATAGATTCCTGTCCCAGCGATTCCCCTCACTCTGGAATAAAATCCTAATCCATATTCGACAGAGCTCCTCTCTTACCCTCTTCAAGAGAAATCTTGATGAGTGGATGGGTAATCGTAAGTTCTACCCTGGGATCACTTCAGGAGCCCTGTTGACAGAGACCCAGGTTACTAATCTAATGGGGAGGTGAAAGCCATCACTCTGTGGCTAGGTTTATAAATGGGCAGATAGCCTAGTACTTACTTATGAACCTATGAAGAGCAACATTATGTACCAGATAAGCTGAGCAGGAACAGGGCAAATCCTCATGAATGGAAACTAGATCAGGCGATCTTCCAACATTTGTCCCTGTTGTGGGGAGTTCTTCAAGTAGACATTTTTTTGCCTCCTATTTAAACAATCCAATCATAAGATTCTGTTCCAGGACTTTATGCAAGAAGGCCCAGAAGGCAGATGCCTTTTCTTTTGTTTGGACAGGAAAATTCCTGTGGGCTTTTCCACCCTTTCCACTAACATCCAGGGTACTTCTGAAGATTCAGAAGGAATCCCCCAAGATAATTGTGGGGACTCTGTCATGGTCTAGACAACTGTGGTTGGCCCTTCTTTCAGAAATGACAAGGGGCAATTACCACAAGCTTCCTCACAGATTGGATCTACTCACACAAGAACAGGGGTGTTTAATACAGTCCAAAATCAAATACAGTCTAAAAACAATAATTTTCAGTTGACTGGATGGTAAGGTCTTAATTCCATTTAGGCACCTGTTTACTGAAGATAAGCAGCAGGTAATATTATAGGCAAGAAAGTCTGCTACTAGAAAATCATATATTAGTAAATGGAAACTGTTTTCTAGTTTGTGTCAACAGCATGACTAGCACCAATTCAGGGCTAGTTGTTCTCTAGTTTTACAATATTTGTATGCATTATTATCCTATGACCTTTCTTTTCCACTATCAAGGATTATTTATAAACCATTTCAGCATGCCTACCAATAGATCCTCCTCTTTCAAGGTAGTAGCATGCCAAAATATTCTTGAAGGGTGTTTTGTATAAGAAGTTGTCAGGTAAATCAGTGGCCACTCCTTGGGATCTTAACTTTGTGTTAGAGAAGCTAAAACTTGCTCCATTTGGACCAGCTAATCTGGCTGACTTCAGGTTCTTAACATAGAAAACAGTTTTCGTGACTACTCTTGACCTGTGCAAGAAGGGCATCTGAGTTGCAAGCTCTTAAGGTGAGTCAGCACTACTTCATTTTCCACAGGGACAGGGTTTCTTTGAGAACCAATCCTTCTTTTATGCCTAAAGTGGTAACCGACTTACTTTAAGCCAGACTATCCATCTCCCCATTTCCTTTATTGAACCTAAAAATGAGGGGGAAAAGGATACTGTATACCTTAGATGTTCTTAGACAACTGTATCTCTCAGATTTACAGGTCGAGTGTTTATTTCTTGTGAAGGTAAAAAGAAGGGACAGCCTGTGTCAAAACAAGACTATTTCTAAATGGTTGTCCAAAGCTAGGCAGGGTTAAGGCCCTCAGTATTAGGGCCTTGGCTTCATCTATGCTTTTTGGAAAAGGTTGGATTGTACAAAACATTCAAGAAGCTGCTACTTGGTTCTCTGTACATACTTTTACAGAGCATTATAAGCTTGTTTTCCTTCTATAGGTCCAGATCAAGATTTTGCTCCAGGTGTTCCTAGACGTTTCTCCTTCCACCTCACAAATGTAGTTAGCTATGTTATTCAATATGATCTTACCATAACAGTAGATGTTGAAATGATCACTACAGCAGTCACTGCTCCCTCCCCCCATTTCCTTTGCCTTTTTTCCTTTGGTGTGTTTTGTTTATGCCAGGGTGTGGATATTTATCTTTTGTTGTTCCTAGGATAGTCATTTCATGTCTCTACCTCCCTGTTTCTGCTGGCAGCAATGTTCTGCAGGGCTTCAATCCAAAACTTGCCTTTAGTAATCTCAGCTCAAGCTGCTTGACAGTTTGGGTGCATGGAAGATGTCCTGAAGGTTTGGAAACTGGATGACCATTAAGTAATTGATTTCACTTCATTTTTTAAATAAAAAAATAAATAAATAAATAAAACAAGACATAAACATTGGCTCTAAATGATGGTCACTGCTGAACTGACACCCTATCATCATATACAAAAGTGGGTAACGGGTTGTGGAAAGATGTGGATGCTGAAACTGAGTTATATTCTAACCAATTATTGCCATTTTCCTGTGAGACTTAGGTGACTCATTACCCCTTGATAACAGGTTATTCAAAATGCTTCCTCTAATTCTTGAAGTCCTTGAAACCTCATTCCATTAGTTCAGCTGCAGATTTCAAAATGTTGTCTTTTTTTTTCTTTTGACTCTTCCACCAGCTATTGCTTAGTCCAGTGAAATCCTTGCTGCCAGACTGTCTCTACCTATAGTCTCAACTAACTACCTCAGCTTTCACCTTCCTTCTCTCATTTTCTCTCTCTCTTCACTGATATCCATCTCAGTATGATTTATCTTTCAGCACAGACAGATCCTGTGATTGCTATTACATTAGTACATACTTTTTAAAAAGCTCATAACATTAGCATCTCATTTTCGTGTCTATGTCAGAAAAACGAAAAATCAAACTATTGAACGCTCACATGAGCGAATAATCAGGAACTTGAAATTGCTATTGTGGGGGGCTGCATCCCCACACCCCCCTCGCTAAATATATATTCCTACTCAGAGATCACACTACAGTGAGGAAAGGCCAAATATTCTGATCTTCAGTGTACTGCGATCCAAAAAAATCAATATCAAATTGCTGATTTTTCGCTCATGTGAGCACTCGACATTTTGCGTTTTCGTCATTCTAAAGTAGACCCTCATTTTCAGAATCAGAGAAGACTGATCCAGAATGGAGTCATTATGTCATCTGGGCAACAATAACTAAGCATACATTGGCTTAAATCAGAAAAAGACTGCAAGCTCATCTAGTCTGATCTTTAGATGCATTTACATTCTTCCTCACCTCCATCACTATCTTTTCCCTCATGCCTTTTTCAAGTCTTCAATGCCTCTTGAATGCCACTTTAAATTATCTCTCCCCAGCTCATTCCTGTACTACACTTTATAGGTTTACAGCTCTCTCCTTGAAGAGGTACTTTAAAAGATACAAGTACTTTAAGATACCATTCTCCAGGGATTCCTTGACTCTTTTCCTTCCACCTCACAAATGTAGTTAGCTATGGTAATCTACCCATATGGTAAAGCTACTACAGCAGTACTCAATATAATCTTAAACATAACAGTAGATGCTCAAGCAACAATCACTGCTCCCTTCCTCCACCCCCCCCTTGATTTTTGATGAGTGGTTCTATGCAAGGGTGTGGACATTTATGTTTTGTTTTTTCCTAGCATAGTCCTTTTAGGGCACAGCCTCCCTGTTTCTGATGGCAGAAATACTTGCTATGGCTTTGTGCCCAAACTTGTCTTTTAGTCAGCTCAGCTCAAGCTGCTTTACAGTTTGGGTGTGTGGAAAGTGTCCTGAAACTTTGATAGCTGGCTGGCCATTATATCCTTGGCAGGATATGACCCATATAGCTAAGGCTACTTTAGCGCTGGTCATTCAAAAATCTACTATTATGGTAAGTTTGCAGATGATTGCAAATTAGGAGCAGTCATAGAATCCCCCACTGGCACAAATTTTCTCCAGGAAGGGCTGATACAGACAAATAATTGGTGTCAGAGCCATGGACTCAAACTCAATGCCAAGAAACGCATACTAGTGTCCTTCAAGAAGTCATCGATCCCTAGTAACTATCATATTGACAACACATTTCTAAGAGCTGACCCAGTAGTCAGGGACTTGGTGACACACATAGACAGTAATCTAGACTTTGGCCATCATGTATTTACAGTAGTGAGGAAATCATTCTATGTTGCACAACTTATAAGTGCAGGTATGATATCTAGGTCCAAGGAAGTCACTATTCCACTGTATTCAGCATTCATCAGACATATCATTGAGTACTATGCCCCCTTTGGTATGTACCTAACCAGGCACATCCAGCAACTGGAACACTGATAGAGGTTCCTCACTAAAAGAATAGAGAGCATAAGTAACATGTCCTCTAAAGACCGCCTCAAAGCCCCATCCCTGTATTCTGTCTCCTACAGGCTTTTGAAGGGAGATCTATTCCTGGCATACAAGGCATTGTCAGACCTCACCCTGATGGACCTCCTGCGTATCCACAAAACAAACAGCACCACAATTACCCTTTTAAAATACTTAAACATTGCCTGTGATATAGATAGGACCTGCTGGAGAGGCAGGTATGCATCCCAGAGATCTCTGGAACAGGGTGCCCATCCATGTGAAACAGAGTGCCTCCCTAACCTAATTCATCCCTAGTTTGGCACCCATGTCTCTAATGGACACAAGCAGCCTGTAAATTGTTCATCTCCCAGGTCCTTGCTTGTAAATGTTTCATCTCCCAAGCCCCTGCTTACATTTATCAATGGTACCAGAACTTATTAAAGATTTGGGATGCATAGCTAGGCTTAAAAAGGCCCTTGTTGTGGTTAGGATAATAAACACCTATAACCTTTAAGCAGAATTTTTCTCCTAAAATTTGCTTCCTGAACCACCCTTCTTTTCTATTCAGAATGACCCCTTCACATCTTCCTGACCTGATGTTGATTACCTATATCATATCCCTTCTAGTACTTCCAGCATCTAGTAAGAATTTTACCAACTCTTTTGGTCACAACACTTATATACTTAAATAAATAATGGATGTCTTGATAGCATAGGTTCACATGTTCAGTGGAGATTTCTAAGCTAATGGCTGAAGGGTCCTTACATGCCTAGCCAATATAACCTGATTTTACCCAATATATGGCCCTTAGGAGCAAGAGGAGGTTATGGATTTGTGCCTGTGCATCGAATATCTTAGATATTGTCCCTGTCCATAAGGAACATAGACAGTACCCTAGCTGTGAATTTGCAATATCCCATCGATTGAACCAAACTACATTTGAAGTGAGCCAAGGAAGGGCTTGGCTTCATGTGAATAGGAAGCTTGTTCCAAAGAAGGGACAATCTCTGAGACACATATCTGCCTCTCCAGTATGTTTTGTTTCAGTCACTGAATAAGTTTAGATCCCTTTATCAGGTGACCCTCAAGCTGTTTGTCATGTTGATGTGTAGCAGCTACACCAGGGTTGGATTTGTGAGTGCCTTGTAGATCAGGCATAGGTCACCCCTTAATTGTCAGTAGGAGACAAAGTAAAGGGGTAGGGCTTTTAGTCTATCTGCATAGTTCATGTGTTAACACTCTGTATTTTCTTTGAGAAGAGCCTCTGAGGTCACTGCAGCTGCTGTAAGTCCCTAGTCAAGTACATGCCAAATGGCACAATGTACTTGATTATTGGTCTAATAAGGACTGAGTACAGCAGGACTATAATTTCCTTGGATATGGATGCCATACCTTTACTTATAAGTTGTGCCGCATTAAAGGACGTGCTAATCACTGTGGACACATGGTGGTCAAAGTTCAGGTTACTATCTATCTGTGTACCTCAAATCTTTCACCTCTGAGTCTACTCTTAGGGGTGTGCTATTAATGCTGTAATTTGTAGAGGTATTTGACTTAGGTATGATAATGCATTTTTTCACAATTAGTTTTAGGCCATGGTTCTGGCACCAATTACTTGTCTAATTTAGACCCCCTGAAGGATATCTATATCACTGAGGGATTCAGTGATTGCCCCCAGCTTGCATTTGTCAGCAACCTTTGTCATCCAGAGGCTGTCCACATTAGTATTGACTTCAGAGAAGCATATTCTGAACAGGAGTGGTCCCAGCACTTAGCCCTGTGACACACAACTAGTAAGTGGCCTCTTGCTGGACCTGGATTCACCCACTTTAACCACATGTGCCCTGTCCGTGAGCCAATTGGCTATCCATCTGGTGACATAGGGATTTATGCCCAGTTTATGAGTTTATTTATAATACCTGAGTGGGGACTTGTGCCAAATGCTTTGGCCAGGTCAAGGTTCATGGCATGTACTCTTTTACCATCATCCATGGCCTTAGTGACTTTCTCAAAGAAATCCACCAGTTTCAGTAGGCATGACCTGCTATTAACATAGCTGAACCAGGTCAGGTCCAGTTCTTGGAGGTTTCCTGTCATTATTTATCTGGTCCATGATTTTTCTTTCCATGGCTTACATATAAGACTAGTCAAACTTATGGGTCTGTAATTTCTTGGGTCAGTAGATGATCCCCTTTATGCAGAGGGATGACTTTTGCTGTCCACAATTCTATCAGGACAAAGCCACTATGGAGGCTGTGGTTAAACAGAGATCCTAATTGGCCTGATAAGTCCTGATTGAAGCTGTTTAAGAGGCAACCTGGTATATCATTAGGCCCCACTGAAGCCATGTATTTAGCTTTAGAGAATGCAGTGGCAACCACTCTCCTTATATGGTTTTCAGAAATGCACACAGTACTCAAAGTGTCAAGATAAGTTAGACTACAATAGAAAGGGATCATTACGTCTGAAGGAGTGCAATACCCTTAAGGATATTTTCTTACATTGTTTGCACTGCTGCTAATACCTTTTCAGTCTGTTCCTGCTGGCTCAACTCCAGTATAATAAACTCCTTAAATCTGTTGCCATTAGTTCTTCTATTCACTGTCAGCTGACACTTCACAATGGAATTGCTGTAACCCAGGAGGCTTACTTTGTTTTTATCGACACTGAAACTGATCTGCCACATTTTGTTCCACATAGCAGTTAGTAAAAATTATTCCTTAAACTCTTCTCCCAGTTCTACAATGCTGCACTAAACCTTGGGTCATCAGCAAAATGGCAGATCCTGTTTTCTAATCACTAATATGTGTCAGATGCCAATGAGTACTGGACTGAGGAGTGATTTATGTGATGCCCCACTACTCACTTTCTTCATTCCTGATCTTGGCATTGCTTCCCCACTTCAGACCCAGATAGTCAACCATCCATCAATCCAGTACATAAGTCCTAACCATAGCTTCTCCAGTTTTCCTAGCAGTAAACTGTCCATTCCTGAGTCAAAGGCCTTTCTAAAGTCCAGATGGATAATGTCTGTCAAGTTCTCTAGTAAACCAGCCAGAAAACTGGATCAGATTAGACTAATTGCTTCTTTTGACCATGATCATGTGTTGGTTGCTGCTGTTCTGTAAAGTGTTGTCCTTATCTTAAGCAGATCCTTTATCTATTGTATTATTTAATTTGTATTTGTTAATCAGGTATGTTGGCTAGTCAGCTGACCCTTTTCAGCCATGTCCTAGTTGAAGGACATCAATACAAAAGCTGTGCACAGAAGCATTATATAAAGTATAGAAAAAAATTATTCAGTCTATCACAGTGGAGTCAGAAAACAAATGTTGCACACAACTTAGCAACAAGATTAAATAAATGAGAAAGGACATTTAGTGAATGCATGTTTTAAGGTCATTTGAGAACAGGAGTAATTGCAAAGCTCAGCCATTGGCCCTGTAGCATGTGCAATTAGACACATTGTGCAGATGCTCAGAGAGGGGAATTTTGAAATCGTATAGTAAGCTTAGATCTCTAATTTCAGAAGGGAAGCAAAAGAAGACGACTCTGCTCATCTAGTCTGATCTTTAGGTGCATGTAACTTTCTTCATCTCCTCCATCATTCTTTTTCCCTCACTCCTTTCCCCCCTACTTTTAGAAGGGATTTTTTTTTATTTCAGGGTTCTGTAAATGATTTGTCCATGCAGCTTCTCTAGGCTAACAGGTTTGTAGTTCCTTTTATTTTCCTTTATTCAGCTTGTACAAGGATGCCACATTTTTATACTGTTGATCCCCCAATACCTTTCTACCATCAGACTTTTCCAAGTTAATTGGCCCATTCCTTTCATCACCACAGGGAGGGTCAAATAGGAGGGGCAGTAATTTAGGCAGCCATTATAGGTGGCTGGAGGGTCTTTCAAAATCACCAGATATTTCCCTCGAGGATGTTCAGCTTGTAGAACTGATTGGGGATTTGCAATGGGCTTTTTGTGGTGCTTGTCCCTTATCACAAGGGATACTGCAAGCAAACAGATGCACTCCCTTCGCTTGAGCATGGGAAGTGATTTCACTGGCCTCCCCTGTAGAAAATATACTTCCCCACTTGCTCTCTGAGAACACACTGCCCTCAACTCCCCAACCCCTGGAGAGGTGAGTGGTCCACATAGCTTCACTCCTCACTATCTTTGCCTGGCTACTCTAGTGTTGTAGCTGCTAAGGAAACCCCAGTCACCTGGGTCACAGTAAAGTCTCACTCACTCGACACTATAAAGCTAGGCTAAGGACATCACATGTTTTGCTTTTCAGTATTCTTCACTTCTGAATAGACTAGTGGTCACTAGAAAGTCCCCATTACAGGATTTGCCAACACACTGGTCAGATTCTTGAGAACTCTGGGTGGCAAATAAACTAATCCTTTTGTTTTATACTCCCTTACAGATGCCAGTTTCTTCTCAAACTCTTTCTGCCATCCCTCTCTCTCTGCCTCTCTTTCTTTCTCTGGAATGGTATATGTTCCGTGCTTATTCCACTCTGCTTAACACTCCCCCAATAAAGCGCTTTTCCACACTTTCCTTCACAAAGACTGGAGCAAAGCACTCGATCGATATCTCTGTTTTATTACAGTCTCCTATAATCTCCCTCCAATCTTTGCCAGTTTGCCCAGATGTGTCTCTTCATTCCTTATTTCTTGCACATATATAAAGAAGTCTTTATTCCCTCTCATTATCTTTCAGTTTGTATCACTGATGGTCTCAGTTGTTTTCTGCCCTTCTGCTTACATCCTCATTCTGTGCTTCTTCCATCTCCTCAGTGCCTCCGTTCTATATCTTTTATACTTTTTTGCTAATGGATACCCTTATCTTTCATATCTCCAATTTGTTGCTTTTTTTTGTCTCATTCTTGTATCTTTGCACACATCCATAATTTTGCATTCCAAATCTAATCCTATAGATTGCAATCTCCCTTATAATGTCGCAGTCTGTTAATTCATCTTTGACTCTCTTCCTCAGCTCAAAGCAATCCAGTTCCCCAAAATTCCACTGCATCTTCATTGACATTGTGTTCTTACCTTTACCCCCACTGTAACCCACAGTCTGAAATAATTATCTGTAGCTAATGATGCCTTCAAATGTATATCATTGATGCCATCTCTATTGGTTTGGACCTCATTCAGAATTCTGCTATTTCTCTTCAAGTACCACAACAGCTGGCTGGATAACTCATGGGTGAAGACACCAATAAACTCCAATTTTGTCTCCATCCTGGAGCCCAGAATCTACCAAGTTTTTCCTGACAGATTCATATCTCACCATGGTTATAGATCTCTTTTATCAGCTCTCCATGTCTTTATTGTCCCATACTATCTCATCCTCCACTCTGGATGTGCCAAGAGGCCACTGCACTATATCGATCCATGACTGTCTCTCAACTACCTAAATTGCCTGGGAACTTATTCTAGTTTCTTATGACCCTTACTGCCTCTTCACACCTTTAATAAAGTGACATTTGCCTTCCTCTCTGAGCTTTAGTGCATGCCTTTCTTTATAGAAATGACAACTTTTCATCCAGCCCTCCCTTCTTTTACTTTCCCAAATATCCTATACATAGACAACCCATGTTCCATGCCCATTTGTCACTGGTCAGTATTTCTATTATATCAGCAATGTCATCCATCTTCTCCTGTGTCACTTCCTGCAGCTCTCCTACTTCCTTCACAGACTCCTTGCATTGCATAGTTACATTACCCTTTTTTGTTCCTCTGCTATCTTGTGTGTCAGTTTTTACCTTTCATTATTAGTTTCTATGTCTTTCTTTTGCTTATGTGACACCATCTCCTCATTTCCCTCTTGGACTTAGTTTATAGATAAAGGTAATTAGACCTGCCATTCCAAACCAATTCTGAGATCTGCTGTAACTAATGTGTTAAAATGAGGCTATGTCTGGCATGAAACTTGTGTTTCTGCCATGTATCCCTAATTCCTTTTATCAGTAAAAAGCTATTTTTCAATGCCCATGTTATGCACCAGCCATAATACTTTCTAATGTTCTCCTCCATGTCTGTGCTGCCAGCTGGGACATGGACCACTTTGATAATACTACACCCAACCCTTATTTTGGCATCTCTCATCCACCAACCTATCCCTGCTTGCCAGCATTTCAGAATTCTCCTTTTTCCAAGTAATTGCTGCCTACAAGTAATAAAACATGTGCCCACCCATTGCCCTTTATGACTTCCTTTTTCACCGTCTTTCAAGTAAGTTTAAGCCTTGAATTCTATACCTACTGTAACCCACCCTTCTTGTCTCCATTGGTGATGTTCTTACTCACCTTGTTGACTGATCCACCACTTATCAAAGCAATTTTAAGTGTTAAATGCACTGGCTGTTTCCTCCCTCATTTACTTCTCTTTGGCTGTAATCCTTCTATTTCTGAACTTCCCCTTCCACTTCCACCACGATTGCTCTCCTTTCTTGTTGCCTCAGTCCTCCTGTTATATCCTGCACTCTTCCTGCCATTCAGACTCTCTTTCTACACGCCTATCCACTGTTTTGCCCCTTTTAATCTATGTTCCTCCCATCTGTCAGAGCATTTTTGCTTCCCTTCTTCCCTATTACTTTCATTGGGTGTTGGTCTCTGCATGGACACATTTGGCTCTATATCTACTTTATCACCTGCCCTTCCTCCTCCTCCTTGGGCATCTTTCCTTATTTTCTCACTTTCATGGCAAAATCATCCACATTCTCTTTTCACATTACTGTATGACACATCCCTCACTTGTGCTACTCTAACATCTGCAAATGTGATCTGCCTGTCTCCCACCTACCTTTTTCCACATGATTCTGTCAATGGATCTCTTTCTTCTTTCTCACCAGTCACACTTTATCTTATTACTCAGCAGACCAGTACCATTCTTGGCTCCTAAGTTTTCTACAGAAATTCCTCTGTTCTCTTGCGTACCTCATATACCACACCAAAGTTCCCTAATCCTCTGCCATATGTACTGAGTGCATCACGTTTCTCTTCGATGCTTGACAAACTTTTTACGATGTTCCATTCTTGAATATCTCTCTTATTTTTCCCTTATTTTACTGTCAAACTATTTGTATTGCTGCATCTTATTAAAATACACAGATGGGTCTTTCTGTTTCAAGATATCTCTGAACAGCTAAACAAATGCCTGCTGGTTTTCAAGCAGATTTTCACAAAATGTCCAGATTTTGGCCTTGCATTTCTTGTCTTTTTCTCATAAAATTTGTGGTTTTCTGGCATATTGCTGAGGATTGAAGTTACTAACTAATGACATACATTTGAGTTTTATACTTCATATCCTTCAGAAAATGCACACTAACACAAATCCTGTTATTCTAGCAATTTTCTAAGTTTATAAGAGCAATATTTAAAATCTGTCTCTATTTATGGGCCTTTGCCCCCTTCCCATTATTTTAGGCTTTTTTCAGATTTCTTGTGCTAAGAGGTTGAGAGCTATGTTTTCAAGTTAATGGATAATAAAGAATAACAGCCAAGAAATTATCCCTTAAAGTATCATGATAAAGTTTATACCAGGATTTTAGTACTTACAGAAGCAAATTCATAGGTCATTAAGAAGCAAACAGACATTTTACAAGTAATTCTTCATATTTTAGACACATGAACAGAAATGCATTTGTTCTTTTGCTCTAATACTCTACCCGCAACCATTGCCAAACAATCAAAAAAATATAATGTAAGCCATCCAGTAATTTTAAAAAATAATTCAAAATGCACAACTGAAAAAAACTTAATAAAAACAAAACAGAAATGCAATCAACCATATAAACTTATTTCATTGTAGAGTAAAGTTATATCAATTAGGAAAAAATATCTGAAGTTTAGGGCCTTTGAATACATTTCACAGCCATGTATTCCACAGGTCTCAAACTGCCCACTTTACCAGTCAGATTTACTATGTATAGCTCTAAGGCTATACCTTATTTTCAGAATCTTTAATCTGCTGGTCTCCATTTTTCCCTCTCTACTGCAAAACTTCAATACTGAATTGTTCACACATTCGCTATTATCCCATGTCATCAACTGTATTCTTGCTTGGCTTGCATACTTAATACTAGTTATACAGATGTTAGATTTTATCCATTTTGTTGTATTACCTATTCTGTAATGTGTTCTGTACCATCGCTGCTTGATTTCTATATTTTTATTCTCTAGTTTTATCATGTTTGTTTTTGGAGCTTTTCTCCCTGGGCCTCTACTGAAAACAGTCTCACCCTGGCCCAGTAGACCTCATGGTAAACAAATGCAAATAAATAAATAAAAGTATTCTCTGTTAAATTTCCATAGTAAGTTTACACAAATACTGTCATGGTGGGGGATTAAAGTGCATTTTACGCCCTGGGTGATTTCCAAACCATGCCCATCCCACACAAATTTTTTTGATCTACATTACAAATGCACATGATTTTGGATGCACATTCTTGATTTAAAGTATTTCAAATTGCTATCATCATAATCCAAAAAAATCACACATGCAACATTTTTTCTCTATTGCACTAATTCAATTTAAAAGTAAATGGAACACACGCACACACACACACACACACACACACACACACACACACACACACACACACACACACACACACACAATAAATAATACTTTAGTTCAGTCAGAATGTTAGCCGAACAGGGTTTTCATCAGCATGCATTTTCTGAGCAATGAATATAGAATTCTACTGCCTGGCATTATTGACTGGCTTTAATTTTCAGTGATTTTTCAGAAATCAAACAATTTATTAGGGGCAGGGCAACAAATATGAACAAAATCAGGATTTTCTGCAAATTCAGGTGCAGCAGACATAGTTAAGTGTTTAGTACTGTAGCCACTAATGCAGCTAACAAAGAAAGTAAATACATAAATACATTCAACCTCATCATCTGAATGCTACCAAAAATAATGAGGGTATGCTATCCTGCAAACAAGGCATATTTAAGTTTTGGTAGAAGTTTAGGTCTTGTGAGCAGATGTTTAAGGTGGTATTAGTTTTAAGGATGAGAAAGTGGTTCCAAAGGACTGGATCTTTCAAGGTCCTGTAGGCAAGGAAGAAATCTCCTCTCAAAAGCCAGAAGGAAATAGAAAAGACTGACAACACTTTGAGGTGGTTATGGTAACTCAAGGAGGGAAGACCCTTTTAAATAAGGAAGTGCTATAGTCTTTCATGCTGGGTCATATGCCTAGCCAAGTGCATGCCAAAGGGAGTAATATATTCTATTCTGGTCTGAGAAGTAAGGGATGGAGGAGGATGACTTTCTCGGATATAGACGATATTCCCCTGGTGATTAATCTGGCTATATAAAAAAGATTTCCTAACAACAGTGGTCACATGGTGGTCAGAGGAAAGTTCATTGTCAATGAAGTTGCCCAAGTCTGTAATGACTGAGTTAATTCTTAGGGTCTGTCATCTAAGCAGAGAGGAGCAGGAGTGCCCAGGTTTGCCAAATGACACAATGATGCATTTTTTGGCATTTAGTTTGAGGCTGTGGTCCAACCACAAGTTGATAGCATGAGTTAGGCCCTTGTGGAAAATACTTAAGTCATTTTGGATATCTATGACAGCTCTGAGTTTATAGTCCATGCCACAGATCTTTGGTATCTGCTTTAATAATACAGCTGTATATACCACAGAGAGATGAGCGTATGTCTACATTAACATACTAGGTTCTGTGCCAGTTTGCTATTGCCCAGGTAATACAGTGGTTTACATCTAATTGGACTAGCTTTTCAATTATGCGCAAATGTGGAATGGTGTTGACACCTTTGGCCAAATTCAGGTATGCCATGTGAACTTACTTACCTGAGTTTAATGACTTAGAAATTTGTTCAAATAAGTCCACCAAGTTCAGGAAGCAGGATCTGCACTTAACAAATTCAAATTAATTCTGGTCCAGATTTGGAACACTACCTATACCTAAGATTGGATGGGAAATAGGAAATTCACCCCGGGGATCACCTCTGTGGCTCTGCTTGACAGTGGCACAGGAAAATCATTTTCTTGGGTGGCAAAAGCCAGGTTACCTTTTTGGCTGGGCTTGTATAGGCCCCAGGGCTGACAGCCTAGTACCTACCTGTTTCTTTGTTTATGAAGTTCATAATGTTGTGCACCATTGTCCAGCAGATAAGGCTAGTGAGAAAGATACATCTATAGTTGCACAGGACAGTTGTGGGTCCATTTTGTACAGTGGGACAACTACAGCACTTCTTCACACCTCCAGCACAAATCCAGTGAAGAAGCTGAGAGTGAATGGATGTAATATGGAGTCAACCAGGCAGTACTTGGTGTTGGCAGAAAGAGTTTTGTTCTCCTGTTGTATGATGTGTTGATAAAGGGGTTCCATCAAATGGGTTTGTTCTTAAACTTGGTACTAAATTTATGTCTAATGAATACTGAGACATCAATACTAGCTTAGATGTGGATGTAAACATAGATATTTATGGCAGTATAGGTTCTCCATTTAACAGAGAAATAGCTGAAGTCACCAAAAAGGGTAGGATGTGATTTTATTAAGATATGCCTCATGCCAGTCTCATAGAGAGAGTATGGCAGCTGACTAACATGTAGCACTGGGTTTTGTTTAGCATAAGAAGAATGTGGGGGAGGGGGGTTAGGTCATTATCATGCATTAATAATCCGGAAGTGAAATGGATTCTTAGAAACACAGATACACCCCCACCATCTAGAATGTTTGATTCTGTGTTGGGTATGAAGGAGTGGAAGACATCATAACCCAGTGGTATGAGGGTGCTTTCAATGTTCTGAAATCATGTTTCAGTAACTATGCTTATAACAATCAAGGTTACAAGTTAGTGTAAGGAGCATACATTTTTGTTTTGGCTTCTGTTATTGAGCAGTGTTACTTTTATATGATTTTGATTGTGGTGAGCTATGTGGGCACTGTACAGAGAATGACCTATCTAAAATTAGGCACTATGGAGGAAGAAAATGTTCTAGCCAATATATGGAAGCCATAAGAAAAGAGATAAAGACCACCCCAAGCAAAGCAGCCAATGTTGTTATCTATCTCATCCCAGGCTGATATATATTGGAGACCCCTAGAATGACATCTGCAGATAAGCTAATAATTACAGTTAATTATATTTGTTTGTATTGCATCATAATTTTTGAAAACCATAGGATATTGTTCAATATTAGTTTTACACCTGTTTCAAATGCATATTCTGAGAGATCGATAAGATTGCTTTGCTTATGATCCAAGCAGTTGCATCTGCAGTCATTCACTCTTTTGTGTGCAATGATCAGGCCATATGATTACCTGGGATGAAGGAACTTGTTATGATACTTTACGTATACATAGACCAATTTAGATTTATATTACTTTTCAGTTCATGTTGTGCATGCACTTGAACTGAGTTAATGCCGAAAATGGTTAGTGGGCAGTTTGCTTACTGGCTTAGTAGATAAGCACATAAAAATTAACACACAGCTGCAGAAACTAGACAAACTAAGTAGGGCATCTGTCATCTTCTTCTGCCATTATTATATACAGTGGATATTAAAAAGTGTATGCACCCCTGTTAAAATGCCAGGTTTTTATGATATAAGAAAAATGAGACCACAATAAATCATTTCAAAACTTTTCTCACCTTTAATGTGACCTATAGCCCGTACATTTCAATTGAGAAACAAACAAATCTGTTAGGGGAAAAATATATAAAATAAAAAAAATGTACAATAAGCTGGTTGCGTAAGTGTGCACAGCCTTAAACTAATACTTTGTTGACGCACCGTTTGATTTAACTGCAGAATTCAGTCTTCTTGGGTAGGAGTCTATCAGCATGGCACATCTTGACTTGGCAATATCTGCCCACTCTTCCTTGCAAAAACACTCCAAATCTGTCAGATTGCAAGGGCATCTCTTGTGCACAGCACTCATCAGGTCACCCCACAGATTTTCTATTGGATTTAGGTCTGGGATCTGGCTGGGCCATTCCAAAACTTTAATTTTCTTCTGGTGAAGCCATTCTTTTGTTAATTTGGATGTATGCTTGGGTCATTGTCATGTTGAAAGGTGAAATTCCTCTTAATCTTTAGCTTTCTAGTGGATGCCTGAAGGTTTTGGGTGAAAAGTGAACTGTATATAATTCCCTCACCTTTACTAAAGCTGCAGTTCCAGCTGAAGAAAAGCACCACCATGCTTCACCGTGGGGATGGTGTTCTTTTGGTGACGCGCAGTGTTGTTTTTGCGCCAAACGTACCTTTTGGAATTGTGGCCAAAAAGTTCAACCTTGGTTTCATCAGACCATAACACATTTTCCCACATGGTTTTGGGAGACGTGGTGTATTGTTTTGTAAATTTTAGCTGGGTCTGAATGTTTTTCTGTGTAAGAAAAGGCTTCCATCTTGCAACCCTATCTAATAGCCCAGGCATATGAAGAATAAGGGAGATTGTTGTCACATGTAGTACACAACCAGTACTTGCCAGAAATTCCTGCAGCTCCTTCAATGTTGCTGTAGGTCTCTTGGCAGCCTCCTTGACCAGTTTTCATCTTGTCTTTTTATCAATTTTGGAGGGACGTCCAGCTATTTGCCATGTCACTGTTGTCCCATATTTTCTCCACTTCTTGATGACTGTCTTCACTGTGTTCCATGGTATATCCAATGCTGTGGAAATGTTTTTTGTACCCTTCTCCTGACTGATACCTTTCAACAGTTACATTCCTTTGATGCTTTGTAAACTCTCTGTGAGCCATTGCTTTTGCTATAGCAGGCAACTGAGTAAATGTCAGGGGCTAATCAGAGTCTCTTTAATTGATGGCAGGTGTGTACTCAAGAAGACTGAATGCTCTAACTAAATCAAAAGGTGCTTCAACAAAGTATTAGTTTAAGGGTGTGCACACTTATGCAACCAGCTTATTGTATGTTTTTTATTTTTTATATTTTTTCCCCTAACAGATTTGTTTATTTTTCAATTGAATTGCACAGGTTATAGGTCACATTAATGGTGGGAAAGGTTTTGAAATGATTTATTGTGGTGTCATTTTTTATATCACAAAAACCTAGCATTTTAACAGGGGCATGTAAACTTTTTATATCCACTCTCTCTCTCTCTCTCTCTCTATATATATATATATATATATGTATATATGTTAAGGGAATAGATATACATATACGCATATATATATATATATATATATATATATATATATATATACGTATATGTATATCTATTCCCTTAACAGTGACATAGCACAGTTGCATGGGAATGTTCTACACATACTTAACAAACTATTTGTCATGTAAATGTAAACTGGAAATGCATTACTGTGCAATTAACTATTTCAGGGAAGTTGAGACATTACAAAAAATCATCACATACACAAAAATGAGTTAAGGCAAAGCACTGGAAACAGCTTATGACCTCTAGGTATGACTCTGAATACTTAAGTCTCAACCAATTTAAAAGGTCATTCTGAACAAGCCATTTTATCAGATTGTAACATCCAGGTCACCCCAGAAAATGTGTTTGTCTTCTGATTTGTAGAAAAATGCATTCTCCCCTCATGAGCGCTCCTGCAAGTATGGTAGTGCAAGGCTCAACTCAGTAAGCATCCAGAAAACACAGCCAGCACTTGGAGAGCTGGTAAATCCACTGTTTTATTCCTAAAATAGCAAGACAAACCAGTTTCGGCATAAAAACAAAAGCCTTCATTAGCCTTCTTCAGACACTGATAAAGGCTTTGGTTTTTATGCCAAAACCGGTTTGTCTTGCTATTTTATGAGGCTTTGGTTTTTATGCCGAAACCGGTTTGTCTTGCTATTTTATGAATAAAATGCTGGATTTGCCAACTCTCTAAGTGCTAGCTGTGTTTTCTGGATTTGTAGAAAACAGAATAACAGCAGGTTATTGTAATATTTTTTTTCTTTGTACTTTCCCACCAAAGAAACCTAGAGGAACTCTCTATGCATTAGATTAAATGAGACAGTAAAACAAATAATTGGGTCAGTTAACAAGATTACAAATAATGCAAAACATTTCCTCTCTCATAGTGTTTTCGTAAGGAAAGATGCAGATGTAATTTGAAACTGTTATTTTCAGCCACTAGAGCAAATGTCTGCTGCATTTTTAATTGTTGTTCATCTAAGATGCGAACACAAGTTAGAAAAATACATAATAGTGAGAAGAAATGAACCAAGAATTTATTTTTTTAATAGACTTCTTTGCTGAATCTTCATACTTTATAGCTGTACTTACAATCAGTTGCATAAATACAGCATTACTGGCATTTTTGGATGACATTTAGTGTTAATGGAATTATGTTATTAAACAAGCTTGAGTAATTTCAATTATGGTGGTGTTGTGAGTGCTACTGGCATACCTGCTGATTGCATATTGACCAAATTATATAATTCATGTGGCACTGAAAGCATGTGGATACAGCATAAATTAATTCAGAAATGCTAATTAATATTCATAGTTGGCAGCATACCTGATGTCTAAAAGAAAAATGAAATGCAGCTCAAGGAGGCTTATGCCATGTAAATTTTTATACAAAATATACATATCACTAATTGATATGCAGAAAACACATCCCCTTGGGTTTCTTTTGAATGCTGATGAGGTAAAATATACAAGGCAAGCAAAAGATTAAAATCTGCTCACCCATCTCAGCATCACAGCTATTGGTTTTGAGTAGAACAATTCATCTAGAAATACATGCAATCGTTAAAGAATGCTAACTTCTTCAGACAGGTTGTGAAACTCCAAAGTACTTTAAGTGCAAATACAATAGAAACAGCCACAAGCAATGAAAATTAGGAAGGAAATAGAATGTTAATAATATATAAATGCATGCCTTGCTACTTCAATGTATCAGTGCAATTAATATGTAATGGGAATACACAGCATTCAGATATTTAAAAAAAAACTGTTAGAACTTTAAAATGTTAGCCTTCATAATGATACAACAGCTGAGGAATATTGCATACCTAGATTTTTTTCTTGATCAAGAAATTGAGTATAACTGGATAGCAGTACACCTGTGAGAAATAGTAAATTTGTCTACTGAAGTTAGTCTTTATGATTTTGATGGTTTTTTTCCTGCAAAAAATGTGGACTTTATTTTTGAAACTTGATTATGCAAGTGATATTGACACTTTTCACTGTGTTTTTTTTTCTTTTCGGTGAACATTCACCATCTTTAGGACTACAAATTGCCTTAAGGGATTTTCACAGAATCTTTCCCAAATAAAATATTAGGACTTCACTGTAGACTAGGCGGATACAGCAACTCATATTATGGCTTACCATTTTTAAAACATCAGATTTGTACAGGGCTACTGACAATGCACACTATATATGCTCTAATACAGTTGTGAGCTTAAGTGTTTATAAACAAACGCATAAATGCTGAAAGTCACAAAGACTGAGTGCACTGTACAGCAGACCCTCTCTTGCATTACTGTTCATCTGCAGCACCCCATCCCCAAGTTCTGACTGCCTGCCTACTGAATATATTATTTAGTTAACCTGGTGGCATATTCTTAGCATCAGACATACATATACCATTAGCGTCAGACACACATATAACATTAGTGTCAGACACACATATACTATTTGTGTCAGACACATAAATACCATTAGCATCAGACACACAAATAGTATTAGTATCAGACACTCGTATACCATTAGCGTCAAATACACATATACCATTAGCATCAGACACACATATACCATTAATGACAAACATACATATACCATTAGCATCAGACACACATATAGTATTAGTATCAGACACACATATACCATTAGCATCAGGCATGCAAATACCATTAGAATCAGACACATATGTACCATTAGGTGACACATTGGTGCAGCAGTTAACATTGTCGCCTCACAGCAAGAGGTTCTCCAGTTTGATTCTTGGCTAGGGTGCCTTCTGTGCAGAGTCTGCATGTCCTCCTTGCGTTTGCGTGGGTTTCCTGTGGGAATTCCAGTTTTCCTCCCACATTCAAAGACATGCATCTGAGCATTTCTCCCTGGGCCTGTGTTGAAAATAGACTCTGTCCTAGTCGGACTTTCCCGGTTAACAAATGTTAAATAAAATAAAATAAAAAAATAAAATTACTGTCAGACACACATATACCATAAGCATTAGACACACAAATAGTATTAGTATCAGACACACATATACCACTAGCATCAGACAGACATATTCCATTAGCATCAGACACACATATACAATTAGAGTCAGACATACATATACCATTAGCATCAGACACACATATACCATTAGTATCAGACACGCAAATACCATTAGTGTCAGACACACAAATACCATTAGCATCAGACATGCATATACTATTAGTGTCAACCACACATATACCATTAACATCAGAGACACACTTCTGCCTGAACTCCTTTCATAATTCTCTTTCAGTAGTTGTACTAGTGCTGATCTAAAGTAGCTTGCTATTTAACACGAAAGTACCACATGTCAGTGAATTCATGATTACATAGAATATAGGCAGTTTACAAAAATGCAATCCAAAATGCTGTGTGTTCTACATCAGAAGTCAAGAAGCATAAGCAGACACATGGTTTTGATGAATGAAAACAGATTAATAATATTTTAGAAACATTTGTGTACCTCAAGGGGAAAACAAAGACTTTAAGTGTATACTATATTCTAGAAATGGTATAATTGCAAACAACAGAGCACAGGCTAAAGATAGAAGGCAGGTGGACAGCCCATTTTATTCAGCAGAAAATATAGTGAATAATATGAATTTATTAATTAATGGCAGAATGTTTCCTATAATTAAAATCTATGTTTCTGTATTGTTATAAAATGCTACCATCATAGATTAAAGATATTAACTGGTATCATTTATAATGCACTGAACTACACAGACGTTACTGAGGTGCTTATATTCTATTTATACCAACTATGGTTTATAGTCTATTAAACTAATTATTATGAATATAATGTTCTTTTTTTATATATTCCTTGATATCAGCCCTGTGTTCACTACTTAAACAGAAAAATGGTCTTTACCCCCACTTTCTTCTAACATTATTGTTACACAGTTCATCTTATACAAGAATGAGCATATTAAGTGGAATCCTGTTTTAAATGGATCTAACATTTTTCTTACCATTTCTTTGTTTTTTTTAACTTGTTACAATTTTTTTTTAGAATTTTTTCTTCTCGTATAAATATCTTATGAGAAAGCATCAGAAGAAGCTGAATATTAGTCTAAATTTTGTACATGGAAGTGCATGATATGTTGATGGAAGACTGCTGAAAAGTTACAGCATTCTGTTTATTTTAGGGAGTCTGATCCTCATGAAAGAAAATTTAGGAGTAAGATGACCTGATGAAAGTTTCAGTTTGTAACATCTCACATATTCTTAAGTTCTAGAGCCCTCAAATGATTTAGAATATCATTGTATTTATTGGAATATTTCTAATTTAAATTGTCTTAGAATTATTTTACATAGTTATCCTTTTTTGTCCAGATACAGCTAATATGTTCCAGTTTGAAGGATTGCTTTCTGGTCTGTTGGACTTAACAATGTTTCAACCAGTTTTGTTTATATCAAATGAGCCTTCACTTTACCTTTGAAAATTTGACCTTTCATTTCAGAATCTTTATGAATATGTTTTCTGAGACCAGTAGAAATGGTTATGATAATCATTATAGAGTTCTTTAAATTTGAAAATGTATTTATAAATAATTCAAGGTGAGTGTAAATTTGGTAATTATTCCAGTAAAACAGAAACTATTTCAGACTTAGCTGGTAGTCTTCAGCTTGTCCTCCCATTTCAGTATTCTCTTGACTTTTAGGAAATTTGGTTGATATGTAATTTCAAGATATATATATATATATATATATATATATATATATATATATCTGTGTGTGTGTTTGTGTGTGTGTGTGCGCACGCACACGCGCATGTGTGATATAGTTCCCTACATGTTATTAAATGTACATTTGCCCTACAAATGCAGGGGTGTGATTTAATGTTGAAGGTACAGATGGACGAACAGTGGATATATCAATAGTATGGAATGTGAATACAGGTATGTGGGGCTGGGGGGAAAAAGCATGTGTATGCGTACATGAGTTAGGGTTAGAGTCAGGGATAAGTGAAGGATGGTTGTTGTGTGTTTGTGTGTGAGTTTGTGTATTTTATGGTAAGAGTAATAGGTAAGGGTATAGATGTAGTGTTGTTTGTGTGTGTATGTGAATGTCTGTGTATCTGAGTTTGTCTTTCGTACTGGCAGTGTTACTGGACTTTACTAATGGTGTTAAGGTGCAGGGTTAGGGTTAGGGTAAGGGGCAGCATTAAGGTTAGGGTTTGCACCCATTACTAAGGTGGTATAGGGGAGGACCCCTACCCAAGCCCTGCACCTTAACACCATTAAAGCCTAACCCTAATGTTGCTGCTGCCTCTATTCAGACAAATTTGAGGCTAGTATTAATGGAGGTTTTAGTTTTAATATCTGAAAAGAAAATAGTTTTCCTCTCTCAATATTATTGTTTTCTTTTTTTTTTATTAGTGTATATGATTGAACTGTGTTTTACAATTGACATTAGGGTGGTTAGGCTCATACACAATAGATCTGTATACACACACACACACACACACATATATATATATATATATATATATATATTTATATATATATATATATATATATATATATATATATATATATATGTATATATATATGTATATATATATATATATATATATATATATATATATATATATATACATATATATATATATATATATATATATATATATATATATATATATATAGTTGCAACTCAAACAATAGAAACACCTTTGGTAGAAAGGTATTTTTATGGGTGTCAAATGCTCATTTGAGTAACTTGTGTATGGCTGAATTTAATTTTATATAGTGTATGTCATCAGGAGTGTGCAGAAAAAATAATATTTGAATGAAAAAAGTGGTGGCTGTGAAGGTGTGCAAAGCTATGTAATAGTGTTTGTAGTGAATGTGCAAGTGCTCATGGGTTAGGGTTAGAGTATAGGTTAGTTAAGGAGGCAGAATCAATGCTGTGTAATTTTTGTGTTGTCTGTGTTCTTCATCCTTTTGTCTTGTGTAGTGGTGCTGTTAGGGAAAGGGTTTTAGTAACATAATGTGTAGGATTATGGTTAGGGTCTGGGGTAGGGTTAGGGTTACTGTCAGAATTAGCACACATGAGTAAACTACTTTCTACTAAGGTAGAAATACCAGCTGTATTTCCCAGAACAGCAAGTATCTTGCCCTAAAATTGACATTACACTGGTCCGCCCCCAAGACAGGACATTCAACTTTGACAGGTGCCCATCCAAGGGGGATTGTGGTGGCTTGGATCTGGCACAAGTATGACACCTAGTGAGAGCAGTAGGTATTACTCAGTGGAGTTTGAGCCATTTGAGCCAATGCTGTCATGATGCATAGCAACAATAAAGCCAACATCATTCCAACATGCGGAGACACACTTCCCCACTGGAAGTACAGGAATGGACTCTGGGCTTAAAGGAGCTGCTGAAAAAAAAGAGAATCCACAAATGAGGGAATGCTCATTTGAGTAAATCATGTATGGTTGAATTTAGTTTTATATAGTGTAGGTCATCAGGAGTATGGCACCACTGCTTTTCTCTATATATTTCAATAGTCTAACTTAAGAATCTCAAAAATATCAAATGATCAATGCAGAAGGATGATATTGTGTTTATAATAGGACATAAGTTACCCAACAGAAAAATTACAAGAAATTTTCCCAGATAAAGAATTGTTTGACTTCTAATAATCTAACAGTTAATACCCTAAAATTCTGCTGTAAAGATACTACGAACTACACATGCTTAGCCTCTAAATATTAAATAACTATAAGCAATATTCATACTTTCAACTAAACTAAGACATGTATAACAATAGGTTAACAATGCTCTAAAGGGACTAAAGGTATCCTCTAAAATCACTTGCTTCCATACTATTGAAGCTCGACCATCAGTATCCATATAATTTCCTCATTCCAAGTCTTGAGTATGGTTAACCACTAATCTCTTGTCTTGCTTTTGTAAAATGAATTTTTCTGTCCTTTCACAATTGCACACTGTGCAGCTACGGTTACCACCCATCCTGTTGTCAGTTGTACACTCACGGGTTGAGCTTTTTCATCCCATTGCCCACATTGTCAGGCAGTGGGACTTTAAAAGTCCCATTTTTCAGTGTAGCTGAATTGCCATGGAAAAGCCAAAAATACTTCCGGTTATTCCACGACAATGCAGCTACGTCACCAACCTGGACCTGCAGTTAGAGGTATTCCCTGTTTGGTCCGGGTGGTATAATTCAAGCAGCAATTGGCTGCAAGGATGGAAGGGGGTGTGGATTCATGTCAGAAGAGCCCTACAAAGGTCGCAGCTGTAGAGCAGTTTTGTATGAATGCTCTACAGCTGCTAATAACTTCAAAATCGAAAAGGATTGAGATAAGCCAGCAAGGAAGCCAGACAGACAGCCAGCCAAGAAGCCAGCAAGGGAGCCTACTAGCTAGCCAGCAAGGAAGCCAGCCAGCCAACCAGCCAAGAAGCCAGCAAGAAGCCAGCCAAGAACCCAGCAAGGGAGCCTGCTAGCCAGCCAAAAAGCCAGCAAGGGAGCCTGCTCGTCAGCCAGCCAAGAAGCCAGCAAGGGAGCCTGCTAGGCAGCCAGCCAAGAAGCCAGCAAGGGAGCCTGCTAGACAGCCAGCCATGAAGCCAGAAAGGGAGTCTGCTAGGCAGCCAGCCAAGAAGCCAGCAAGGAAGCCTGCTAGCCAGCCAGCAAGGGGGCCTGCTAGCCAACCCTTCCACTCAGCAGACAGAGCTAGTCATCCAACTAGCCATTCCAGCAGGAAGGAAGCCAGCTAGTCCAGCAAAGACTGTGAGAGTGGTAAGTACATAGTATATTGTGGCTTTAGTTATTTAAAATGGGAATATTGTGCTTTAAATTTTTAATGTTTAGAGGTGAGTGGGGGTGCAGTACAGTATTTAAATTTGTACAGTGGTTATTTTGAGACTTTCAAGTAGTTTTAAATGGGAATATTGTGCTTTATTTAAGTTTTTAATGTTTTGAGGTAGATAGGGGGGTGCAGTATGCAGTATTTAAATCTGTGCAGTGGTTATTTTGAGATTTTCAAGTAGTAGATTTTAAAGATATAACACCTGTGTGTATGTATATGTAATTGTGATTGTTGTTGGGGGTATGATTGGGAAGCATTACTTTTTAAAAGGCTGAACCGTGTGTATAGAAGTTTTGTTTATTTCTGGTGGGAGGCAGTCAAATATAAATGTAGTGTGATGTATTTACTATTGTCATAGCTTTTTCAGGGTACTTTCTGTTTGCAGATAGAAAATGTTTGACCATAGTTTGCCCTTTTTTGTGTGGAAATGTGTGCAATTAATGCTGTTTTCAGGAAGTTAGGATATACTGTTTAGGTAATTTTTCCCATTTTTACAAGTCAATCTGCATGTGGTGCAGGTCTACCTTTTGAGGGGGAATGTTAATAGTTAATGTAGTGCATTTATTATTCTAGTAGGTACATGTTGCCAACTTGCTGAATCTGTTTCAAGATTGTTTTCATTTATAGTTGTAAATGTGTGCATTTTATTTTTTATGCTGCCTTTAATAAGGTTAAAATGTCCTGCTTTGCTTGTAATGTGTGAATATGGGGGTAATGATTTTGCTTTGGCCTGTTTATTGCATCACTGTGCTGGGTAAATTATTATTAATTGCTATGTTTTGAGGTAAAAGATGTCCATGGAGTCTGTGGTACATTGTAGTTTATTTTAGCTGCTCTTGCAAGAAGTATTTTTAAAAGTTAAATGTTTATGAACTTTTTCCTTTTTTTTTTTTTTTTTTTTGTGGATGCATGCTCAGACGTTAATGCAGTGGTTTGAGTTTTCAGTATGCTGTAATGTCACAATGTTGTACCCATAACTGTAACACAGCATGTCTAACACCTCTGGTGATGTCGTGGTGGGGGTGTGGCCAGTGCCATATTTGTCACACCCTGTGTCCTACTGGCCACACCCCCATGTCCCACTTTGGCCTTGTTAAAAGGTGGCAACCTTATGTGCAGTCTTCATGCATGGTGTAGTATGTTATTTTACACCAGTGAGTCACTGCATTTGATTATCTCATCACACCTTTTAACTGGCAGTAGCTTATCTCCTCCGTCCTCTCTTCCATTTCCTTTTTTCTCCTACCCTTCTAATTTTCTTCTGATTTATATTTCTCCTTACAATGTCTAGGAATCTCCTGTCCAGCTCCCCTGTATAGCACTTGCCCTATGTTTTCCAGTTTATGGTTTATGGCTGTTTTCATTGCTTCCAGTTTTACTTATCTTTTCATAGTCCTGCTTCATAAATGTCCATATTGCATCTCCAACCCACTTGTAGAACTACACTGGGTATCCATCTGGGCCCTACCTTTCTGTCCTTCATTAGCATCACTGCCTCTTTGATCTCCTCCATAGTGTTTTTTTCCATTTAGTTTTTTTCTCTGTATTTCTTCTGTTTTGTACCTCTCTCCTTTGTCTACAACCTTTCATTTGGCTTCCTTTATCTAATGCTGTTCCTGGTATATTTGTAAGTAGTACTCCCTAAAGGCTTCTCTAACACTGTACTCCTCTATGATCTCTCTATCTTTACCATTATGCGTAGTACCTCTGTTTGACCTTTTCCTTTTTTATCCATCCTTGTTAGATGTTTCCACAGCTCTTTCCCAGTTATACAGCAGTAGTCCTTCCAGTAATATGGCTCTTCTTCCACTGCAGCTGTAACCTTTCCTTCTGTATCAGTTTTTATCGTTGTTTTCACTGTCCTTAGTGCAGCTGTATTTCTACCATTTGCTCAGTCTCCTTTGTGTCCTGCTCTGTTATCCATCCAGTTTTGTAATGTCTGCTTTAACTTTCCTCCTTTTTCAACAACAACTCTCATGATATTCCCATTAACTACTGCTTTGATTCCACCTCACTAGTGTTTCACTAATTCTGTTTTGTCTATAGCATACTCCTAAATATTTTCCTTTATCAGATTTAGCAATTATCACTTCCTTTCCTGATTGTTCCAATTCTGACTCACCCCTCTCCATCCCAATTCCATTCCTTGTTCCCCCTCTTTCCTTAGTGTCACTGCTACCACTGCATGGTCTGATATGTATCTATCCTGTATATCTAGCTCCTCTAACAGATTTAGCGTTTCTTCTTTCCCTAGTATCGTATCCACTCTACTGGTTGAAAAAAGTACTTTCTGGTAGATGTGTGCTCCATCTTTTCAAGATGTTTTTTTCTCCATATACCTTTCCACTGTCCTTTTTTCACATTCCATTCTAAGTCTGCTTTCATCTTTATACCACACTCTCCTTTGCAAATGAGACTGTTTTTCTTGGGATCTAGTGTGACATTGAATTCCACCCCCAATGGACTTTTTCACCATCTTTTTTCCCATTTCCATTCTTTAAATAACCTACTTTGTGTCATCTGTATAGTTTTTTGGACTATAGAACTTCCTGAGGTTCATCTCCTTCAGTTTATCACCAGTTCTCTGCACCCTTTCAAGCACAACATGCAATCCATTTCTAAGAAGAGTGGACACTCTTGCCACCCTTTGCTTTACTGTTTGTTTTTCTGTGTACTCTTCCTCCTTATTGGACTTTTATTTTGGTCTCCTTAAGCAATGCCACATCCTCTTGCATCCTACTGATTCTTCTGTGTACTTTTTCATTTTGATCTGGTGCAAAGTCTATGTTTCAGGCTAGACTTTCAGTCTGTGTTCATTTCCTTCTGTTTTCTTTGGTATTGTAACCCCCATCGCAGCCCTTGAATGACTTTTCTCTCATGGGTGCCCCTAATGATCTGGACCATCTGTCCCTCAGCCTTTACCTACATGTATCCCCTGTCCCCTGCATACAGTTGGACTTCTTTCCCTACATTCTGCAATTTGAGTGTGTCTGAATTTGAGTCATTCACCTTGTCATTTTCCCGAATACTGTTTTTGCCTTATCCTACATCTCCTTGATTACCTCCTTTCTGTTGATCCTGCTTGTCGCTCCCTTTTCTTATAGCTGTTTTTGTTTCATTTAATTCTGTGTTACTTTTGTTAGTTCATGCATTCCATTTCATTGTGTTCTTATATGTTGCAGTTGAGCCTAAGACTGGTGGTTCCATAATTATTTATTTCTCTGCTTACCAATAATTTTCATTTAGATACCACAAAACCTTTGCTTACTCCTTCAAATGGAAACCATATTTTTATATGAAAATACAAACATTATAAACTATAGTGTGTCATTAGAAAGATCAGGTAATAGCAACTTGTCTATTTATCCCCCTTCACTTTACTCAATGCCTTTATGTTACTGTTGGAGCACAGTGCATTAAAAAGTTTCTTACCTTTGAATAATGGCCCATGTTTACATATCCCATTAGTGCCTTTCATTCATATTTAACCATTTTTCGTTTGTCATTTCCAAGGCTTTAATCTGCCCACTCTTTTAACATGCAGTCATGATACAATGCCTACATATGATGAAATTTACTGAGTACATTAACTCATTATTTTTTTCTTTTTGCACTTTCTCCTACTGATCCCTATATAACTAGGTTGCCTACTTCTTGATGAGTTTTCTTCTCTTGGACTTCTCCTCTGGCACACATTTCCTGTTTTCCTGCAACTGTTCCATTTTGCTTTTCTTCCCTCCTCCTTTGATCATTCCAGCCTACCCAGGCCCTCCTGAGTCCAGCAGTGTATGTCTGAATCCCCCAAGGCTTTATTACAGTGCCTTCTCTTTGAAGGTGTGTTCTTTTCTTTTTGTATCTCTGTCATTGCTTCTGCTACAGGTGCTATAGGACTCTCCTCTTCAGCTCTGTTTCTGCTTTGACCAACTTCTTGCCCTTCTTTTGCATGTTTTGTACACTCTCCTCACATTTACACTCTTTTCTGCATTCTTTCATCCATTTTTGTAGTCTGCTGTGCCCAGTGTCTTGTCTGACCCACTTATCTTGTCAGTGTTATGCTGTGTGCCTTGGTTTACTTCTTATTTAGTTCTTTCTCCCATATGTGCATCTATTTCAGATGTTCTCTGTGGCCCTTGAAATTTTACTTCATCTCTAACTCTTTGCACGTTTGCGTGCTGGTCCATTGCTGGGATATCTGAATTTATTTCTTTGTGTCTGTTGCTCTAGCTTCATAGTGAACAATCACTGTAATAACAGTTTGTGCTTCTCCTGTACAGCCTGTGCCTGTTTCCCTTCTATACTGCAGTTAAGATAGTAGGGTAGTTAATCCATGCAGGAATTCCCTGAGATTCCAGTATTCCCAACAAGTCAGCCATTTCTTTTCTTAATGTTATGCAGTGAATTGGAATAATCCTCAACCAGTTTAACAAACATACCATTAAGCATACTACTATATGTCTCCTACTGAACCTCTCATTCTGTTATTCTGTGTTTTTTTTATAATTGTTTTTTGCAATCTTGGTAAGACATATCTTGTTTAGAGACGTTCCAGGAGTATTCTTTCCATTTTTGTGTCCAGAATCTGTTCCGGTACTACTATTATCCTTATGTCATATCTTCTAGAGTTTTTTTTTTTTTTTAGGTCCTTCAGTTTTCCTGTTTAACATTATAGCATTTTTTTTATTTCTCTCCGCCTCCTACTGTGCTTCTGTACCTCTGATCTCTGGGCTGCTTTGTCCTCTTCCAAATACTGGATTATTTCTTGCAGCTTATTCACTTCTCTTTTGTGATTGCCTGTTACTTCCCTCATTAGGCCTACATCATCAGCAACTGCCAACAGTGTTTGAAACAGTTTACAAAGCTGTTCTTCTTGTAGAGATGACTTAAACTTTGTCAGCTGTTATTCTCTTTTCTCTTTGTCCTCCATCTTGTGATTTTCTTGTTTTTTTTTTTTTTTTTCATATGGACCTGGCTGCTAAATTACTCTTTATTCTTTACTCTATGTCCAGAGCCCTGAGCCTAAGCACCCATCTTGTTTGTGCTCTCTGCCCCCATATGTCTAAATTCTTAGCAAAATATTACTACCCTTTAAAAAGCCAACAATGGCATGCTCAGATGAATTCATTTGTTATATAAGAGGGAACACCATTATGATGTTCTTCTTCTTTTGGCTTTTCCCAGTTAGGGGTCGCCACAGCAGAACTTCGGTCCGCTAATGATAGGCAGTAGATTTTTACAGTGCTGAGGTGCAAGCTCGAAGTCCAACCTTCAATGAAGGAATTTCCATTTACGCATGTCTTTCTAACGCCACTCGACCACAGGGAGGACATTCAGACGTCACACAGAAGGCACTCCAGCCGAGAATTGAATGGGAGAACCCCCTTGCTGTGAGGCGACAATGCTACCGCTGCACCACCATGGCTTTTCCATACTGAAAACCAAACAGTTTCCAGTTGAAGCAAGAGCACTGTTTTGTACAAATTAAGACAACCTACAAGTTATTAAATGAAAGCTGTTGCTCACCTTTAGAAAAACATACAAATAGTCAGAATTTCCCCAAGAAATTAGAACTCTCTACAGAAACTAAATGTTTTCTTTCCAAGGCAACAACAGAAAGAGCCTTCTACAGAAATGCCCCTGTAACACAAAATACTCTACTAGACAAAATACATAGATAGCATGCTAACGTCTTTTGAAAGTTTTTAAAACACACCTCAGTAGAAAATGTAAGTGTAACCATTGTAAGAAACCAGGTTAGATCTAGTGAAATGGTACCTAAGCTATCCTACAAAAAAACAAGACTATTGTGAGCAAAGTGCCATTATAATGCTCTACAGGTACAGTTATGTATCCGGTATAAATATGTAAACAAATAATCTAAGAATCTTTGCATATAATGCAGTGATTGGTGTAAATAACATCTACATAAAACTACAATTATAGTAGTAACCGAAGTGTAATATCACTTGTATCCTTGTACAGAATGCAATGATTTGTAAAAATATGTATGTAAAGACAAATCTATAGCAGTTAATGAATTGCAAATGTTTGGTTATAATGCATCCTGACTGTGCATATTTGTTTGAAATGTAACTCAGAAATTGCTTTGTTTTTTAGTGTTATAAAAAATTGTTACAGTCTCTTAATCTAGGCCTTTGTTGAAAATGGTCTTTGGAACTGCTCGCTCACCTGATAAAATCATATAAATGCATACACCAATATCAAGGATCAATGGAGGTCTTTAAAACTTAAAACAATCAGGTTGTTGAGTTCCTGTGTGGAGAGGCTATGTTGGGAGGTTTTTACTATTACTTTTGCTTTTCAAGGTGATATAGTATTTTTCATACAATAGTTTAAACATGAATGTGGAAAGACTCAAGGTAAATCAAGCTATAACTGGCAATGAGTTTGCTTTTTCAAGTAGAATGCAATGCTGTTCACTTCTGGGGGAGAGTGAATGAAATAATATATACTTTATAATGGTTTCAATTTTGTAGATGATTTGAGGGGATATTAGATTAACAATGGAGTGGATATACTCTAAATAAGGAATGAGTGCATTAGTTACAAAGGCATGCTATACATGTTGGGGGAAGGTAGCCAGATATTGAGTAAAAAAATTTTAACTGTCACCGTGGGCTTTAAAGAACATAATGAGGTCTTGAGTAACCTGAGCAATCTGATATGTATCATATTTAGGTCAGATGCTTCCATATTTCTAACTTTTGTTTGGCGCCAAATAACACAGCAGTATTTTTTGTGCTGCTAAATTTAAGGTGTCTGGCTGTGAGCTAAATGCATAATCAAGAGATATTGTTTTGTAAATATTTTTGAATGTGGAGTGTAGATGGATCTGCTCTGTAGAGGATAAAGTCATAGACATAAAAAGGGACCAATGAGGGATGCATTTTATTTGTCTTTGCAAATAAAGTAGTATGGGTCCAAAAATTTGTCATCGAAGTAAAGATGGCCTGTTCCATTTGATTACTGCCCATCTTGTCTTTAAGGGTCATGTAGACTACTAATTGCCAAACCAAGATAAAGTATTATAATTGAAACCAAGAGTTTCCAGTTTCCTAAGTAGTATTGTATGGCCTGGCCTGCACTTTCAAATAGTTTGTAAAGTCAATAAAAACAGATCATGTGAAGCAGTCTTTTTCCGAGTGTGTTATGACAATTTCTAAAACGATAATGGCTATAAGTAAGACCCCATATTGACAGTCAGAATTTTTTTTTCCAAATTCTTTTGTAATTGGACATGGAAGAGATATTGCCCTAAACTCATGTGTTGAAGAGAGAATTGACTTCTTTGAGATGGGGACAAATAGGGCATGTTTAAATTAAGAAATCTGGTTAATAGGAAATCAGTAATGCAAAAAAAAAAAGAGGGTTGAGTGCTCTACTTGCTCTTTTTAGTTTTTAGGTTTTTTTACTTTGAACAATTTCTTTTGACTGTTCTGGGTAACAGCTTCACCTGTTTAAGAGATTTATGAAATAAAAACAGTTTAAAAACTGGAATCATAAAAGTATTTGGCCACAAAAATAATATAAATATATAATAAAGCCCATAGTTAGCAGTTCAAGATCTAGAGTCATTCAAAGGTGGTCTGCCTCCGTGAGTTCTAGGTTTTCTTCTTCAAAGAAGCCAAGATGCAAGAAGATATAAGGCACATGTAAAAGTAAAGAGTTTCACTGTGCTCTTGTGTTGCAGAAGGTATTAGGAATACAAGTAGTGGTAGTTGACATATCATAGGAAGCAATACCAAACCTTACTCTCCACGGATCACTACTAAATCTGTAACTTTGGGAATTTTGGCATTGACCTAAACAGAGTTATTCATGAAAATGCAAAGTTGGACTTCACTGATTGATGATTGCTGTCTAGTGATACCATTAAGTGACACTAAAGAAATACCTCAACCACTATGTTCCACGTTAAACTAAACTGGATTATCTATTGTCCTGATACAGATATAAAAGGCAGACATAAAATTTTACTAAGGCAGCTTGTGCATTTGCCTTATGAATGTACTTTGCATTCACCATGCATGTAGGAAGGGGGGCTTTGCTCACAGGAACTAATACGTATGGCTGTTTATGCATTGTACTGCTATGCATCAGTACACAATAAGTTAGCTGATTTTCTAGAATAGAATGTTTTATAATATGTTAGTGCCCTTTTACTACAGGAATGATCTCAAACTAACCACATTAAATGCATGGATGCATGCTTCACTTAGGAAAATATAGTCTTAAACAAAAAGTTAAAATGTATAGCATATCTTTTCTTTTGTGAGACTAGTATTCATTTTTTATGTTTCCCTGAGATAATATTTAAGGATAGGTAATGTGCCTAGCAGAACGTACTGTTTAATTGTCCATTTCAAAACCTATAGGCCTATAAAGTGCTTAAGTTTGTAAAAAAAAAAAAACATGAGTAGAAACATTTCAGAACATAAAACGTAAGGCTTTAAAAATTATGCCAGAGGAACTCAATCTGTAGCCCCCATAACACCATGTCATCAGATACTGCCAACATTAAACCATAATAAACCATTAAGGACACAGATGGCTTTGCTTGACAGCTGATATTAAACTAAGATAAATTGCTTACTTAAAAATGCAGAAATGGAGAAGAAGTCAAAAAGTTCTTATTTTTTTGTTACAACTAAGATATTATTCAACTTGTGTGCATGTGTTAAAATGAGAGTCTGGGCTTAAAAAATTACCTAGTTGGGAGCATGAGTTCTTTAGCATAGCCCTGAAACCATAAACAATGTCTTGAGTTTTCAATGAGAACTGGTTTTCATTGTATAGGAAGCGTTGGCTTTACAGCCTAAGCATAAAACATTTTAATGTGGTGTTTATTAAGTTTATGCTGTTCACGATCCATTTTTTAGTGAGGCGTCCATATTTTTTAATAGTTGCATCTCTCTTACAAACAGAATTTCTTTTTAGATAACTGTTGTTATGAATTCCTGTCAGAGTTTTGTTGTATTCCAAATGAAATTGTTAGTGTCATATGGTGATTTTTACTTAGATAAGTGTGATATACAGTTCTACATTTGGAGGAAGTTTGCATACATTGTTGAAGAAATGTGCTATAACACTACTGTGATGTATAACTGGTGAAGGTATAATGCATTAACAGGATTAAAGTGGTTTAAAGTCATACACTAGCAATGGAGTTAATGTGTATTATGTAGTACAGTACAGATTTTTGAATGGATAATGAGGCTCAATGCTATAGTGATTAATTATATAAAACATTCAATTGGGCTTCAGGGTGTGATTGAGGTTCATGGTAACTCTAACAGCAACTTCCTTTCCAAGACCAAGAGTGATTCATATTACGACTATAAGACACTAGTCATATGCCTGAGTGCCTTATTAAGTATGGTAGGTTTGGACAACTATTTAGTCTGCTTAGTCAAGACTTCTTTTACTGTTAATAACTACCACTGGTTCACACGGGCATATATCATATTATTGAAAGGAACGAATCTCGGACGGCTTACATATCGAAATTGCAGTTTATCGATTTATTTTTTGTGAGATTGCGGTACAGTGAAGATGGAGAATTTTGCCCTTTCCTCACTGTAGTGCAATCTTGGAGTTGGTATATATAATTAGCGGGGAGTTTGGGCGCACAGCCCCCCACAAAAGCGATTTCGATGAACAGCAATTTCGATATTTAAGCCATTCAAAATTTGTTCCTTTCAATGTTATGATATAGACCCAGTTCACACAGTAGCATGAAAATGGAATATGAAAATTGAAAAAAAAATCATATTAATGCAGTGCACAGAAACAATACAGCTAGCATCTGACAGTGTGCATACACTCCACACAGGCTTACTACACCTGACAATAGGCACCAAAAAGTACAACATATTGCATCTTTGGAGCAATTTCTTAATAGCAAAAACAATTTGCTTCAACGAGATGTGCACAGAGAGGAGGTAGTGGTGACAGAAGTGACATTACTAAGTTTATAGTAATGCCAGCATTGAGCAACCTGATATTTTGGACAGCATTTTCAGACTTTGTGCTTCATGTGAACAGTTAAGTTGGGAGTAATGGCACAGTGAGATTAATGTCTGGCTTTGTGATTTATGTGGAGCATCTTGTACTAGAATACTTGAATGTGTGGCCGGTTGTTTGTAGACTGTGGCGGCACACCTCTCAACCTCTTAGCAAGGAATCAAGTCAAAACTTAAAGTAATTAGGTGGTGGGACGAAGGCCCATCAATAGGGACAGATTTTAAATATTTCTGTTGTAAACTAGACTATAATAACATGATTTGTGTTAGGATGCATTTTTTTCTTAAGGATATGAAGATGAAAGTCAACTGTATGTCATTATTTAGTGACTTTTTTCCTGATTGATTTGCCAAGAACCCCCAGACTGTATGAGGAAGAGACCAGAAATATAAGAAAAAAATCTCATATCTGGATAGCTGAGAGGTATCTGTGGCTATAACTGCTGCTGGGTGTTGAGGGTGGCTGAAGGAAAGTAACTGATCCTCTTAGCAGGACTAGTGTGCATTTGTGAGTAGTTGGATGGACTACTTAAACAGACACCTGATATGCACAGACAGAGTTGATATAATTGCTGTGACTGTCTTCTGTGGAGGAAAATGACTAGCTGTCTGATGTTGTCTTCCTGATTTTTTCTTTATTAGAACTAATGTAAAATAATTTTAAAGATTTTAACACATGGCAAAAGGTACCAAAGGTGAAATACATTACATGGTCATCCTGTTTTATCACAATCAGATGTCTAACTTGTACTTAAAAGTAGCTATAACTGTTTAGTGAGGGGTTGCCTGGATGAAAATAAATGACCCTGTTGTCACTTGCTGTGTTTAATAGTCAACAATCAAAAATATGGTGCTATATACAATACGGAATACCCAGGCCTATAGAACTTTCAGGGGCTGATGGTCCCAACACACACCAAGGCTGTATAAGTGGATTTTTAGTAATCACCTCTGCTGTGATCCCCACCTAGTCCAAAACCAGCCCTGGTTGTAGGTGTAGACAGAAGTCCTCTGTATATGTGTGTGTGTGTGGGGGTGGGGGGTGGGGGTGTGTGTGTGTGTGTGTGTGTGTGTGTGTGTGTGTGTGTGTGTGTGTGAGGAGGGGCTAGGAACAACATCATAATTTTTTTAACATTCTTCCCATGCCTCATGGGGGGTAGGAACAACATCATAATTTCTTTAACATTCTTCCCATGCCTCATGGGTCACTATATCTTGTGTTGGGATGGGTACAGTGTGGTCATTATTTCTTTAACATTCCTCTCAAACATCGTGGGGTGCACCAAGAGTCACTATAGCTTTTATAGGAGCACTGCACTGTCTCTAGAAATTATAAGTTGGAAATATTATTGTAATAATTTCTTTTCATCTTCCTCACAATAAAACATCTGATGTATATACAGGTGGCTATTTTTTGGGGAGCGTAAATAAGCATTCTGTTTATATATGTCTGACAGCAAATATGTTATATTTGTTTGTTTCAGTTTTGTCCTAGTGTTGACATCTGAAAAGTACATAGAAGGCATCTTTATGGTGGGGGTAGGAAGAAGAAGGCATGTTGCATATAAATTTAACAGCAGTGGTTGGAAATATGACCATGGGCATTTATGCCTTAATTTTAATCCCAATTTAACACCAGCAGGGATACACAAAATGGGACTAGTTATTTTGAGATGGCTGTAGGAAGGCATGTACTATTCACAGATATGATATGTCTTCCATGTCTTGGGAGGATGGCATAATGGTTAAGGTGTTTACCTTATAGACACAAGGTGTAGGGTTTGATTCTCACATGGGATAATTGGCTAGGCCTTGAAAAAGCCCACAAGGGTAGTTAGCCTAGTAATAATCTATGAACCTATATGTATCTTTGCAGATAGTTGTCTTCTCAGTACATTGTTAAGTGGTGTTTGCTCTCCTTTGAGCATTAAAACTCAGATATAATTTATTTCTTCCACTAAATATAAAAGGAGAATGGAATTTCTTTTTTTTTGTTGTTCAGGCCATCATTGAATGTAAATGTTAGAAAAAATGCTCTAAAATGCAAAACTCAGGGCATTTACAACCAAGTAGTTTCTGGGTAGCTAGCATCCCCAAGCTACATTTAATTATTCATCATAAAACAAAAACAGACCTGGTGAATGAAGGTTGGTGAACTCAAAAATACCAGCAATAAAACAACAAAGATAAACCAACCATACACAACCAATAAAATAAATCCTTTTTATTTGGTGGTAAGCACTTTTGTGCATTCAATATGCATTTCTTCAGATCATCTAATGAATAAAATAAAAAAAAGTATACTTAAATAGCATGAGAATTCAATCAATAAAACAATTAATGACACTAAAAATAGTTAAAAAATCCACTTAATGAGGGATGGCACAAGCCTTTATACTGGCTTTAAAGATACATTACCATTTAAGCCATGTGGTCTATGTGCTAAAAAAGTAGTTATCCATTTCATCTCTGCTATTTCTATTCTGTTCACAATGTCTCCCCGCAACAATCTGATACAAACAATTCTTTTTTTTCCAAAAAAAAATGTATTTCCTTTTACATATAAACAATCAATCAAACTATATATAAATACAACAAAAATTAACTATATACAATGTCCATAACAAAGTATACAAATACAAACAATCAATCCTCATCTAATAAGTTAAACAGTTTCTGCCAAGCAATTAACTGATGCGTTGTATTACTAGTTCTCATTTTTACTGTAGGAATTTCATTGTTACAGGCTGATTTAAAATGAATAAATTCACTGTTAAATGAGATGGTAGACATAGTTTTCCATTTTTTGTAATGACTTTCCTTGCTATCAATAAAATTGACCAATAAAAGTGGTATTTGGTATGTTGTTATGACTTCTGGGATTGGTACATTGAATAATATAAGAAAATCTGTAATAAGGCAGTTATCAGTCCATAATGCTCTACAAAAATAACTAAAATATGTTACTCTTTTACAATTAATGATCACATACAGCCAATTGGCATACAGTATTGGGTCACATCTCCAGCATTTTATATTATCTTTTTTATAAACTATGGCAACTTTATGTGGGGTTAAAAAGCTTCTATGTAAAAATTTACATGTGTAAATTCACCAATATGGAGAAAATGTTGCCTTTCCTGTTGATTTCAAAGTTTCTGTTATTTGTTGTAAACTCCTCTTTGTTTATTTTAGTTGAGTAATTCCAGAAGGATAAGTCTAGAGAGCTAAAATCACTTCTAATGATATTGTATACATTGATATGAATTAGGTGTTCATAATGAAACTATTACTAATAACAGAGATGAATTCTAAGATTTTTAGGTATGGTTTTATTATGGTTATCTAACTGTAATATAATTTTGTTCTTAATGAATTCTTTACAAGTTTGAATATCAAGCCAATTACTTTTTTGCAAACTATCTAGCTATCAAGTAATCTGCTGAATGAATTTTATTTCCAGACATAAACTGACGCCAATACAACAAACTACTTTTCTTTAACTCAAATATTTTATTTGCATCAAAGGAAATGAAACATTCCCTATTAAAAGTTATCGGGAATACTGAAAATCAATAAAAACTGAAGAAAGGCACCAAAGTTTACCAGAATCCACACAAAGAGTACCTCAGAAACTGAGATCCCCGAGGTGCTATTAATAATATCGGGAATACTGTTATTAATACGTTTTTAGTTAAATGATTCAAGTACATTCGTTTTCCAAAATGTCATAACTGATTTATGAGAGGAAAGAATGTGATTTTCTGTTTGTCATTTAGACTATAGGCTTTTAAGGTCCACATAAAGCCATTTCTTTCTATTTTAATAAGAGGATCAAATAATAATTTATTATTTACTAATAATATGTTCTTGTGAAATAATTTCTAGCAGGATGAATATGATGGGTTAAACCACAAGAATACTGTATTAATAACAATTGGATTTAAGTAAAAATCAATAGTAGGCAAAACAATAACTCCAGCCTCTCAACCAGTTGTATGCTAGTATAAGGAAATTCTGTTTTTTTTTTTTTTTTTTTTTTTTTGATAGCATAAGAATTTCAGTAAAATATGATTTTTATAGTTCTGATAATTGAAGGGAGAAATAATGATTGACTGATGAATAGAGGTTTTGGTAGTATGATCATTTTTATTGGAACTATTTTGTCTTTAAAAGTAAAAAAAAATAATCTGTTCCAGTTTCCTATTAGATTTATTATTGTATTGATTACATGTTTATGGCTAACTGATATTGATTGTTGATAAGTGGATTCAATGCTAACTCTTGAGTATTTAATATGTGTATTTTCCCAATTAAAGTTTTTACAGGAGTTTAACTTTGCAGATACTTGTTTATTTATCAGGAGTGTTTTAGTTTTGCTATGGTTGAATTTTAAACCTGGCACTTTCTCAAATAAATTCATAGAATTAACTAAGTATTCCAAAGATGTCTCAAAATTGAAACACATTGTTAATAAGTCATCTGCAAAAAGTAAAATTTTTAACCTTTTTATGTTATTGTTATTTGTTATATGATTAGCAAATGGTTCTATGGTGTGTGCAAAAAATAAGGGGGGCAAGGGGCTTCCTTTCTTTTTTTACTTTTTAACACTTTAAATTGGCTAGAAATGAAATAACCAAGCTTTACAAAATAAATATAGTTTCTATAAAGCTTTCTGATTAATACTATAAAGTCTGAGGAAAAAAAATTATATTCATGCAGTACTTTGAATAAATAGGATCAATTTAGAGAATCAAAAGCTTTATCTATATCAAGACTTATTAAAGATAATTCACTTTCTTTTTATTAGCTATATCTTGTAGAGAAAAGAGCCTTATTATGTTACCTTGCACTTTCCTATTAATTATGAATCTGTTTTGTTTTCACGTATTAGCTCAGAGATTATGGTATTTAGTCTTTTTTGCCAAAATAGACATAAAAATCTTATAATCTATATTCAAGAGAGATATTGGTCTGTAAAATGAACATAAAATGGGTTCTTTATCAGGTTTTAAGATAGGAGGAAACTAGCTATGTCCACGAAGGGGGTTTTAACTTCCTGAAATGTATTTAGAAGAATGTTTAATATATTATCATGGGAAAGTTTGTATAACTCAGGGATTATTCCATCTACTCCTGGCATTTTTTTAGTCTTTATGCTTTTGATTTGATCTTTTGGTTCTTTAAAGGTGAAGGATTTGTCTATTTTACTAATTTGTTCTTTTCATAATTTTTTGACTGTTTTCTTTTAGAAAACCCTCAATAATCATGGTGCTGCTTATATTTGGCATTGAACTGTTAACCTGTTAATATTATCATAATGCTTATTAAAATGATTTACTATGCTTTTTAAGTGTGACTTTAATTATTTTGTTCTTATCTCTATATATAATTTCTTTGATGTGTTTTTTTTTCATTTAAATACTTTAAGTTAAACTTGGTTAAACAAGGTTAAACTTTTTCTGGCTCCGCCAAGTCTGCTCTTCATTTTTTCCCTTAGAACTGTTTCTACTTGCAATCTAAACAGCCTATACTCTATCTAAAAAGCTCAGCACTTGCTCCTAAAGCATTTTTATACAGGTAAAGCACTCTTAATCAAAAGAAAGTACTTCATTCACCTAAATTCTGTTGAGTACACATCTCCCTATAGGTCCTTTCTGACTCAGTTACACAGCAATCTTTTTCACTATTTCTAGCATGTCGAAGGGTCAGTTGCTGGTGTCCTCTCCTTTTCAGCTGGTGAATCTGGGAATCTTGAGGCAATGTTACAATTGCCTCATGCACACAGACAACCCTCTCCTCCTCCCAACAAATACAGATATATGCGAGAGATGCAACTATATAGCCAAACTGGAGGCTGAGCTCTCTCAATTCAGTACTGGCAAGACCAGTCAGGAGGAGAAGGTAACCACACACACCACAAACCCAGTCCCACATAGAACTATCACAACAGCAAACAAAACACATAAACACACAAAAACATACTCAGAGGCGCTGATTAAAAATCTACCAAAACAACAGAGGCCTCCAAAGCAGAGACCCAAGCAACCACCACCTCAAGACATAGCACATGCAACACATAGTTCACAAAGTCAGTGTGCTAAACAGTCACAGCCCTTAAGGCCAACAACATGCCAGACACACTTGTAATAGATGACTCCATAGTCAGACACACTGATGTCCCGCTCACCAGACTGAACAGGAAAAGGTCACAGTAAGCTGCCTGTCGGGAGCTAGAATCCGCCACATAACACAAGCACTCAGGTCACTCCACAGCAAGTACAAATATGACTCAGTCATTGTACATGCTGGTGTGAACGACCTGAGACGTACCTTCCTGGACTACATGAAAAGAGACATAGAGGAGCTCTCTGATTATGTAGCCCAGGCCGGTATGACCCTGAGCCTGAGCAGCATCTTACCCTCACCAAGAATGATGCCACAGTACAAAGACAAAATGATCAGTTTTAACAATTGGCTTAATTACTGGTGTCATTCTAAGGGGATACAATGTCTGTCTGTTTGGGAGGACATGCTTGACAAGCCACGCTGCTTCGCAAGGGATGGCATGCACCTGTCACCCCTGGGCTTCCGGATATTGGCCAAGGCTCTTGCCACCCCCATAGTGCTTTTTTTAGGCAAGGCTCAAATGACAAACCTACCTCCCTAGAAAACACAAGTGGAAAAAAACTAAGGGTAATGCTGCTCAATGCCAGAAGTCTAAACCTCAAGATGCACGCCCTCGAAGCCCTCCTCAGTATGGAGAACATCGATGTCTGTGCAGTGACTGAAACCTGGTTCAAGGCTCCTGAGAGCACCCCAGCACTATCAGGTTTTACCTCATATCATGCGCTCCGGCCTCAAAACTTGGACCGAACCACTAAAGGAGGGGGAGTATCCATTTTTATCAAAGATACCCACACCTCCAGGTTAGTGGCAACGCACGAAGCATCGGAGACTATCCAGGTGCAACTAACCATAGGCAAAACTGCCTTACAGTTTGTAGCATGCTACAGACCACCCTCTCAAACTCAGGAACCCCACACAGCTTTCTGAAGACACTGGAGAGTATGAATGTCTCTCCAAATACCATAATTTTGGGAGACTTCAACTACCCAAACATAGACTGGGAACATTACTCAAGCCCCAACACCCTAGCCCAAAGGTTCCTAGAATTCATAAACTCAAATGCAATGTAATAACTAGTCACCATTCCCACAAGAGGAGACAATATACTAGACCTGATCATCACAAACATGGGGACAAAATGCTCCACACCGGAAGTATATCCCTCTTTGGTAAGATCAGACCATAAATTAATCTCACTGGAAATCCACATCCCGCCCCCACCCCCTGCACAAAAGACCACAGTGAAGAACTTCTCAAAAGCAAACTTCACACTTCTTAAGACTGAAGTGGTATCCTTCAAGGCCCCTGGGCTAGTGGAAACCACAACCCACACTGTTGAATCCTTTGCAAATGCCTTCTATGGGCACCTTCAAGAATGCATGGATCATGCAATCCCAAATAAAACCAAGACCCATTCCGCCAAAGGCAGGCGCCTGGTCTGGTGGACCCCAGCCATAAACAAACTTTACAACAGGAGGAGGAAGCTACTACATGACAGAGCAAAATCCCTAAAAGGGAAGGTGTCTCTGATCAGTACTAGCAAAAACTACGATTACTCATAAAATCATCCAAGGCCAACTTTGAGAGAAAAATCGCAAAAGACACAAAAGATAGTCACAAGGCCTTCTTTAGCTATGTTAGAAACCTGGGTGGAAACTCCCAGATATGCTCAGAGTTAGTCCAAAATGACACAAAATACACTGAACTCACTGACATTGCCAACATTCTGGCAGACAGGTTCAGTGCAAATTTTTCTCCCCCCCCCCAAAAGGAGGAATAACTATCCCAGCAGAGTGTAGCCTCCCTAACATCTCAGATGCCCAGGTGAGAGCCGCCCTCTCTAAAGCTAAAAACACAGCATCAATGGGACCGGATGGTGTCCCGGGCTGTGTGCTACATGAACTCCAAGAGGAACTAAACCCACACATAAGGCTGCTGTTTAATCTTAGCCTTACTACAGGATACATACCCAAAGAGTGGCGTACGGCAACAGTGGTCCCACTTCACAAAGGCGGTGCCTCTACGGACCCTGGAAATTACTGCCCCATAAGCTTGACGAGCCTGGTCTGCAAAGCTATGGAGAGGATCATTATGGAACTCATAAACAAAGACATTGGGGACCTACAGACATTGGATCCTACTCAATTTGGCTTTGTCAAGGGCAGATCCTGCCTTTTGAACTTGGTCGACTTTTTTGAAACAGTCACAAAGGCCATTGATGAGGGTAAGGCAGTTCACACAGCCTACCTTGACCTTGCAAAAGCCTTTGACACAATACCCCACTCGGGCATCATAGACAAACTCACCAACTTAAATGTAAACCCATATGTCACAAGATGGGTTGCAAACTGGCTCAAGGACAGAACCCACAGGGTCAGAGTTGCTGGAGCTATGTCAGACTCTAAGCCAGTCACAAGCAGTGTCCCACAGGGCTCAGTCCTGGGACCCCTCTTGTTCGGCATTTATTTTTCCGAAGTACAGGCAAACATAGGAGGATTGTGGCTGACAAAGTTCGCAGATGACTGCAAACTGGGCGCCATAGTTGATACTCCAGCGGACACAAACATCCTTCAGAGAGGTCTCATAGAAATAGATAATTGGTGCCAGAGCCATGGCCTTAAGCTGAACGCCAAAAAATGTATAGTCATACCCTTTGGGAAAAACAAGGTACCGACAAATTACCACATAGGCGGTAATCCATTAAGTACGGAAGAGGTAATCAGGGACCTAGGGACCCAGGTTGACAGTAACCTCTCATTTGACACTCACATTGCCAAAGTGGTTAGGAAGACCTTCTATATTGCCCACCTTATCATGAAGGGTTTCACATCTAGATCAAGAGAGGTCATTGTGCCCCTGTACTCTTCTCTTATCAGGCCAATGATTGAGTACAATGCCCCATTTGGGATGTATCTCACCCGACACCTGCAGCAGTTGGAAAGACCCCAAAAGTTCCTCACCAAGAGGATAAAGGGTCTTAAACATATGTTATATGCTGCCAGACTGAAAAAACTCCAACTCTATTCAGTTGCATACAGCCTACTCAGAGGTGATCTGTGCCTGACGTACAAGGCCATGTCCAATCCTGAATTAATGGACATGCTCCACCTCAGAAAATCCAAATCCATCAGAGCCACGAAAACAAGTGACTTAAACCTCAACACAGAAATAAATAGGACGTGCTGGAGGGACAGATTCATAACCCAGAGGCTCCCTACACTCTGGAACAGAATCCCAGTCCATGTTAGGCAGAGCCCCTCACTGACTCTATTCAAGAGAAATCTCGACGAGTGGATGGGAGATCGTAGGTTTACCCCTGGGGTCATCTCTGTGTCACTACTAGACAGAGGCATAGTAAACTAAACCCTAAAAGGGCGTAGTATTCTCATCCTAAGGGGTGGTGTAAGTCACATACACTCTGGCTAGGCTTATAAATGCCTTAGGGCAGATAGCCTAGTACGAACCTATGAACCTATCTAATTGCTATTTTGTGTAAGCTTTTAGGTTTAAATAATATGAATGTAGTTTGATTTTTTTCTAGATTGTTAGAAATTTTATGTTGAAGGATCTCTTGGTATTCTTTATTTATTTTATTTAATATTAGTAAGTGATGTTTTGCCACTAGGTGTAAAATTTAGCTTTAACTTGTCAATTTCATCTTGTGTGTCTGGTAGCTTCTTGTCTCATTCTTTTCTCTAAGATAAATACTAGTTTTTAACTTTACCATAAAGAGCAACTTTTAATGATAAGTGACTATTTCTTATTTTCTTCTAATCTTGTGAAGCAAGTGATTTTTAAAATGTTACTAAATATAAGGGATGCTCACATTAAAGAAAAAGCAAAACACAATCTGAAAATTACTTTTTCTTTTGGGTTTCTAAAATCCTTCTGGCAGTTGTATCAGAATTCATAGTGAAGCCTTTTTGCGGGAAGTAGAGAAATGCACATTGTTCTTGGGCAAATTGGTCTCTGATGGAAAGCGTGTAGATAAATTCTACATTACATAAATGTGAAAGTTTAAATTATGAGCCCTTCTTAGCTATGGCAACTGCATCAGCTTCTATGACAAGCTGAAAAGAGCAGTTAAAAGCTCAACAGGACCAAAAATTCTCACCGAGGACCTGGGGGCTATAGATTGCACATGTTGAAACAGCTAACCTTATGCAAAGCATGACTAAAGAATAACATTTAAAAAATGAAAGTGAGGAATTCATTGCCTTTTATATCTGATTTAGAATATTTTTATGAATATCTACTCCAAAAACTTACACTTATCATTAATTAGTTTATGGAGTTTATGGATACAAGATTACACACTACTCCACTTTTAAAAAGTAACATTTAAATATTGTATCATTGTACCCTGAAAAAGAACGATTCTGTAGGTAAACAAAATTTTGCATATCTGATAAGTCAGCTGTAACCTTTCATAGGGTCTATATTATATGCTTGAAGAGACTTTTCTTCAAACATATAATCATTGACAAAAAAGAGCAAATGCTCTAAAGCGAGAATTACCATGTCAGTGAAAGTTTTCCTCGGGTAAAAACTCACAGGGCCGTACACAAAAAACACAAACTTCAAAACCCTAATCAAGAGGGAGCTTCACCCCCACACCCTCTGACGTGGGGGGCTGTGCCCCTCACACCCCCAATCACTAAATATACCAACTCTGAGATCAGTCTATATTGGGGAAAAGGGCAATTACCGATAATGGCCAACTGAAATTTTTCCCGAGGAAAGAATTTGCGGACGTGGTTGTTCGCACTTTAGAGCATTCACTCTTTAGGTGTTGATGATTATATGTTTGAAGAAAAGTCTCTTCAAGCATATAATATAGACCCTATGAAAGGTTACAGCTGGCTTATCAGATATGCAAAATTTTGTTTACCTACAGAATCATTCTTTTCAGGGTACAATGATAAAAGTTTCTTCAAGCATATAATATAGACCGCCTTACATAGTCTGCTTTTCAGAACAGGATGTAGAAAAATCTAAGATAAATGCCAGATTTTGAACATTCTTTATCAGAAAAGTAAACCTTATCATTTCAGAACTTCAACATCTAGGAAAGCCCTATGCTGAATACCCTACCTCTCGAGCAATGTGAAAAAGGAAATTTACTGTCTATGGGACAACCTTTTGCAAGATGGAAGCATATGAAAATAAGATGTTCATTTCAGCCAAAGCAGAATACTTGCAGGTGCATGAATGACCTTTGTGTTTAGGTTAATGAGCATTGTCTCATCAATGACCTGCATTACAAAATGTTAAAGACATAAAGTTCTAATGCAGAATTTGGAAAATAGCCAGAGCTGCTGAAAATGCTCCAGATTTCTGAGTTTTAAAGCTCTTGATAAGGCAACAGCACCTTCAGCTTTGTGTGAAGTTAGTGAAAATGCTAAACTCTCATCTCTGCGGAGATCTAGATATCTGTTCACACTTAGGACTATATATGGATTTTGGTAAGGAAATGCAATCATGAACTAGGATTCTCCTTTCTCAATAAATATGGGTCAAAAAAGCTGAAGTCAAGGCAGCTTACACCCCAGCTATACCAGCCGAGGCTGGGGCTACTACAGGACTGATGTAAATAAACATTAATGAAAGCCTAATTAAACTGCCATACATCTGGGGGAGATTAGGCTGAAATTGTAGTCAATACATTGCTTCTACACAAGCAGCAAATTAATGCACATCTTAAGGTATTATATATCAGCTAATACCATTACTGTGGAAGCTTGCATTTCTAAAAGACATTACAGTAGGGGAAATATATGCTGTTATTGGTGACTTACCCAAAATGCCTCTTGTTAAACAATGGCAATAATGGAGTAATTAGTGCACTGACTAGTGGGTTTGTCCTTTTACAGGAAATGTCATTAATACCCACTAACATAGATTGCAAGTTTACACAATTAATGTGACTGTGCTTTAAGATGCACCTTCTCATAGACTTGACAGAACTTTGAAAAATCCTACATTTTCATATTTTCAAAACTAGACTGACCAGGCAATTTGAGCATACAGCTGTGTTATAAGAAAAGAAAAAATGAGTGGTAAATAAAAGTTGATTATTCTACAGATGTATTTGCAAGAGTTGCCCTTGATTGTGGTATAACTGATGATTATATTATGTAAGTGTGTGTGTGTGTATGTATATATATATATATATATATATATATATATATATATATATATATATGTGTGTGTGTGTGTGTGTAGAGAACTCACTGGTATCTTAAGAACTGATTCACTAAAGTGTAGACTCCACTGTACAGCTTTTCTAAAGACCACAGTCTAATGGACCCACTGCTGATTACTGAAGACTAAATCAATAGTTATGCTTTAAGCCTATCTAACTGTTGGCACATTTACACTATGACTTGGCTGATTGACACTGAAAATGGATTCTGGTCTGCAAATTATGAGCAGATGAAATTGACATAAAGCAATATGTGTAAGACAAGCATTGCTTTTGGGAGTCTGTGTCACCAGCAGTTTTAAATATCTTTCTCCTCAATGCCATGCTTTATTGATGAATGCCAAATAATTTGATTTATGTAAGTGAAGTGCTGATTAAAAGTAACAGGTATAAGAAGTACGTGACAAAGGTAACCTTTGTAGTAAACAAGGTAAGCTCAGAATTAAGATCAACTTTCTGAAATGTGAAACTGGATGATATGGGCTTTCTCCTCAAAACAGCAAGACAGCAACAACAGTTTCAGTTATGAGTGAATTAAGTATCTGCTATTTAATGACGAAAGTTTAATTGCTATACCTAAACTGATAATTTTCACTGAGTTTCATTTTTAATCTAAATGACTAGTTATAAATATGCTTAAAAAGAAAGGTTTGCTTTTACAACCATCCATCCTACAAATGCATTTCTTCTCCAATGTGTCAATCTGTATATTGATCCAGATGATGTTCTCACAATCTTACAAGCTGAATAAATACTCACTGGAGATGAAAAAATAGAATAGAATGTCTTACAGCAGGAATAATTCATTCTTAAGATTACCCATCTAAGAAAGATACTCCTAAAAAAGCACTTCTCCAGACTTGAGTCCAGTTTGAGCTCTTTCTTGGTGATATAGTTAACTGATGGCTTAATATGATTTAGGGAGCTCAGTAGCATTTTGAGTACCTCTACACTTTCAAACATATCTTTAACTGTGCTGATATAAGGGCTCTTTTTTTGGAGTCCCTTTATCCCAGCTGACTGATTGTCCTTTTTTTTTCTTTCTTAACTTTGCTTACTTTAGTGTGATCCCTCTGATTTCTCCAGCATATCCTCTACCTTGTATTTATTAAATGGATATTATCAAGACAGTTTTCTGATTTTTTTTTAATTTCTCCAAGTCTTTTGGATTTTTAATACCATAAAGGGAATGGACCCCTTTCCTAAGTCAAAGTATGATTCAAGTTCATGAAATGAGTATTGTTTTAATCATTGATGCTAGCCAGAAGTGCGTTTGCAGCACCTGCAATGTGCCCAGGAATTCCTCCTTTTGCAATTCATATGGAATTACATGTATCGGTAACATTTCTAAGTACAATTGTAAATTATTTTTTATAAGACCCATTGCTCTTACTACTATTGCAACAGACTGGGTAACCTTCTTCCACATTTCCTTCATTTCTGCCTGAAAATCCTGGTATTTTATGACTTTGTGTCTCTCTGTGTGTAAGACACTGTAGCCACTGGGTGTAGCAATTTCAATGATCAATGCTAGTTTTGACTTCTTTTCATGGATGCCATATCTGGTTTTCTCACATCTGTTTTAGTGCTGTTTGTAATTGGTGATCCCATGTGATATAAACTTCATCATTTTCTATAATACTTTGTGGCTCATGTTGCCAGGGTTTTTCAGCTACTTCAGTATTATAATGTTTGCGCAATCCCTAATGAAACAATCTTGCCTCATTATTATGCCTTTCAGTATACAGTCCTTCTGCCATTAGTATATCACAACCAACAACAAGATGTGTGACTGTTTCCAATTCTGTTTTTCAAACCCTACTTTGTCTGTTTCTCCCACATGTTCAATGGACTTTGTAAACCAATGTGTATATAGTACACTATTTTGGGCTGCAAAAATTAAGCTCTCAACTTTTGGTCTAAAAGTATCTCTCCTTAACCATTCCTGTGTTCTATCCTGATCAACATAAGGTTGTTCCAAGAGTTTTATATACTTGCCACTGTATTTGTGCATTTTTCACATTTCTTGCCTTCTCATCTGATCCTTCACCCTATATTCTTTCGTTTGTTTTTTTGGCACGTTCAGTTGCTGCCTGATTTTTATCTACTTCTGGTTTGATTTTCATTCCTGCTTGACATCAATATGCTTCTGCTAAAGTAAGCAGGGAAGTCATCTTACACTTATTCTCCTCATGTTTCAAAATTTTCACTACATTTGGGTCTTGTGAGGTCAGCAGATATGTATGCATTCCCACGACTGCATATCTATAAGTGTAATCAGTTTTGAGGAGATCCATACCTCCTTCAGAACGGGGAATATATAGTCTTGGCATACACTGATTTTTATAATTCTTTTGATGAGCATGAATCATCCTTATTGTTTTCCTGTCCAACTGATCCAACACCTTTTGGGGACAGGCAATCACTCCAGGACTAGAAGAGCAAATTGGCTTATAGATTGAACTTTGTTCCTAGATATCAACGCTGTTTTTATTATTAAGTTCAGTCTTCTGAAATATTCCTTACTAAGTTTTATTTACATTTGTTTATGTTTTATTGTTGATCTTTCGTCAGTTCTCAGATATTTATACATTCCATCTGGCTCAAGTTCTTTTCTATCACATTCCTTTCCCAAACTGCAGTTTTCCTACTTTAAAGGTTGAATTTGCATATTTATCAAGAACAAATGACATTTTTATATCATCTGAAAATGTTTTGACCACTTGCGGTTGTGCTTTTAGTTCCTCATCTGATGAACTACACAGTTTTAAATCATCTACAAAAAGAAGGGAAGTCTTTACACTTTGTAGTTTTCTCTGAGCCAAATTATAGCCATGACCTAATCTGATAAGTAAACAACTTAATGGGTTAAGGGCAAGACAAAAGAGCAGCAGTGACAGAGAGTCACCCTGGAATATCCCCTTTGAATTTTTATCCCTGGAATAATAATTTATCCTTTATCATGGCTTAACTGCAAAGTGGTTTGTCAATGTTTCATGGTCGCTGTAATGTAATCCATCAGTGTAAGGTGTGTCTTACACATTTTTAAAGCACTCTTTTATCCATGAATGTGAGTCAAAATTTTTTATATAGTCTAGCCATGCCATACTAAGATTTTTCTCCTTTTTACTGTTTTCCATTATGACTTTATTTAACAACAAATGATCCATTGTTCCATATGACTTTCTTCTGTTATCCTTGTGCTCTATTGCCATGATTGAGTTTTCTTCTAAATGACAATAAACTCTGTCGGCATCAATTCCAGTATATAGTTTATACATTATCGGAAGGCAGGTTAATGGTTTATAGTTTTTAGGACAGCTTTCAGGTTCACTCTTAAGTAGGAGCATTGTTTTTCCTGTTGTCAACCAGGCTGATGTCTGTTCAGGGTGTGCATATAAATAGTTCTTACTCATGGCTAAATCTTCGTGTAAAGATGTTAATACTTTTAGCCAGAAGTTAGGTACTGCATCTGGGCCTGGAGTTTTTCCAGTTTGGGGCTCTTCTTAACGTTGTTTCAGTCTCTCTGGCCATTACTTCATCACATTTCATATCCTGTACATTTGAACTTCTTATTCATTCTTCTACTTCTTCTATCCATTTATCATCCTTGTTATGTTTCACAGGATCTTCATAGATATTTCTCCAAAATGTATCTATTTCTTCTCTTTTTGGTGGTGTTTCTATTCCTTTTGCCTTGTTTCCCAATTCTCTATAAAACATTTTTGGGTCATTGCTTGTTTTGCACTCTTCCTTTATATTTATCTGCATATCTTCCAAGTTTTCCTACCTATGCTGGTAGTTTTAGTTTACAATTTACGATAGTGCATGATAGATCCTGATCTGTTATGATACTGTGCATTGATTTTATCACGTCTAACTTTCTGAGTACTTTTGTTGATCTGTTCTCCCTTCTATACTTTTCTAACACTGACACCTCTTGTCTTAATTGCTTTATAGTTTTCTCTATTTGATACTTCCATGATGGTATTTGATTTCTCCCCTTCCTTTCCCTTACTGCCCCATGTTTTTGTGGTAAGATTTTATCTATTAATTTAGCTGCACAGTAATATATCCTATCTACTTCTGTTACATTGCATGAATCTCTATGAACAGGTCTAATTACTGTGCTCATTTGTTTTATCAAACTTCTATTTTTTTGGGTTTTATTGACTTATTGTAGTCTATTTTTTCATCATTCTTAATATGTCTGTCCATCACTATTAAATCAAGCAACTCTTCTCTTAGATCATTTTCTTCTAAACTGAGGGGCGGGCACATTCTTTGTTCTCCATTTCCTACAGGCATTCTATAAAAAGTTCCACAGCATCATTCAGTGCCATATTCTCTTCAATTTCATGTTGTGTCATTCATTACTCTTTTATATGGGAACTTACTGGCCTATCACTCCACAACATTGACTGTGTCATAGTTGCCACAGTTTCCTGTTCCTTCCCTTGCTGTGCAACTCCAACTGAACTTTTGTACTGTTTCCCATGGAAGACTCCAAAGTACCTTCATATGGCAACTGATCAGATGTTTTCCGCTCCACTGGTTTCTCCTTAACTTGGGGATACATTGCCCTGTCCTGCTGAGATGTTATCAAAGTTAGATTTTCACCAATAATACTTTACTTCATGGTTAATCCATGACCTCACTTTCTATTTCTTTAACTTCTCCATTATTAATCCTCTTTTCTAATTTTCCTCTTTGTTTTCTTATTTTTGGTATTTTACAATTGACGATACCCAGATGCCTTTGCCTGTATTTCTCTTAAATATCATTGGTGTTGCTCTTTTTGTACTGATTCATTTTGCATTTCCTTTGCATAAATATTGCACCATATTAAACCTCTTTCTCTTTCCCATGTCCATATGTCTTCAGATGTCTCCTGCTCTTCCCGTTTCTCTTCACTTGGAGGACTCGTTCCATTATACTGTGCTCATAAACATACCTGTGTTAGACTTTCTACACTGAATCCTTCACTTTGCAGGTATTCCACAACTTCAGCTTTTACTTTACAAATCTTATATTTTACATTCCCTCTTTTTGATCTTACTTTTTGTATTGTGAAATTTACCATATTTGGGTGCCTTTGCCTGCATTTCTCTTTGAATACCTTTTTGGCTGCTTTTTTTGTAGTGATTCCTTTGTCTTTCTCCTTTGCACAAATATAGTACTGTATCAGATCTCTCTTTCTTTCCCATGTCCATATTTTTTATACCTTTCAAAAATCTCAAAATTTTGTACTTTATATTTTCGGACTTCCTCAGTCACTTCTTTTTCCAAATATGAGAGAGAGGGTATGAGATTAGAGACTATGCATGCAATTTACTGGAAAATGGACTCTTGCAAAAAAAACAAAAAAACAAAAAAGAAAATCAAGAAACCGAAAGTGACTTACTTCTTTAGTACAAGCATTTTACAGAAGCTATTCTAGAATTGACTGAATACCACACACTATGACTTAAAAATCTCTGCCTTCATTTACTGAAAGGTCAATGATTGAAGCCCTTGTAGTGTAGTTATATAACTTGGGGCCCTGTAAGTATAAGCCATGCATAGATCCTCAGAAGTCAACATTTTTATATACTTCTGTTGTCATGGATGTAAAGTCTTATGTTTTGAAAACTTGATTCTGATTTGAATTAGCAGGTTTTCCTTATTTCAGGAAGCTAATCCTTACAGTCAGAAGCTAATTGGATCACTTTATCGAAGTTAAATTGCAAATTTGTTCATAACTTCTAATGGCCATGGTTTTGGAAATATTTGCATTTTCTAAATAACTACATATTTGACTTCTTGTTAACATTTTTTCTTTGGCTCTAGGCATTTGCAGTAATAATTTTGAACTCATGACCACAGTAAATAATTTTTGAGTGCCCATCTTTCATTATAATCTCTATTTGTTGATGCCCGAAGAGTACACAGACTTTAACTTACCCCAGACATGGGGTGCCTTACTTAGGTGGGTAGGATGTCACATGTCTCAAAGCTAGATATGCGCTGTCATTTAAATAGTTTGCTTTTAGGCATAAGGTTTCTATATAGGAAACACTGGGTGTTAACCTTGTTGAGATTCAGCAGTAAGTTTTTATTGGGTTAGTAAATGGTAAGTAAAAGGTTTAGATGAAATACATATTATTTCTGCTATCAGGTTTATCCCTCCAAACCCATATGCTATAATGTCTATCATCAATCAGTCATTCATCTCAAAATCTTGTCAAGCCTACCAGCTTGATAATTTCAGTTACACAGTGCTGGGCCACTCCCCAAATAAGTCTTTTTCTGCAGTCCGTGATCACTCTAGAGTTATCTGGATAGATCTGTGACCATTAACTGGTGGCATATGAGCCAGATTACTTCTGGATAATGATAGGTTCATGGGAACTCCTCTTTTGCAAGATGCACATATTTCACTTGACAGGATCAAATTCTAGGAAAATTATATAAATATTAAGACACTATAGGTATAACTGCAGTAGTACAGTGAGATCTTAAGGGGAAATATATTACCTCTGCTTCTCAGTACCTCCACAAAGACATGAAAATAACAGAGGAAAGGATGATTATGATATCAGCATTATAACTATCTGTAGCAGATGACTTTGTGCTGCAGCCTTTATGATAACTCTACTTTCTGCTCTCTCTCTCTCTCTCTCTCTATATATATATATATATATATATATATATATATATATATAGATATATATCAACTGCATGATTAAGGATGAGAATTTAATAAACATATTTGCTTGCCCAGGATTAAGTCATTCTGCCCACAGAAATATTATGCTTATGGAATAACTATCTTAAACTCCTTAAATAGTTTCTTGGTAGTAAATGATATTTTTGAGTGAGTAAAGACTTTTCTTATCTCGCTGTCTACTTTCAGACCAATAATCTTTGACCTGTAATGTCAGAATCCCAGCATCCCTTAGTTCCTTAATGATGGAAGATTTATATTTTGCATGCTCCACTTTGAATATAAGCTAAAGGAGCTAGCCTAACAGGCTTTAGACTTTCACAAAAATGCTAAAGGACATTGGAGACTCTGAATGTTTTCAGATGCTGCCTTTGAGCTCTCCTGTACTCCTGGTATGCATCTGTTTAATACGCCTGTCATAAAAAGATAGATAAAAACCATAACAAGCAAGAAGAGAGTTTTCCATTTTCGCAGGCTCCATAGATACTGTCATGTAATGCCCTCTTTAATAACTCATACCTGAAACTACAACTTAGACTCCAATACTGAAGTCCATGGAAAAGTTAGAATTCTTTTCTATGGCAGATATCTTAAATACTAGCATGATATATATATATGTATATATATATATATATATATATATATATATATATATATATATATATATATATATAATGCCTGGATTTAATTACCCAGTCTGTAGACAGTTAGACAACAGTTAGACAACATCAACCTCCACATAGCTACCTTTAAGATTTAATTCCATTTCTTAACCTCCATTATTTATTTTGATAGCTTGTCAAAAGATCCAGACCTGTTTGAATAATCTGAGATGAAAATCCTAACCTCTGCCCAAATACCAATATTGTATCAACTTATTTCCAGTTTATAGTTCTATGTGATCCTTAAAAACAAAAAAAAAAAATAACAATTCATGTAGTACTGACAGTTTTCCATTTGAGCTGGACACAGAGCTTTTCCGTGATGCTTGATCATATCATATATTCCATTTATACAGAAAGTAAAACCCCACCACCATAAAGATGTGCATATGTATCCACCTTTCTGAAATCTTGCAAGAACCTGCACTCCCCTACATTTTATCGATAGATTCCTTTATTCATAAGTATTTAAAACTATATAATAATTCGGCAAAAACAATGTAACCCATTCTCACATCCATAATAAGCAAAGATTAGTGAGGCTTTGATAAAAAAGTAGGTCCACATATTAAAGTGTACGAAGGCCCAGATTAGCATTAAACTATTGCAGCAAAATGATACATAGGTTCATAGGTTCATAGGTTCATACTAGGCTATCTGCCCGAGGGCATTTACAAGCCTAGCCCATAGTTTTGTGGCTTACGCCACCCCTTTAGTATGGGGAACTATACCCATTATTTTGCTGTGCCTCTGCCGAGCAGTGACACTGAGGTAATCCCTGGGGTATATCTATTAGATACAGTAATGGTCTTTGATAAAATGAAACAGCCTTATCTATTTGAAATTCTGACATATATAAAATTCCCAAAGTAAATTTTCCATAACAGTGTGTAAAATGTATGAGAGCCCTACTAAAGATGGACAAGGACTTGTCCATAACTATAACATGTAAGGGTTGGACCAGGCATGATTGCTCATACTTCAATTTTCTTTCTCCTTTGGCCATAGAGCCCTTAGTCTGACACAAGAAAACTGCCTTCAGTTTATTCAGTTAAACTCACTCATTTCTAAGATCTGTACAGACAGGACTATATGCAAAGGAGCTCTTAATCACACTGACTGATTAGTGTAGAATGTGTTTAAAATTCTGGAAAACTTTATGAATGTTCAGCTACCATTTTTGGTATGCAGTCAAGTTTTAAAGACACAGTATTTATACAAAATAGAACAAATATACAAATATGTAAGAACCCCACCATTAAAATGACAAAATAGTTCAAGCCTGTAAATAGAAAATTGCTTTGTACCCCACTTTCAAGTCAGTTGACACTCCACCAAGTCATCCATATACACGTTGTAATTAGTCAGCAGTCCTCTACATTGTACTATAATATTGCCAAAATGTTTGTGACAGTAAGAATGATTATACATTGCAATTAAAAAATAAATAGGATGGTATCCTTAGAAAATTTCTCTGAAGCATGCAGAATAATGGCATAAACATATTTTAGCAACATTTTTGCTGATTCAAAAATTCTGCAACTCCTTTGCAAATAGGACCCCATGTATCTACTTGAATTATGCCATAACTTCATTCATGGCAAATGCCACTTAATGTTATAAGGGTAACCCAGCCATTATGAAATTTTATCTATGGTCAGTCCTTTGCAATTAGCAGACGTCATTGTATGCACAGGGTGTGCACACAAATGCTCCTGGTTGACACTTTTCTGTAACCATCTAGAGACTAGAGAGTACAATTAAAGAATGGGTGAGTTTTAAGAAATTGCAGAAGTTGGAGATGTGATATTGACATGGGGATTCATTAAGATCCCCACCAATGGCAGTAAAAGGAAACTGTTTCCACAATGTGGCAATTTACAATTCAGAGAGATATTAGCCACAATGTGGAAAGACATTACCGGCTAATTAGCATGTCTGTGAATTACCATTAACTACCAAGGACTGCAGGTTAGCACTTCCTACAGTAGTTAACAGTGTTAGCAGCCACATCAATTAAGCAGCGGCTGCACCTCACCTTCACTATCCCACAGAAAAATCACATATTCAGACACACACACCACAGAACCAATGCCTGCTCTGTGATGTCTGAATGTCTTTTTTTCCTACCCCTTTACATGTCATATCCCTCAATATGTCAAGGATCAGGTCTACCTGATAACACCGACATGCCAAAACACAGACAACAAAATAACTGACACGAAAAAAACAAACAAAAAAAGAAGTTCAAAAACACAAAACATCACATGCCCGACAAACCAAAATCCCGACAATCAACAAAACAAATACCTTTCCTGAAAAACAAACACACAACACAAGCACACCAAAAATATTACAAACCTACACTAAACCTTACATACACAACTATCTATGCACTAACCTTAAGCCAAACCCTAACCCTCAAGTCCATCACTATCACACATTTACCTTACCTGCACCCTAACCGTAACTCACTTAACCCACCCCTAAACCTAAACTCCATCACTATCGCACACTTACCTGACCTGCACTCTACCCTAACGTCCGTCACTATCACACACTTACCTTACCCACACCCTGACCCTAACGTCCATCCCTATTGCTCACTTACCTTAACATGTTGGTGTTCTCAGCATCAAGATTCTCAACTGTCGGTCTTCTCTGTTGTCGATCTTCCAGTGTCGGTGTTCTCGTTGTCGGCATTCTGCGATTTTGGCATTTTCAGGTAGACCCCCAGGATCATGCATCTCCAGTATATGCCCAGAAAAACACTGCTGCACTAAACTTTCTGTTAGTGTAGTGGATCAGTGCCATTGTATACTACATCAAGGGTCCAGAGTTTGACTACCTTTAAGGCTTGGTGTCTGGTGCTTTTTAGTTTTCTTTTCATCGTTTAAGCATAGGCAGCCCCCCATTCAGTGTCCAGCGCATAAATCACATATTCAAGTCCACACACACACACACACACACACACACACACACACACACACACACACACACACACACACAAAAATTCCTTCACCACCAGATCGCACACACGTATCCATTCAACTATTCTCCCATAAACACACAAATAACCTACCCCCAATTAACCTCCTGGACAGACAGTCAGACACATCACATACTCCCACATATCCTCAGACATGCAGCCCTAACATACAGACACTGACACACCTCCTACCACAACCATGCTACTAATCTCCCCAGCACTTACCTCTTCCATGATGGATGAACATGGCCTTTTGATTGTATTCACTAGTGTGAGGTGCAAAGAACAGCTCGGCTAACCTACACAGCTGAGTGTTTCTATGTGCATCAATGCCTCCTGGAGGAAGTTCCAGTGAGACAGCATATGGCAGATTAATATATGCCTTTCCTCTGGAATGCTTCATTAGCATGTAGCACAGTCGCAGAGATTGCTTTATGCAATGTTGCACATCTTCATGCAAAAGCACAGTGATAGGGCTATTTCTGAATTCCAAATGATTACTATGAGTACACCTTGAGGTAATCTTTACAAATCCAGTCCTGTTTTTTGAGAGCCATGCATTAAAGTCCAGGACTGCTTATGGGGCTATCCTGACTTTGAAGAACTTGTTTTTTAATATGAAGTCACAGTGAAGTGTGTTAGAGTGAGTATGTACTTGAACATGGCAATGCCCATATCTGCTGGTGAATGCCTAAGAAGACTGTCACACCAAGATCCTTACACTTACTTGGCTCATGAAGGCTATGCTGAATGATGCTGCTTGTATCAAAGAGGAGAATGCAATGCAAGATTTGCAGTTGTAGGGCATCCCTTACAATATATAGATTGACAACAATGGAATTAGCATTGCAAAGAGAAGCTACAAGTCTCCACAGTACAAGTTTGCTTATTCATGCTCACTGAGCTGAAATTAAGCTGGATGCTCTTGAAAATGGCAATAGGAAGAATAAACTTAGATTCATAAGTCTCCCTGAAGGGAAAGAAGCAAACAACTTAGTAAATATTATTAATCAAGAACTTACAGGACCATTAAAATTTAAAAATAGCCTGATAATTGAAACAAAACATAGAACTGATGTAAGAAACAAGATGGAAAAATGTGCCTCAGCACATTATAGTGAGATTTTTGGAAAAGAGAGACAGATGATATAGAGGAAATGCAGAGAACTGGAAGGTAATTGTTAATTAGCTGGAGTCACAATATGTGTGTCATCCATCTAAATAAATTCCCTGTTTCTAAAAAGAAAGACTATGGTGCCATGTATAAAAAAAAACTAAATGAATTTGGGATTTTCTGCCAACATAACTTTCGGGCTTCATTACTGGCCAGGTATAGTTTCATAGTTTATTACTAGGCTATCTGCCCTGGGGCATTTGCAAGCCTAGCCCTAGAGATGTGGCTTTCGCCACCCCATGTAGTGGTACTAAGGTGTATAGGATAAATTTAGAATACTGTGCCTTTGTCTAGTAGTGACACATTGAAGACCCCCTTACTTATTAAAATTAGTTTACTGTGCCTCTGTTAAGTAGCGACACAGGGGTGACCCCCGGGGTAAACCTATGATCTCCCATCCACTCGTCAAGATTTCTCTTGAAGAGAGTCAGTGAGGGGCTTTGCCTACCATGGACTGGGATTTTGTTCCAGAGTATGGGAAGCCTCTGAGTTATGAATCTGTCCCTCCAGCATGTTCTATTCATGTTTGTACTGAGGTTTAAATCTTTGGCTCTCGTGGTTCTTATGGATTTTGATTTTTTGAGGTGGAGCATGTCCATCAATTCCTGGTTGGACATGGCCTTGTACGTCAAGCACAGATCACCTCTGAGCAGGCGGTATGCTACTGAATAGTGCTGGAGTTTCTTTAGCCTGGCAGCATATAACATATGTTGGAGACCCTTGATCCTCTTGGTGAGGTACTTATGGGGTCTCTCCAACTGTTGTAAGTGCCGGGTGAGGTACATACCAAATGGGGCATTGTACTCAATCAAGAGCCTGATAAGGGAGGAGTACAGGGGCATGATGACCTGCTTTGATCTGGATGTGAACCCCTTCATGATAAGGTGGGCAAGGTAGAAAGTCTTTCTAACCACTTTGGCAATGTGGGTGTCAAATGAGAGGTCACTATCAACTTGGGTCCCCAGGTCTCTGATTACGTTTTCAGTACTCAGTGGGTTACTGTCTATGTGATAATTTGTGGGTATTTTGTTTTTCCCAAAGGGGATGACTATACATTTCTTGGCATTCAGTTTAAGGCCGTGATTCCGGCACCAGTTGTCCGTTTCAGTGAGGCCTTTCTGTAGGATGTATGTGTCAGCTGGTGTATTGACTATGGCGCCTAGTTTGCAGTCATCTGTGAACTTTGTCAGCCACAACCCTCCCATGTTTGCTTTCACATCTGAGAAGTAAATGCCGAACAAGAGGGGTCCCAGGACAGAGCCCTGTAGGACACCACTTGTGACTGGCTTTGAGTCTGACATGGCTCCCGCAATCTTGACTTTATGGGTTCTGTTCTTCAGCCAGTTTGCAACCCATCTTGTGACATATGGATTTACATTTAAGCTGTTTAGCTTATCTATGATCCCCGAGTGGGGTATTGTGTCGAAGGCTTTAGCCAAGTCCAGGTAGGCTGTATGGACTGCCTTGCCCTCATCAATGGCTCTAGTGACTGTTTCGAAAATGTCAACCAGGTTCAAAAGGCAAGATCTGCCCTTTACAAAGCCGAACTGGGTGGGATCAAGTGTCTGTAGGTCCCCAATGTCGTTGTTTATGAGTTCCATAATAATTCTTTCCATAGCTTTGCAAACCAGGCTTGTCAAGCATATGGGGCGGTAGTTCCTAGGGTCTGTAGTGGAGCCTCCCTTGTGGAGTGGGACCACTGTTGCTGTACGCCAGTGTTCAGGTACATATCCTGTAGTAAGGCTAAGGTTAAATAACATTTTTATATGTGGGTTTAGCTCCTCTTGGAGTTCACGTATCACGCAGCCGGGGATACCATCAGGTCCCATAGATGCTGTGTTTTTTGCTTTGCTGAGGGCGGTTCTCACCTGGACATCAGAGATGACAGGGAGGTTACATTCAGCTGGGATGAGTATTTCTTCTTTTGGAGGTGAGGTAGGGGAGAAATTTGCACTGAACCTGTCTGCCAGAATGATGGCAATATCTGTGGGTTTGGTAAATTTTTTGTCGTTGTGTACTAACTCTGAGCATATCTGAGTGTTTCCACCCAGGTTTCTAACATAACTGAAGAATGCCTTGTGGTTATCTTTAGTGTCCTTGGCGATTTTTCTCTCGAAGTTGGCCTTGGATATTTTTATGATAGAACATAGCTTTCTACTAGTGCTGATCAGAGATGCCTTCCCTTTATGGGATTTTGCTCTGTCTTGCAGTAGCTTCCTTCTTTTGTTATACAATTTGTTTATGGCTGGGGTTGACCAGACAGGACGCTTTCCTTTGGTGGAGAGGGTCTTGGTTTTATTTGGGATTGCACGATCCATGCATTCTTGGAGATGTCCGTAGAAAGCATTTGTGTAGGATTCAGCATTGTGGGATGTGGTTTCCATTGGTCCTGTGGGCTTAAATGATACCATCTCAGTCTTGAGAAGTGTAAAGTCGGCTTTTGAGATGTTTCTCACTGTAGTCTTTTGTGCTGGGGGTGGAGGTGGTAAATGTATATCCAGGGTGATTAGTTTGTGGTCATATCTCACCAGTGAGGGCAATACTTCCGGTATGGAGCATTTTGTCCCCATGTTTGTGATGATCAGGTCTAGTATATTATCCCCCCTTCTGGGAGAGGTGACTAGCTGTTCCATTGCATTTGAGTTTATGAATTCCAGGAACCTTTGGGCTAGGGTGTTAGGGCTAGAATAGTGCACCCAGTCTATGTTAGGGTAGTTGAAGTCTCCCAATATGATGGTATTTGGTGAGACATTCATATCTTCCAATGTCTTCAGGAAGGCTGAGTGGGGTTCTTGAGATTGGGAGGGTGGTCTGTAACATGCAACCAGTTGTATAGCAGTTTTGCCTATGGTTAGCTGCACCTGGATAGTCTCCGATGCTTCATGAGTTGCCACTAATCTAGAGGTGTGGGTATCCTTGATGAATATGGACACTCCCCCTCCCTTTGTGGTTCGCCCTGGGTTTTGGGGCCGAAAAGCATGATACGAGGTAAAGCCTGGTAGCGCTGGGGTGCTCTCAGGAGCCTTGAACCAGGTCTCGGTTACAGCGCAGACATCAATGTTCTCCATACTGAGGAGTGCTTCGAGAACTTGCATCTTGAGATTTAGACTTCTGGCATTGAGCAGCATTACCCTTAATTTTTTTCCATTTTTGTTTTCTAAGGAGGTGGGTTCGTCTTTTGAGCCTTGCCTAAAAAAGGCACTATGGGGGTGGCAAGAGCCTTAGCCAATATCCGGAAGCCCAGTAGTGACAGGTGCAAGCTGTCCCTTGCGAAGCAGCGTGGCTTGTCCAGCATGTCATCCCAAGCAGACAGACATTGGATCCCCCTAGAATGACACCAGTAATTGAGACAATTATTAAAGCTGATCCTCTTGTCTTTGTATTGTGGCATCATTCTTGGTGAGGGCAGGATGCTGCTCAGGGTCAGGGTCATACCAGCCTGGGCTACATAATCAGATTGCTCCTCTATGCCTCTTTTCATGTAGTCCAAAGAGGTACGTCTCAGGTCATTCACGCCGGCATGGACAATGATGGAGTCATTTTTGTACGTGCTTTAGAGTGACCTGGGTGCGTGTGTTATATGGCGGATCCTAGCCCCCGATAGGCAGCTTACCATTACCTTCACCTTGCTCAGCCTGGTAAGTGGGACGTCAGTGTGTCAGACTATAGAGTCACCTATCACTTGTGTATCAGATATAGTGTTTGGCCTTAAGGGCTGTGATTTATTGACACACTGATTTATTGAAGTATGTGTTGCATGTGTTATGTTTTGAAGTGGTGGATTTTTGGGTGTCTGCTTTGGGAGCCTCTGTTGTTTTGGTAAGTTTTTTAATAGAGCCTCCGAGTATGTTTTTGTGTTATTATGTGCTTGATTTGCAGTTTGGGTAGGTCTATGTGTGACTGGGTTTGTTGTGTGTGTGGTTACCTCCTCCTTCTGTCTGGTCTTGCCAGTCCTGAGTTGAGAGAGTTCAGCATCCAGGTTTGCTATATAGTTGCATCTCTCACATGTATTTGTATCTGTTGGGAGGAGGAGAGGGTTGTCTGTGTACATAAGACAATTATAGCATTGTCTCAAGATTCCCAGATTAACCAGCTGAGCAGGAGAAGATGCTAGCAATCTACCACTTGACATGCTAGAATATTATAAGAGAGTGCTGTGCCTTTAAGGGAAGTGGTTTGGGTGGTAGGTGGATGTAGTGCTACTTGAGTTTGAGAGTGCTTGCGTAGAAGAGAAACTTTGAGAACAAGTGCTATGCTTATAATATCACGAGTAGACTGGTTATTCAAAGAGTAGAGCTTTTTAAGGGAAAATTTGAAGAACAGACTTGGCGGAGCCAGTAAAAGTTTAACCTGTTTAACCTGCGCTGCACTATGCACACAATCGCGCAAAGCCGCGGTAATGCGGATTTTAAACAGGGAACTTCAAAAGAGCTAGAAATGGTCCAAAACAACCAATTACTACAGCTCTTGTGTTGAGGTCACTCCTTCAAGGACAGTTAGGCTGCTCAAGGCTCCCCACTCCCACTGGTGAGCAAAGAAACTTCCTTCTTATCCAAGTAAGGTAATGGACAACACAGGAACTACACCATAGCCCAGAATACAACAAAGCCTGTAAACTGGTCTAAACTAGTCGAGGAGAGGCGGGAAAACAAGGATTATTTTTTTGTTTTTTTAGTTTTTAGATAGAAAACACCCAGAAATACAGAAGGCAGCAATAAATCAGTTACACAGGCTAGCACACTTTAGTGGGCAGCCTCAATAGTTAAATTACACAAACAAACAGCAGATTTTCGATTAATTTTCGACCAGGTAAACTTTTAAGTGCAGATACTATAAAATGCAGCAAAGAGTTAAAAAAACAGTATAAGCTTGTCCAAAATAAGCAAGAGAAGGTATTCCAAGTAAAAAACAGAAAAAATACTTAAATCTGGAAAGTAGTCGTTTTCTCAATTCCCTGTAGCTAGGACCACTCTACAGGACCACGTGGAGCTGTCTCTGAGTAGTATAGCCAGAAAATAATGCTCTGAGGTGGATTTTAAACAGGGAACTTCAAAAGAGCTAGAAATGGTACAAAACAACCAATTACTACAGCTCTTGTGCTGAGTTCACTCCTTCGGGGACAGATAGGCTGCTCAAGGCTCTCCACTCCCACTGGTGAGCAAAGAAACTTCCTTCTTATCCAAGTAAGATAATGGACAACACAGGAACTACACCACAGTCCAGAATACAGCAAAGCCTGTAAACTGGTCTAAACTAGTCAAGGAGAGGTGGGAAAACAAGGATTATTTTTTTTTTTTTTGTTTTTAGATAGAAAACACCCAGAAATACAGAAGGCAGCAATAAGTCAGTTACACAGGCTAGCACACTTTAGTGGGCAGCCTCAATAGTTAAATTAAACAAACCAACAGCAGATTTTCAATTAATTTTTGACCAGGTAAACTTTTAAGTGCAGATAATATAAAATGCAGCAAACAGTTAAAAAAAACAGTATAAGCTTGTCCAAAATAAGCAAGAGAAGGTATTCCAAGTAAAAAAAACAGAAAAAATACTTAAATCTAGAAAGTAGTCACTTTTCTCAGTTCTCTGTAGCTAGGACCACTCTGCAGGACCACGTGGAGCTGTCTCTGAGTAGTATAGCCAGAAAAAAAATGCTCTGAGGCGGATTTTAAACAGGGAACTTCAAAAGAGCTAGAAATGGTCCAAAACAACCAATTACTACAGCTCTTGTGCTGAGGTCACTCCTTCAGGGACTGATAGGCTGCTCAAGGCTCCCCACTCCCACTGGTGAGCAAAGAAACTTCCTTCTTATCCAAGTAAGGTAATGGACAACACAGGAACTATACCACACCCCAGAATACAGCAAAGCCTGTAAAATGGTCTAAACTAGTCGAGGAGAGGCAGGAAAACAAGGATTATTTTTTTGATTTTTTTTTTTTAGGTAGAAAACACCCAGAAATACAGAAGGCAGCAATAAATCAGTTACACAGGCTAGCACACTTTAGTGGGCAGCCTAAATAGTTATATTAAACAAACAAACAGCTAATTTTCGATTAATTTTTGACCAGGTAAACTTTTAAGTGCAGATACTATAAAATGCAGCAAACAGTTAAAAAAACAATATAAACTTGTTCAAAATAAGCAAGAGAATGTGTTCCAAGTAAAAAACTGAAAAAAATACTTAAATCTGGAAAGTAGTCACTTTTCTCAGTTCTCTGTAGCTAGGACCACTCTGCAGGACCACGTGGAGCTGTCTCTGAGTAGTATAGCCAGAAAAAAAGCTCTGAGGTGGATTTTAAACAGGGAACTTCAAAAGAGCTAGAAATGGTCCAAAACAACCAATTACTACAGCTCTTGTGCTGAGGTCACTCCTTCAGGGACAGATAGGCTGCTCAAGGCTCCCCACTCCCACTGGTGAGCAAAGAAACTTCCTTCTTATCCAAGTAAGGTAATGGACAACACAGGAACTACACCACAGCCCAGAATACAGCAATGCCTGTAAACTGGTCTAAACTAGTCGAGGAGAGGCGGGAAAACAAGGATTATTTTTTTTTTGTTTTTGTTTTTAGATAGAAAACACCCAGAAATACAGAAGGCAGCAATAAATCAGTTACACAGGCTAGCTCACTTTAGTGGGCAGCCTCAATAGTTAAATTAAACAAACAAACAGCAGATTTTCGATTAATTTTCGACCAGGTAAACCTTTAAGTGCAGATACTATAAAATGCAGCAACAGTTAAAAAAAACAGTATAAGCTTGTCCAAAATAAACAAGAGAAGGTATTCCAAGTAAAAAAACAGAAAAAAATACTTAAATCTGGAAAGTAGTCGCTTTTCTCAGTTCTCTGTAGCTATGACCTCTCTGCAGGACCACGTGGAGCTGTCTCTGAGTAGTATAGCCAGAAAAAAACACTCTGAGGCGGATTTTAAACAGGGAACTTCAAAAGAGCTAGAAATGGTCCAAAACAACCAATTACTACAGCTCTTGTGCTGAGGTCACTCCTTCAGGCACAGATAGGCTGCACAAGTCTCCCCACTCCCACTGGTGAGCAAAGAAACTTCCTTCTTATCCAAGTAAGGTAATGGACAACACAGGAACTACACCACAGCCCAGAATACAGCAAAGCCTGTAAACTGGTCTAAACTAGTCGAGGAGAGGTGGGAAAACAAGGATTATTTTTTGTTTTTTTTGTATTTAGATAGAAAACCCCCAGAAATACCGAAGGTAGCAATAAATCAGTTACACAGACTAGCACACTTTAGTGGGAAGCCTCAATAGTTAAATTAAACAAACAAACAGCAGATTTTCGATTAATTTTCGACCTGGTAAACTTTTAAGTGCAGATACTATAAAATTCAGCAAACAGTTAAAAAAAACAGTATAAGCTTGCCCAAAATAAGCAAGAGAAGGTATTCCAAGTAAAATACAGAAAAAAAATACTTAAATCTGGAAAGTAGTCACTTTTCTCAGATACCTGTAGCTAGGACCACTTTGCAGGACCACGTGGAGCTGTCTCTGAGAAGTATAGCCAGATAAAAACGCTCTGAGGCGGATTTTAAACAGGGAAATTCAAAAGAGCTAGAAATGGTCCAAAACAACCAATTACTACAGCTCTTGTGCTGAAGTCACTCCTTCAGGGACAGATAGGCTGCTCAAGGCTCCCCACTCCCACTGGTGAGCAAAGAAACTTCCTTCTTATCCAAGTAAGGTAGTGGACAACACAGGAACTACGCCACATCCCAGAATACAGCAAAGCCTGTAAACTGGTCTAAACGAGTCGAGGAGAGGTGGGAAAACAAGGATTATTTTTTTGTTTGTTTTTGTTTTTAGATAGAAAACATGCAGAAATACAGAAGGCAGCAATAAACCAGTTACACAGGCTAGCACACTTTAGTGGGCAGCCTCAATAGTTAAATTAAACAAACAAACAGCAGATTTTCGATTAATTTTCGACCAGGTAAACTTTTAAGTGCAGATACTATAAAATGCAGCAAACAGTTAAAAAAAACAGTATAAGCTTGTCCAAAATAAGCAAGAGAAGGTATTCCAAGTAAAAAACAGAAAAAAATACTTAAATCTGGAAAGTGGTTACTTTTCTCAGTTCTCTGTAGCTAGGACCACTCTGCAGGACCACGTGGAGCTGTCTCTGAGTAGTATAGCCAGAAAAAAATGCTCTGAGGCGGATTTTAAACAGGGAACTTCAAAAGAGCTAGAAATGGTCCAAAACAACCAATTACTACAGCTCTTGTGCTGAGGTCACTCCTTCAGGGACAGATAGGCTGCTCAAGTCTCCCCACTCCCACTGGTGAGCAAAGAAACTTCCTTCTAATCCAAGTAAGGTAATGGACAACACAGGAACTACACCACAGCTCAGAATACAGCAAAGCCTGTAAACTGGTCTAAACTAGTCGAGGAGAGGTGGGAAAACAAGGATTATTTTTTTGATTTTTTTTTTTAGGTAGAAAACACCCAGAAATACAGAAGGCAGCAATAAATCAGTTACACAGGCTAGCACACTTAAGTGGGCAGCCTCAATAGTTAAATTAAACAAACAAACAGCAGATTTTCGATTAATTTTAGACCAGGTAAACTTTTAAGTGCAGATACTATAAAATGCAGCAAACAGTTAAAAAAACAGTATAAGCTTGTTCAAAATAAGCAAGAGAAGGTATTCCAAGTAAAAAACTGAAAAAATACTTAAATCTGGAACGTAGTCACTTTTCTCAGTTCTCTCTAGCTAGCACCACTCTGCAGGACCACGTGGAGCTGTCTCTGAGTAGTATAGCCAGAAAAAAACTCTCTGAGGCGGATTTTAAACAGGGAACTTGAAAAGAGCTAGAAATGTTCCAAAACAACCAATTACTACAGCTCTTGTGCTGAGGTCACTCTTTCAGGGACAGATAGGCTGCTCAATGCTCCCCACTCCCACTGGTGAGCAAAGAAACTTCCTTCTTATCCAAGTAAGGTAATGGACAACACAGGAACTACACCACAGCCCAGAATACAGCAAAGCCTGTAAACTAGTCTAAACTAGTCGAGGAGAGGCGGGAAAACAAGGATTATTTTTATTTTTTTTTTAGATAGAAAACACCCAGAAATACAGAAGGCAGCAATAAATCAGTTACATAGGCTAACACACTTTAGTGGGCAGCCTCAATAGTTAAATTAAACAAGCAAACAGCAGATTTTCGATTAATTTTCGACCAGGTAAACTTTTAACTGGAGATACTATAAAATGCAGCAAACAGTTAAAAAAACAGTATAAGCTTTTCCAAAATAAGCAAGAGAATGTATTCCAAGCAAAAAACAGAAAAAAATACTTAAATCTGGAAAGTAGTCGCTTTTCTCAGTTCTCTGTAGCTAGGACCACTCTGCAGGACCACGTGGAGCTGTCTCTGAGTAATATCTTATGTGGGCCAAATAATATCATTTGACATGGCAGAGGAGGTGGAGACTTTCATTACTGCTCTTCACAAGCAAAAAACAATGGATATGTGATAGGATTGGGAGCATAATATGGAGGTGGATGTGAAATTAAGAGATAACAAACAAGGGATCTTCCTTAATGTCTCCTCCTTTACCAAATCACCACCATAAAAGAAAATAAAGCCTGTGACTGTCTTGCAATCTGTAATGTATTTGTGATAACCACAAGAAAAGGTGATGCAAGTATTGATTCTAGCAGTAGTAGTGACTATAAAAGATATGACCCACTTGTGGACTTGCATGAGGAGGAGGAGGAGAAAGGTTCAAGCTTTCTTACTTTGGACCATGCCATGGATGACTTTGAACTGACACAGAGGGCACAAGGCAAGGCAAAAGGACTGCAGATGGTGACCCTATTGATGAATGGAACAGTGGCAATGTGAAAAGCAGGGTGGCGTTTTCATGTTGGTCATTTTTAATTTTTGTTTATATGCTGGCTTTCATAGTGGAGCAGATGCGTGCCTGCAAACTACTGGTCTCTTATACATCTCTGAATGTGTGGAGTGATGGCAATGTGAAACAACTGGGTGACTCTTCCTATATCACGTTGCATGTTTTGCTTGTTTACTTGTGATGGGTAATTAGAAGTAGATGGCTGCATGCATGTGATACATTTAGCCTCACACAGGTACGTCTGCAAGTTTGTGAATGTGTATTGGTTAAACAAAGCATGCATGCAACTCACATGTCTTTATGAAAAGATAGATAACCTGTTTTATTTCCTTTGATGGGGATTTAAGCTGCATGATCATTGCAATTCACATTTTAACTGGGACTGTGATAATATGAAATATTTCAGAAAGAATTTATGCACTGTTATGGTGCTCTGCATGGTTATCTACTAAAGCGACATTATTGCATGATTACTGGTCATATGACTTCAACAAACATACTTTCAAATTTATTTATGTGAAATTTCCAGATTAAAAAAAATATTGAATGTGGGTGGCATGACACTTCAAAAATTTAAATTTTGATTTTTTTTGTGGTTACTTATTTGTAAGTTTGATATATGCTGCAAGAGCATTCTTATGTTAACACATTATGTTTCTTTTTTTTTTTTTTTTTGAGAATAGCGTTAGTGGCTGAAATTCAGGACATATTTAGGTTGTCATAGACTTAGGGCCTAATAGTTTCCAGCGGTGGTGGCAAGTGAGGTATCCATTGTAAGTTTTTCGTTTGTTCTGATTTTTGTGTATTAGAGTTACAATGGAATAGAGTTTGAGTATAGATATTACGGTATATTGCACATTTGCATGTATTACTGGACGTGTGATCATTTTCAAATAAACCAAAGCACTCAAGCAGGGGCTGACATGGGAAATAAGGTCAGAGTTTAATCTAAGAAAGTGGAGATGGGAATAAAAGTGATGTCATGGAATATTAGGGGCCTTTCTACTTCAATAAAACAAGAGTCCTGTATTGAACAGATTAAACGAAGGGGCTAATATTGTTTTTCTACAGTAGACAAAATTAATAAGTGGCAATGCTAAGTTAATTTATAAGGAATGAAGCTGCATGAAGCTGCATGGCTACATCTAGGTGTGGAGTGACAATTCTGAAACATGCAGCTTTAAAATGGGAGTTATTTATTTATTTATTTTATTTTACATTTATTTACCGGGCTAGTCCAACTGGATACATGTCCATTTTCAGTGGAGGCCCGGGGAGAAAAGCTCCACTTACACAGCATCATAGAGACATACAAAAACATTCAATAACATTTAGATTTTACATGTACAGAATAGACATTTTAAAACAACATTTTGAACATTGAAAAGAAAAAGTTTGGCAATAACATTAATATGGCGTAATACCTCTGCAGTTACCAAAATTAGACTAAGACAGAAAAAAATGGCTAATAGAGTTACAGATAAGAAGTAATACTCAGGGAGGAGAGTGCAAAGAAAAAGGAGGAGGGATAGTTATAAGGAATGGTTAGAAGTAGAGATTTATGGTAGAGAATAATATTTTGATTGGTGACAGGTAGTTAGAGAAAAAACAAATGGTTAGTCAGGGTTGTTACAAGAGCTACTTGTAGAGCTGCAAGGAACCACCACGATCCACCATGAAAATAAGTCAAGGAATTTTTATTGACAAAAAGAACAAGCGCTTTCACGCACTATCCCAGTGCGCTTCCTCAGGTTACATTTTACAAGGCTAACTCCCATCTTTAAATATAAAACCATCCATACAGTTAAACAATCAAATCAATCAATTAAAAAACGGATAATCAACATTTCAAAGGGTAAATGCTTCCTATACCTAAATAATTAGCTTCAAACGCTAAGGAGAAGAATACTCTTTCTTAAAGAAGGCACTAGATCACATTTCAATTGATTCATATTCATGACCATCTATATACATAAAAGTATATAAAATGACAACAATGCATCTATCCATTTATAAAAATAAATATGTATGAATAAAAATATAAATATAAATATAGCAATGCAGATCAAAATCATTGTAAAGGTTAAAATATCAAAAAATAAAATATATTTTATACTAATAGAATAGACAATCAATATATGAACTCAAACAACCTTTCAAATGCGCTAGCATCATAACATTACAGGCTGGAGCAGCATCAGTTCTAACATTACTTGATATTATCATAGATCTAAACATATTAAACCCCTACATTCATAAAAGGAGAGGAGAAAGGAATGTAAAATGCACATCACTATCAAAGACTAAAACTAAAACTGATCAGAGTGCTGAGGTTAAAATATCCCAATTAAACATAATAAAAATGTATGTATATATATGTCTCCTAAGGCTGGAGCAGGAATAGAAGAAAGAAGAAAAGGGGGAGGGAAAGGGGGGGAGGAACGGAAGAGAAGGGGGAGGAAGAAGGGGGGGGGAAGGGAGGAAGAAGGGGCATAGGCCTCTGTGGTTCAATCAACTACAACACCATCCTTGGTGTACTAGACAACCATCATGGAGCTATGTCATTGACCACCTAAAAGAGCCGGTCTGATACTAAGAGCTGAATTCAGACCTGGTTCTATGTGTGCCCTTAGATTTAGGATCCATTTTAGTTCACATAGTTCAAGGGTGCCTGTAAGATCCCCTTCTCTCCTATTATGATGTAACACCTGTATAACCCTAAACCTAAAGGTGTGTGAGGGGAAATGTTGACAATGCCTAGCTAACACTAGACATTTTAAAACAACATTTTGAACATTGAAAAGAAAAAGTTTGGCAATAACATTAATATGGCGTAATACCTCTGCAGTTACCAAAAATTAGACTAAGACAGAAAAAAATGGCTAATAGAGTTACAGATAAGAAGTAATACTCAGGGAGGAGAGTGCAAAGAAAAAGGAGGAGGGATAGTTATAAGGAATGGTTAGAAGTAGAGATTTATGGTAGAGAATAATATTTTGATTGGTGACAGGTAGTTAGAGAAAAAACAAATGGTTAGTCAGGGTTATTACAAGAGCATAACCAGTGATTGGAGAGGAAATGTTTTAGGTTAGTTTTAAATAGTGGGAAAGAGGTAAGGGTAGTGAGGTCATTTGGTAATTGATTCCATATTTTACCAACTGAGTTTGAGAATAAGGAATCACCTGCTAAGTTATTAGAGAAGGAAGTGTGTATCAACATTTTGTTGGCAGAGTGCAGATTCTTCAAATTATTATAAGGTGTTATAAAGGTAGAGAGAATTGGGGTGTTATTGGGTTGGTGTAGGGCTTTGTGGGCGATTATAAGTTGGTTAAATTGTAGTGGAAGTGGTACTTCAAGCCATCCTAGCTGTTTTAGATTCTGACAGTGGTGGGTCCTGTAAGGAGAGTTGGTAGCAAATCTAGCAATATTATTGTATGATCTAGTAAGATTGTTAAGATTATTTTTAGAAAGATTGGTATATATGGGGGAAGCATATAACAGGGTAGAGATTAAATGGGTTCTAGCTATTGTGGCTCTGGCTACTGGTGTCAGGAAAGGTTTAATGTGATAAAGGGATCCAAGTTTTTTGTTAATAGATTTAATTGTAGAATTTATGTGAGTGTCAAACTTTAGTTGATTGTCAATAGTAATTCCAAGGAGTTTGGTGGTGGGGTCAGGTGAGATAACGGTGCCATCGTTGGATGTAAGTGTGAAATGGAGAGGGGGAGATAGATGAGATGGGGTAAAGAGCAGTAGTTTGTTTTTTTTAGGGTTAAGGAGAAGACAGTGGTTAGAGAACCATTTGTCAATAGTAGAGAAGGCTTTTTGTGTGTGAGAATGAAGATCAGTTTGGGATGAGGCAGAACAAATGATAGTGGAGTCATCAGCATATTGAATACAGGTAGACTGTGGAATAGAGAGGTGAAGGTCATTTATGAAAATGGAAAACAGTAGTGGACCTAAAACTGAGCCTTGTGGGACACCTAGAGAGGTAGGAAGAAGGTCGGAAAGATGGTTTTGCCAGAGAAAAGCTTGTTTTCGGTTACCCAGATAGGATGTGAACCAGTTCATGGCAGAATAGTCGAAGGAGAGGGACTTCAGTAGGTGGAGGAAAAGTTGATGATTAACCATGTTGAAGGTTTTAGATAGGTCTACAAAGAAAGCAGAGGATAAAGTATTATTATTACGATTTTTGTTGATACAGTTGGTAAAGGATAGTAAGGCTGTGGTGGTACTATGAAATGGTCTAAAACCGTGTTGACAGTTAGCTAGGAGCTGATGGTGGAGTAGGTGGGTTATAAGTTGTTTATGGATACATTTCTCCATGATTTTAGCAAGTGGGGAGAGTAGAGCAATGGGACGACAGTTAGAGAAATCAGTAGAGTCACCACCTTAATGAAGAGGAATAATATATGAGATTTTCCAGATTGATGGGATTAAACCTTCTTTTAAGGTTCTGTTGATTAATATGGAGATTGGGTAGACAATGGCTTTGGCTCCTATTTTGAGGTATTCGGCTGGTAGTTGGTCAGCTGAGGGGGTATTAGGTTTTAGTTTTTGAAGTAGGGAAGAGATATAGGAGGTGGGTATAGGGTCAAGGTGAAAAGGGGGAGGAGTAGAGCTTGGACTGGGCAAGTTAGATATGTCTGGGTTTTGCTGATTTGCTAGTTTTAGTATAGTAGTAGTAAAGAAAGAGTTGAAGGCATTAGCTGTTTTCATTGGACAGTCTGGGTTGGAGCCTAGTGGGTTAGGTGATTCCACTCTGCCTGGGGATAGTAGTGTGTTAATAGTAGACCAAAATGTATGTGGTTAATGATGGGATGTTTGTTGTAGTTGTATATAAAAGTTCTTTTTGTCCTGTAGGATAGCTTTTTTGTAATATTTCTTTGTTGTTTAAAGGTTTGGTGATCAGTTGTGTCCTTTGTGGACCGCCATTTAGCCCAAAATTTGTTTCTATTGAGGATTAGTTTCCTAGTGTGATTTGAGAGCCATGGAGCTGGTTTATTTTTCATTCTTATAGAACGGATTGGGGCATGTTGGTCTAGGATTGCTAGGAAGGTGGTATTAAAGTAATTAACCGCTTCATCTATAGGGAGAGGCTTAAGGGGAGACCAGTTACATTGTTTAAGTTCGGTTAGAAACAGTTCATGGTCAAGGTGTTTTTTGCTGCGGATGTTTCTGACTGAAGAGGGGATATTTAAGCTTGTTTTATGTCTAATAATATATATGAGAGAGTGGTCACTAAGATCATCTGGGAGGGTTCCTGTTGTATAGTTTTGTTGTGAACAATTTGTTAGAATCCAGTCTAAGATGTTTTTTTTATTGTTATGTTTGTTTGTTCTGGTTGGAGAGTTTATAGCTTGTGAAAAGCCATGCAGGTTAATAAGGGAAGAAGGACTGGTGTTGTTACATAAATTCCAATCAATATTAAAGTCTCCTAGTAGAATTGTTTCTTGAGGGAGATTGGTAGAAAGCCAATTTAGGAGGTCCTCTAATATAGTTAGATTTTTACCTGGGGGAAGGTAGATGCAGATGATGTAAACTGATTTGTGGGAGTTAAGCAACAGTTTAGAAATAATTATTTCTATGCTGTTATCAGAAGGTAGGTTATAATTCATTTTGCTGATTTGTAGTCCTGTTTTATAGATAATTGCAACCCCTCCACCTTTTTTATTCAAACGGTCTTGTTGAATGATGCTATAGCCCTGGGGGGTGATTTCTGTATCTTTTATTGTGGGTTTAAGCCATGTTTCGGTTAAACAGAGAATATCGAATTGCTGGACATCCAGAAGGGCATGAACTTGTGGTATTTTGTTACATATACTATGTGTGTTGAGATGGGCTATTAAACATGAGAAAGATAGGACAGAAGGTGGGTGGTGCACAAAGTTCATAACAGTAAGGACATGTTGTTTTGGGTTGTTTTAATTGTCCTAATGAAGTCCATCCAGGAGTGGTGACAATAATTTGAAAAGACCTTAGTATGGTGCTAGTTGCAGATCCCGATAGAGCATTATATGGAAGATTTAGGATGCCCAAAACTTTAACGGCCTTTGTTATTTGAGGAATGATCTGAAGTTAGTTGATGCATGAAGAACCTTTAAACCTACTAGCAATGATTATGCATTTATAGCACATATGACAGGTTCTGTTACTGTTAGTCAATTATATCATACATTGATTAGCTCTAGAAATGTACATGACATTTTAATGGTGGAGCATGGGACCAATCCCCTGTCTGACCCTAATTTTGTTGTTATGGATGTGTTATTGTTGAAGAACGGAAGAGTTATTTTACCTTAGGGAAAGGACATACTGTTATTAAGGGATGAGAAACAGAGGCACAGATCAGTACAACATATTTAGACCTTCTTGCAGAATAAAAAAATAAATACTAGGGTGAATTTGGAGAAGTGCATTTTGAAAGTAGGGCTAGTAGGCAAAACAAAATAAGGAATTTAGAAAAGCATATCAAGCATTTGGAGAACATCTGTAAAAAGAGGAGTAAAGTTTCAAAATAGATAGGGAGTGGTTATTAAAGTTAAGAAGGAGAAGAAATTATTACAGTGAAGTATTATTCATACTAGATGGGAAAGATGACAGTTCTTTCACTAAGCTAAAGGGACTGCATCACCAAAGTTAATAGCAAAGAGCTTAAAGAAAAAGAGAGTTACTTCTTTAGGCACTGAGCGAAGACCAGAATGCACTGCACAGGATTTCACGTAATGACAAATTAGATGGCTTATAGCATTATAGGGAACTATACTGGGGGTAAAGATAACAAGGTGAATGGACACAAATGTGATTTTTTCCCAAAAGTTACAAATGCCACAGTTAGAAGAAAAAGTAAGAGACAGAGAATGCCTAAATCAGCTTATTACCATAGAATAAGTTAATACTATTTCTCAGGAAGCAGGTTGGGACTAGTGCTAGTTTTTGTTTCAGTGAGAGCAGGAGCAAAACATCACTGATCCTTATTGGTGTACTACCAGACAGATAATACCGCCAGTAATCAACTGCAAACCCCTTTAGCCCACATTAATAAGAACCTGAAACCATGCAGGTACACATTTCAACTGTCTCTGTAGCCAGCTTGACTTAAATGGTCCTCCTGACACAATGAAGCACTTGTCTCATGTTTACTGACAACCATCTATTAAAACAAACTAACACAATGTGTGTAGTTATACAACGCTATTGGAGACAAAGCTTTCACATAAAGCAACTATGATCGGAAAACAGGATGTCTCTTACACATAGCATCACACCATACCTATCATAAGTAATACAGACAGATCACATAGACTCACATGTGATAAGGATCTTAAAATTAACCTACCTAAACTGCAGAGGCCTGCTACATGTAAAATAATAAATAAGTGCCCACAGTTACTTCACAAACACTCAACTCTGTCAGCACCTATGATGAAACATGCATCTAAAAGTCAGAGTGTCTCAGCTCAGCAGCTCAAAAGCCAAATGTCTACACAATCCAACACCCTAGTCATAGTAGACTTTATAGTGAGACACACTGATACAACATTCAACAGACTCAGTAAGGAGAGGATCACATTTAGTTGTCTGCTGGTTGCCAGGATTCAACACCTCAAGCAGGCACTCAAGTCCTTGTACCACAAGTACACATATTACGGTCATAGTGCACTTAGGGGTAAACAACTTAAGTACTACCTCCTAGGACTATATGGAGAAATCATGATGGAGCTCTTGGAATGTGTAACTGAGGCAGGAATGAGCCCAGCCTTGAGCAGCATTTTACCATCACTGAGAATAATGTCACAATATATACAAAAGATTATTGATTTCAACAATTTGATTAGCATCTGTTGTCTCTCGGGGGGGGGGGGGGTCCCAAAATATATGAGCTTGAAAGGAGATGGTAGGCATTCCTAACTGCTTTGCATGGGATGACCAGGTCCTATGCCCCCAAGGCATCTGTATATTTGCTAAAACCTTGTCCATCATTATAGTGTCTACTTTAGGCAATGACAGTTTTCAAAAGCTTCCAAATTAATTAAAGAGAATATGGATAACATAAAGGGATTGCTACTCAGTGCTATGAACTTCAACAACAAACTTCACTCCATAAGTACACTGCTTACCATAGAATGCGAGTATATCCATTGTCATGAAGACCACTGAGAGCAATCCGCCAGTGCAGGGCTTTGACAACTACAATGCATTCAGTTCATCTCATTCCAAGAAGGCACTAAAGATGGTGGTGTTTCTATATTCATAAAAAAATCAAGGCTTAGGAGACAGGATAATAACCTGGAACTTCTCCATGTCCAGCTTACCATTAGAAAAATCCTTTATCACATCATAATTTACTCTAGGACTGCTCTTTATTCCCCTTGACCCATGCTTTCTACCTAACTACCTGACTACCATGCAGTTGCTATATATAAGGACACCACTCCCTTACAGGACATCAACTACTATCCACCAATCAGGAGACATATACATCCCCTAACATATATGCCAAGAGACATCTGAACTTCATAAATACAAACTGTCTAGAGCAGTTAATCGGCACTCAAACTAGGGGAGACAAAATATTTGACTTGGTCCTTACCAATATGGGCCAGTTCTGTTCCCCATCAGATGTAACTTCCCCCCAGGACAAATCAGACCATAAATTAGTCACATTCACCATAAGACTGAAGCAGAAAGTATCTTCAAATACCTCAGTATATGCAAAGGTTAATCTGCAAAACTGGGTAACTGTCTGGGGAAATTCAAGATCTCCTGCCATTCTGATGACCACACTGTGTATTTGGAGTCCTTTGCCACCAAATTCTATGCCCATGTGAATAACTGCATAGAAGTAAATACAATGCCCAATTTAAAACTAACCCCCTAGGTGTAGCCTAAATATAAACATGTTCTACAATTAAAGAAAAAACTCATTGCGTGCAATAATAAATGTAACTCTCACGATGTCACAAGTGATCTTGCTAAACTTAACAAGGAACTCCAGTCCCATGGTCAAATCAATGAAAGCTAGATATGAGATAAAATAAGCACTCTGACAAAAGAAAACCATAAAGCCTTCTTTAACTATGTTTGAGACCTCATAAGCAATGTCCAATACTGCACAGAGCTAGTAATAAAAGATAGCACATACACAGACTGTGATGATATAGTCAATCCACCAGTGAATGAATTCAGCTGTGTCTTCCACCTCCCCCATATTCCCATATCATATACCTGCACCTAAACCCTCCCAAATCACCCAAGATTAAGTCCTCAAAGTACTTTCCAAGACCAAGAACATCTGTGGAACAGATAACATACAAGGCTGCCTAGCCACTCTGGTGGCATAGTGAGATAAAGCCCTGACTATGGCCCATGTGACTCAAAATCAATTAGCTGCTTGGTTAACTGATTGAGTGGCAGGGAGAGATGGACATGCCCACTCCCTTCGGGTGGAGAGGCATTTATTGATGATGCTCCCTAAGGGGAGGCGTGGTCCAAAGAGGGGAGCTGCACTCAGATATTAAGTCAATGAACACAAGGAAGGAGGTAGGGAAAGTGGTTACAGCATAAAAGAAACCCCTCAATATGGATGTGAAGACAGCTGAACCCCCCAGGGCACACTTAGGCTCCACCCTTGCCCCAAATATATTTTCATATATCTGGAGGAGGGGTAAAAAGAGTAATTGGTAGTCCCAGCATGGAGTTGGTCAGGTTTAATGATGTAAGGAGTGACCAAAAAAATAAAAAAATAAAAGAATACCAGGCTGCCTACTGACCAGCCTGAGACAGGTACTGTCAATCTTCCCTAAAAGGCTAATCAATATCACCTTTCAAAGAGGCTTTGTGTCAGATGAATCAAGGCCAGCAACAGTCATCACCCTGGAAAAGCTGGGGCATCAATCAACCAGGGTAATTATAGGCTCTTACGTCTGCCCAGACTCATCTGTAAGGTTATGGAGTGATCATTATCAAATTAATACATGAGGGCAAAGATAACCTATAAACTCTTGACCCAATGTTGTTCGTTTTTGTAAAAGGCAGATGCCACCTACTTAAACTGGTCAACTTCTTTAAAAAGGTTACTGAAGTAATGGATGAGATTAAATCAGTACACACAATATATCTAAACCTCACAAAGGTGGTCAACACCATCCCACACTCAGATATAAAGTCCCCCAGCTAAATGTTATTCATTATGTAACTCATTAGATAACAAATTGGCTCATAGACGGTGCCCATAAAATTAGAGTAGTAGCTCTACCTCCTCCAAAATGCCTTTCACTAGTGGTGCACCCCAGAGTTTAGTGCTTGTACCACCCCTCTTTGGCAGTTACTTCTTGAAGGTCAAAGCTGTGTTAAGGGTTTATAGTTGACCAGGTTTGCAGATGACTATAAACTTGGTATCAGGACAAATTCTCTAAAGGATAACAAGACCCTCCAAGAGGGTCTTTCCCAAACAAATAGCTAGTGTGATAAAGATAGACCAAAATAAAATACCAAAATATGTATAATAGTCTCCTTCAGGAAGGATGATCCCCTGTAGCTATCACATTGAAAACACACCTTTGAAAAATAGTCTGGTAGTTAGGTATTTGGGAAATTAATATGTACACCAAACTGTCCTTCAGTCACAATGCATCCATTATTGCAAGACTGTCCTTTTTCATTGCACAGCTAACTAGAAAGGGTATGGTGACTATGTCCAGGGGTGTGGTCATTTCACTGTATTTGGAACTTATTTGGTGGATCGAGTATAATGCCCTCTTTTGTATGTGTTTGTCCAAACACTACACAGTTTGTATGACCACAGCACTTTATCACAAAGAAAATCAAAGGCTTAAATCATTAACAACTACTCAAACCATCTCAAAGCCTTGTCCTTCTTTTCAGTATCAGGCTACTGAGGGTGAAATCAATCTGCCTCATGTACAGTGCCTCAATAGACCCCATCCTCTCAGATATACTCTGCATCCATACGTTTAATGGTGACATAAACACCCACTCAAAAGATCTTAATCTCTTCTACAATATAAGTAAGACATGTTGATGGGATAGATATTTGTTGCAAAGAATTGTCATCCTCTCCACATAAAGCAAAGTACTTCTCTTACATTGTTCAAACATAATCTAGATGAATGGATGGGAAGCTGCAAATTCTCCCCAATTTAGTAACCTTGTCCCTTATGGATATGGGCAACATGTAAATTTGCTTCACAACTTTGAGTTATTCTTACTTAAATTACAGGGGATAAAAACTTCATAGGAATGCAAGGCTAGACTTCTAAAGATCTTCATGGATCAATAGCCTGGCAAGTACCTATGAACCTATTAATCTATAATCCTATGCACCTAAGTCATGGCCACTATCGATAGTCTGCCAGAACAGAAGGCACCACAGCCAGATGAGCTTCTGCCAGAATTCTATAAAGCATGCAAACAAACATCCTCACTCTTCAGCTATTGTTCCAAGTGGAGGAATATGAGAGGATTTTCCATGGACCTCAAAGTTAGCTTCTACAGTGTTGTTGCCTAACAAAAAAACAAAAAAAAAAAAACAAAAAGAGCCTGAAACCATCAGAATTTAGCCTCATATTACTTTTTTAAATTGGAATGAAAATATATGCCAGAATTTTGCCTGGATATCAGCAAACCATTATAGACAGATTGATTCAGTGGATACAGCAAGGATTTGTAAACTGGAGACAAGTGGGTCAGATTTAGTTCATATGTGGATTAACCTGACTCAAAAGGATCACACTAGGTTGGTGAAAATGCCTATACCTTCTTTATTTGTAGACCTGCAAAGCTTTTAATTATATACAGAAATCTAAGTTGTGGTAGGCAGTAGAGGCTTACGAGATTAAAGATACATTCCTTGATTGATGTAAACTAGTGTATAAGGAATCTTTGTCACTGGTTACAACCAATAGAATTTTCCCATATCCCTTCTTTATTGAGAAGGGAACAAGGCAGGGGTGTCTTCTAGCTCCTGTACTATTTGTGCTGTTTATAGAGGCAATCACCACATTTTTTGCTACAGTAATGGAAAAGTGGGGCATTGCTATCATACTTTTGGAAAAGACTAGCTCCGTATTCTTTGCAGAAGATGGCATAACTTGGTTTTGAGTAACAGGGCAAATGATAAATATGGTTTTGGAGACCTTCAAAAAGACTGGTATATTGTCAAGACAAATGCCAAATAGTAAAA
>NC_056728.1:536863439-536988439 GCF_019279795.1 Protopterus annectens | reverse complement strand
TACCTCTTCGACTTTGGCTATGAGAGCTTTAAATTGTCAGTTTCATATGCTCCGGTATCAAAATTATTTGCTGGGCCAATTGAAATGTAAAGTAGATGCTTTAGCTGAAGGTATTGAATGTAAGGAGCTTCAGGATTTAGTGCATGCTTCAGACCAAGTTGGTAAGCATTCTTTGCAGTGTGGTTTTGATGCTTTACAGGCTTCTTCCAGGGTGGCTGCTACTAGTTCAGTTATTTGTAGGCATGCTTGGCTTAAAGATCAGACCTTGTCAGAGCATGTTAAGGCTCGAATTATGGATGCTCCTCTACAATCTGATGTTCTTTTTGGCCCTCCAGTAGAATCAGTTTTGAAAAAAATGGAGGAAAAAGCTAAGTCTATGCAGACAGTTAAGGATTTTTTACAGGTTCAGCCCCCTAAGTTCAGTAGAAATTGGCCTGCTAATGGATGGTCTTTCCCCTCTTCGGATTATCAATCTAGGGGCAGGTCGAGGCAAGGTAGAGGTAGGGCTTCCTCTCAGGGCCCTGTTACTTCTAGGTCTTTGAGTTCTTCTACCCCTTCTGCTGGGGAGGGCAGGGGTCAGTCCTTTCGGAAACAGACCCAATGACCCGTGTCTTCAGCTGCCGGACTCTGCCTTGCTGGCAGCCCCTCTAGGAGGAAAACTGAGACTTTTCAAACGGAATTGGCATTTGGTTACCCAAGACAAATGGGTGTTGGACATAATAAATCGAGGCTACAAATTTTATTTTCACACATTCCCTCCTTTCAAAGGTATGCCGGATGTGCCTCGTCAGCAAAGACTGGAAGCACAGACTCAAATTTCTTCTCTGCTTCAGTTGGAAGCAATACAGGCAGTACCTTCTGCAGAAAGAGGCACAGGGTTTTATTCCGTCTTTTCTTAGTGCCAAAGAAAGGAAATACTTGGAGACCAATTCTGGACTTGTCCATTCTAAATACCTTTCTGGAAATTCCAAAATTCAAGATGTTAACACTGCAACAGCTGTTACCTATGCTGGGCAAAGATCACTGGATGGTGACTCTGGATCTCAAGGAGGCCTATCTTCACATTCCTATCGGGCCCAGTTGCAGGAAATTCCTGAGATTTCGGAATGGGAATTTGCATTATCAGTTCTCTGCATTGCCCTTTGGCTTGTCTACTGCGCCCAGGGTATTCACAAAAGTCCTGGCTCCAGTGATAGCTTTTCTCAGGCTACAGGGAATTCAAATTTATCCTTATCTGGACGACTGTTTGATTCTGGCTCAAGGCAAGCACGAACGTCTTCAACATCTGCAGTATGTAATGACAGTTTTAAGATGCCTAGGGTATTCTGTGAACGAAATAAAGTCCAGTCTAGTACCCTCACAAGAGATGTGTTTTCTGGGTGTGAAACTGAATACAGCTGCTCAGATGGCATTTCTTACCCCGGACAAACAAAGGAATCTTCACCTATACTTCCAACAGCTATCAGTAATGTCCAGGCTGACTGCAAGGACAGTCCTTCTAGCCTTGGGGTTCATGGCATCTTGCATTCTAGTACTTCCCAATACCAAACTGCATATGAGGAAGCTACAATGGTATCTCAAAAGCATTTGGACTCAACACTGCCATGATTTGGACACTGTCATTCGGATTCTACCTTGCATTCAGAGAGAATTTCTGTGGTGGGCTCAGGAATGTCACCTAAACAAGGGGCTCTCTGTGACCCAACCAGAGGCAAGTCAGATATTAACGACAGACGCCTCGGAGTCAGCCTGGGGAGCTCATTTCAAAGGAAAATGGATTCAAGACCTTTGGGCCCCAGAGCTACTTCACTTACATATCAACATGAAAGAGATGCTGGCAGTTCAATTTGCTTTGGAAGGATTCAAAAGCCTACTTCAACCAGGACTGGTGTTGATTCGAACAGACAACACGACTGTCATGTGGTACATCAACAAGCAAGGGGGAACTCATTCTTACCCTCTTTGCAGACAAGCAATGCTGTTATGGGAAACTGCTTTGAATCTGCACATCACTCTTCGAGCACAGTTTCTGCCAGGAGCACAAAATTCTTTAGCAGATGTTTTGAGCAGACAGATTGTGGATCCTCACGAATGGAAATTGGACCCTCAGGTATTTCTTCAGTTGACAATGGCTTGGGGAACTCCGGACATAGATCTGTTCGCTTCTCCTCTGAATTTCCAATTGCCACTGTTTTGCACAAGGCTATTTCATCCAAAAGCCTGGAAAATAGGTGCACTATCCTTCAGTTGGAGCAACCTTCACGTGTATGTTTTTCCTCCTTTGCCTCTTCTTCCGAAGGTGCTGTTGAAAGTCAGGAGGGACAAACCTTGCATGATCCTTATAGCACCGGATTGGCCTCGTCAGCATTGGTACCCTCTGTTGAGGAGCTTAATTCAGGTACCACCTTGGCCATTACCACAGATTCCTCACTTATTGTCTCAGGAAAACAATCATTTTCTCAATGTCAGGGTGCAATCCCTACACCTGACAGCCTGGCGCATTCTGTTTTAGAGAAGGAGGACCTTCAGCTCCCTCAACAAGTTTTGGATGTTATTTTGGAAGCCAGGCGTCCTAGTACTCGAAAAGTTTATGCTGGTAAATGGAAGAGATTTTTTCTTTGGAGTTCAGCTAAAGGCTTTGATGTCGAATTGCCTAATTTGAGTTGTACATTGCAATATTTGACTATTTTATTGGACAAGGGTTTGTCCTTCTCTTCTGTAAAAGTGCATGCTGCAGCTATTTCTGCTCACTATGATTGTGACCCTCCTTTATTTTCACATCCATTGGTTAAACAGTTTCTTAGAGGGGCAAAGAATATCAGACCCCCACGGAGGGCTCCTACTCCTACCTGGGATCTTAATTTTGTTTTGGAAAAGCTGACTCTGCCTCCTTTTGAACCTGCAGCTACAGCTGAATTGCAGTTGTTGTCCTGGAAGACTGCTTTTGTATTGGCTGTTACTTCTGCTAGAAGGGTATCTGAATGACAGGCCCTCATGGCAGTGGAACCTTTTCTGATTTTTCACAATGACAGAGTTTCCTTACATACTAATCCTACTTTTCTGCCTAAAGTGATTTCTAATGTGGCATTGAACCAATGTATACATTTGCCTACTTTTTATGCTAACCCCCAAAATGAAGGGGAAAAAGTTTTGCATTCTTTGCATGTACATAGGCAGTTGAGGTATTATTTGAGCAGAACCAGAGAGTTCAGAAGATCTCAACAATTATTTGTTTCTTTTGCTTTGACTTCACGAGGGAAAGCTGTCTCGAAACAAACTATTTCCAAGTGGATTGGCCATTGTATTGCTTTTTGTTACTCTCATCATGGAGAGGATGTTCGGCTGGGATGAGGCCTCATTCTACTAGGGCTACGGCCACTTCTACTGCTTTTTTGAGAGGGGTAGCTACTAAAGACATTCTAGAAGCAGCTACTTGGAGTTGTGTACATACCTTTACAAAGCATTATCATTTACCTCTTTATTCTAGGTCTAGGGCTGGGTTTGCCACTGCAATCTTACAGGGCATGTCTGCAGCTCCTACTGCTATTTAGTTGACCAGCCTCCCTTTTTTCCGTTGCTCTGGGATTCTACCCATATGTCAGGACTGCAGCAATGGGAGACGAAGAACATAGTACAGTTTTGTACCTACCATAAATGTAGATGTTCGAGGATCTCCATTGCTGCAGTCCAATTTTCCCTCCCTCCTTCCCCCTTTTTCTTTTTAGGTTGGGGTTTGGGTGGTGTTTTTTGCATTCTGACATCTGAGGCAAGAAAGACTGAGGTTATGGCGTCGGTCATGCGCATTTGTACTGACACCTACTGTTGTCAGTCTTGGGTGCCGATGACCGATGCCGGTTCTAGCCCTTTGGTATTCGGGCCGATGGTGGACAGCGGAATACCCATATGTCAGGACTGCAGCAATGGAGATCTTCGAACATCTGCATTTATGGTAGGTACAAAACTGTACTTTTTACATGAACTGTTGCCCATAAAGTGTTTATAGAGGGCATTATTGTCATCCTCACGTCTGATAACATACAGATGTTCATATATCCGTCTGCACAGAGCCCTTTCAATTTTGCCAACATAAAATTGCGTGCAGCTCTGACAGCCAGAAATGTAAACTAGCTGTTTAGAACCACAGGAACCTCTTTTTAAATACACCTTTCTCTTAGGTGAACCAATTTCCACCCAGTCAACACCTAAAATGTATGAACGGTATGCACAGGAACCACAACTCCTAGTTCCTCTGGATATGTCATTTGTTTTTATGGGATGTTCAAGTAAAAACTTGAGATTATCACTGGATTTAAACACAAAATAGGGTTTATTACCTACAACGTCCATTAAACCATCCTCACCCTTTAACATTACCCAATTCCTCTTGATTATTTGTTGAATGTCCTTAACAAGGGAACCATAAGTCAAGACCATAGACTGTGTATAGTTTTGGTTATTTTTGCCCCCAAAGTGTTCATCATTGTTTTTTGTACTCTCAAGGGATTTACCCAATATAGATATACAGACATAGGGATTAAATATGTGGATATCTATATCTATGTTTATGTTTGCATCTGTATATGTGAGTGTGTGTGATTATGTAGATAGTTATAAATACAGAAACAGATATAGACATAGATACAGATACAGATATAGATATAGATATAGATATCGATATAGATATAGATATCAATATAGACAAAGATATAGATATAGATATCGATATATAGATATAGATATAGATATAGATATAGATATAGATATAGATATAGATATAGATGCCTGCCATTTAATTGAATGCCCATTTTCTTGAATGAGGAGTCATTGTGCTCAAATGACTAATGGCCCATTCCACTAAATGTTCATACAGTTGAAAGTTCACTTCACTGAATGTCACATGGATACATATAGCTCAGTAATGTAGAAGAAGAATATCTAGAAACATATGAAGCCGCCATATCTCAACATTAGTGTCAACTGTACATAATCACAGCCGCTGTGGTTTCTGTTGTCATGTTGACTGTCATTCATTGTGTGTGCTGTTTTCACTTGTCTTCACAGTTACCATGGGAGTTATGCTATTTAAGTAATGAGGTTGTGATGGGTTTCTAGGGTGCTTGTCTCCTAGAAAAAAATATTTTTCAAAATATATTTCTTTAGGTGGCATTCAGTGGTGTTTTAATCATTTGGAATATGATTGAATACAGTTTCAGTGAAATGGCCATTCTACCATTTTGACAGACTGAGTTGTCTTTCAACAAAATGGTCAGTCAACCAACTAGGAAGCAACGTGGTGCACATATGGCAACTGCACGGCTGTGGAGTCAGTACATAAAACTACAAAAATAGCCAACAGAAAAGGTGGAATTCAAAAGATTTAATGTAAAAAACACATAGCTAGGTAGAGGGTAATAAGCCCGACTACCTATCTCAAAGTGATTCAGTAATTAGAAATAAGCGTCCTAACAATGCTCTGTTTAAACATGTTTGTAAACATAACTCTGCTTCTTTTTATTTTACTGTTATTGATTGCATTGTAGGTAAATGTAGGGATAAATCAGGATGGCATGATTTACTTAATTTCAAGGAACGTAAATGGATCATTAAATTAGGGGCTTTGTTCCCACCTGCGCTTAATGACCAATTCTAATGCACCAATGAACTGTCTTTATGGTACTATATATATAAACATACCTAAACAAATGGTTATTATTTTGTTTTTGTTAACTCACTGAAGAAGGCTATTATAGCTGAAACCGGTTTGAGAAAGGTAGTCAACCAACTGCCATACGATCATACATATTTATTCATATTTATGTATACCTATATAAATCGATATACAAATAACTGTGGATCTAGATAATGATACATTAACTTTACCATGTCATAAATGTTAAACAGATCACTTGTTGAAAAATGAAATAGAAACTCTTATGTTTAGAAGCAATCTGGCATTACAGGCTTGAAGAAAATAAAGATAGTTGCTAAGCAATAGAGTTTCTATACATTTCTCCACTGTCAGTCATCTGTTTTGTCAACCAAATTGACTAAAGAAAACAGATGTTGACTAAATTTACCACTCCTATATATTTGGCCATTTTTTTGACCCGAAAAAAGCTGGTATGTATGATGGAACATCAGCTGATTGTATGTACCTGCTTTTTTTCTATGTTAAATAGCTGCACAGTAAGGATCAGGGAATTTGCCCTTTCCTTACTGTAGTGCGATGTTAGAGTTGTTATATATAATTAAATTGGCGTGTGGTGGTATAGGGGTTCTTTGCCCTTGAAATAAAAGGTTAAGCAATATTTTTGGTTTTTATCAGTTGCATTAGTTGAAATTCAGTTTTTTTGCTTGGTCGATCAAGCAACATACAATTATAATATGTGTGTGTGTGTGTGTGTGTGTGTGTGTGTGTGTGTGTGTGTGTGTGTGTATATATATATATATATAAAATAAACAACTCACAGTACAAAAAAAAAATAGGAACTGCAGCCAACCAAAACTAAAATGAAGTAACACAGTTCCAACGGAACACTCGAGTGGTATAGCTGAAATAGCTATTTAATAGAAGCACTAGTGTGTTGCTTTTAAAAAAGAATTTATTAAGCGCACTTTCATCTTCGGTAACAAGACTTCATCAGAAACATTTACATCCCATAACAGTGGTGCTTTTATACTCTTGAACAATTGAATAATTGACAATCAATTATACATCTCCCTCTCATTGTTTAAAAAAAAGTCACAATTCATACATTAAAAATGTCATTATTGTATTTATTTTATTTATTTGCAGTTGGTTTACCAGGATAGTCCATTGGGCCAAAGTGAACCCGTTTTCAATGGAGTCCTGGGGAGAAAAGCTCCATAAACAATCAAGGTTACAAAATGATGTAGATTATAAGTTTACATGTGTTATAATATAGTGCAGACCAAAGACAATTAATATAACTATATGACATAGATTGAAAATATATAATTAGATTAGACAAGAACAAACATTGCAAACAGTATAGGTTTTAGATAAATGAACAGGTAGTACAGAATTTTAAGGAATGATTACAAAATATATACAGGAGCAATAATATATAGGAAGTTTGAAGTAAGAGGTGTAGACTAGATAAATATCCAGTTTGCAAGTAATTAACAAACAGTTTATGAGTTGGAAGAGAAGTTAGAAGGAGCAATGTTAATGAAAAAGAGGAGAAAAAGAAAATTTGCAGTGTAAGTTATGTAGGGTGGCAGCTGGAGCATTCCCACTGGGATATTAGGTATGAGTGAAGAGTTTTTTTGAAGAAGGAGTAAGTAGAGGTAGCACGAATGTGTGGTGGTAGGGAGTTCCAGAGTAGTGCTAGACTAAAGGATAGAAGGTGTTTGCCTGGGGCGCGAGCTGGTTTGTATATTTCTAGAAGATTTTGGTTATTAGACCATAGTAATCTGTAAGGTAGATGCATTTTAAAGGCAGAGGAGAGGGAGGGACAGAGTGAGGGGTTGAAAATGAGCTTGTGTGCTAGAGTGAGTTGGGTATAGATAAGGTGATTGGGTAGTTCTTGCCAGTTTAGTTTATGGAGAGAGGAACAATGGTGAGTAGAGGACTTATGGCTAGTAGCGAACTTGGCGATTTTGTTGTAACAACATGAGAGTTGAGTTTTCAGAGGATTGTAGATTAGTTAGGAGTGGAGCTCCATAGAGAAGGGAGGGGATGAGTAAGATGTGTAAGATAATGGTTTTGTCGATAGAGCATACCTAGTTTTTGATGGGTTAGAAACCCATTAGAATGCATTAGAACTAAATATATCTAGAAAACATTAGAACTAAATATATCTATTTGATACAATTAGTATATATTGCTAATATATTTGATATGTATTATTAAAAAGTAATAACATTTTAATATATTACATAATTTAATTCAAATACATTTTATAGGAAACATTTACAGCTTAAATGAATGATATTTTAAAACAGGCTTAATACTACATTTCATTTATACCTGGGGAATGGATAGAATTTATTACCAACAAAGTCCATTAAACCATCCTCACCCTTGAACATTACCCAATTCCTCTTGATTATTTGTTGAATGTCCTTAACAAGGGAACCATAAGTCAAGACCATACATTGTGCATAGTTTTGGTTATTTTTGCCCCCAAAGTGTTCAACATTGTTTTTTTGAACTCTTAAGGGATTTACCCAATAGGGGTACATACTTCTTACCCCATTCATTTAAAACTTCTTTACTGCTAGAGTATAATAAAGAAGTTGGGTAACCTCTATCCATAAAAAAGATTAACCAAAAAAGCTATCTCATTCTTACAAATCTCTTCGGAGGAGCACATTCTAGCTATCCTCACCATTTGGCCATTCACTATATTTTTCTTAATGTATCCTGGGTGACAGCTATTATACTCCAAATAATCATTTGAGAATGCAGGTTTTCTGTATATTCTCAACACAAAACAAGCCCTAGTGGAATCCATAGAAATGGTTACATCCAAATAATTTATGGACTTGTTTTCATAGGTGCCAGTAAATTTGAAGTAATCAGTGACAGTGTTGATGTAAACCAAAAATTCCTTGATCGTTTCATCCCCCCTCCATAAAATAAAAATGTCATCCCAAAATTGGAGGTAGGTCCACCATTTACCTAAGAATTTACTATTGAATATATAAAGCTTCTCCCAGGAATACATAATGAGGTTCGCAAAAAGGGGTGCACAACTAATACCCATAGCAACCCCTTTTGTCTGTTTGTAATATCCCCCCCTCAAATATAAAGAAATTGTTTTTTAAAATGATTTCCATAAGGATCATTACAAAATTGGTTAAGGTGTTACTCAAATTGCAGACATCTAGTAGAGCTTCGTGGAAAAGATTCAAACCCTCACAATGGGGTATGGATGTAAATAAATCTACTACATCAATAGTAGAAAAAACATTTGTTTCACTGAAATATTCACTTTTTATCTTACCTAAAATATCCCACAAATCTTGTAATATATAATCTATGTTTTTTAGGTTCTCACGAACCATCCTTTCTACAAATATGCCCAGTGAATAAGTCATACTGTTCTCTGAAATTATAATCAGTCTATAAGATGCTCTGATACATAGAAACACATCAGGAAGGATAGCAGCATCATAAAATATAAACAAACTGGTTAACAGACAGACCTTACATACATGCTTACATCATGACAGCTTACTAAAAAATGGCAGTCAGACTTGCACGTGCTCAGTATTTATACACTTGTGCAAGCCACTGGATACCTTCTTAAAGGTACATACAAATGCATTGATCTGCATCCTCCTTTTTAAAAGGATTGCCCTTGGTAAAAACAATATTAGAGTTAGACATGCATTAGTATAGACATTAGAAACAAATACAATGTTCATGTCCAAGTTGCCATGTATCTGTTACATGGTCTGGAGACACGACTGGATTTCATAGCATAATAGTCTGCACTTAATTTAGCAACAGGAACAGTCTTTGTTGAACAAATCTTATCAGGAACTTCTAGATTTTTCACAGGAATGGGAATATTCTCTGGAACTTCCTATGGAATTGGAACACCGGACAACTCACTCTGAGATAAAGAGTCTTCCTCACAGACTATGTGGTGTGGTATAGGCTTGGACACCAGTCTCAAATGTTTCTGATTCCACCTAAACTCTGCTCTTTGTGATTACACAATGTATGATCTCATGTGTGGGCAAATACTCTTCATGACACCAAATCAATCATAACCTTTGGATATTTGCATCCTTACCTCTTCTCCTTCTCATAATGGATTGAGCAGTTTGCTGGTCTTAGTGTAGTAGGACTTCTGGGTTAAACTGCAAGCCATTGTCAGAAATAAGTTTGTGCTGACTGCCATGGACTGCAAAATGATGCTTCATCTTAATAATGACAGTACTAGATGCTAGATTAAGTAGGTCAATCTCAAACCAATTAGAGTAAGAGTCTACTAATACCAAATAATGTTGACCATTCCACTCGAAAATGTTGGTGGCTGCTGTCGACCAAGGTAGTTCAGGAATATGGTTTAGCTGAAGTGGTTCCTTCTGTTGATGTGGCTTTGTACTATTACACACAGAACAAGATAATAGTGCTCTCTCAATGTCTTGTGACATAGAAGGCCAAAATATTAGACCTCTCACCCTTCTTTTGGTAGAGTTGGTTCTTGGATGACCATGATGCAAGATAGTAATGGACTCTTGTTGCAAGAACTTTGGAACAATTACTTTTGGACCTTTTATAATGATACCTTTGTCAGACAAAATTTCATCTCTGTATGGAAAATAAGGTTACACTTCTTGTGGTAAGCTAGATTGCTTTGATGGCCCTCCTTGATTGATAAAGTGGTTGAGTCTTTGTAAAAACTGGATCTGTGTCTGTGTGATCTCTCAGCTCATCAAGACATGTAGAAGAAAAAGTTCTCACTTCCATGACATAAAAGTTCTCATTCTCATGTTGTTCTGTGGTGTTTCTGGGCAATATGGGCAATGTATCAGCAAGATAAAGAAGTTTGCCTTTCTTGTAGACAAATGTGAAATTATACTTTTGCAATCTCAACATCATGTGTTGCAATCTGGCTGGAGCTGTATGCATAGACTTTCTCAAATAATGACTAAAGGTTGGTGGTCTGTTTCGACCTGGATAGGCCCACCATAAACATAATCATGGAAATTCAAACATACAAACACAATTGCTAAAGACTCTTTCTTTACATGAGCATACTGCATTTCAGTTTGGGTAAGAGTTCTTGATGCATAGGCAACAGGTTGACCCTCTTGTAGAATGACTGCACCAAGACCAAATTTTGAAGCATCACATGAAAGAGTAACTAGCTTGTGAACATCATAGTATCTGAGAGTTGGTGGACTAGCAATTCTCTGTTTCAGGACATTAAATGCTCTTTGGTGTTGCTTTAACCAAGACCAGAATACATCTTTACATGTCAGCTCTCTTAGTAGTGATGATAGTTGGCTCAAGTCTGGAATGAACTTGCCTAAGTAGTTAACCATGCCAAGAAAATAATGCTGGACTTGAACTTTGTCTGGAGCTGACATTTCAAGAATGTCTGTTTGCTTAGAAGGGTCTGGTCGTAGGCCTGAACTAGTAAATAAATGACCAACATAAGTAACCTCTTGTAGCTTGAATTTGCATTTCTGTGGATTGAGCTTAAGAATCACATGATGTGCCCTATCCAGAACTTTTCGGAGGTTTCTGTCATGCTTACCTCCTACTAGTATGTTGTCTACTATAATAGCACAAGGATACCCAGAAAAAAAGTTGCTCCATTGCACGTTGAAAGACTTCCCTTGCAGAATTTATCTCAAATGGCATTCTCAAAAATCTGTACCTGCCAAACGGAGTACTGAACATAGTGAGCAATGATGATTTCTTGTCAAGCTCAATATGCCAACCTGAACTCTTTGTATCTAGGACAAAAAAAAAACAGTGGCATTTGGCATAAATGCTGCAATTTCTTCAACTGTGCACATTGGATGATGAGGTCTTTTTAGCACTATGTTCAAATCTCATGGATCAATACATATTCTGATGTCATCTGAGCTTTTCTTATGAGCTACCACCATGGAAGATACCCATTTAGTTGGAGTAGCAGAACCAGCTGGACAAATCACACCTTGTTGCACCATTTTATCTAGCTCGGCTTTGACTCTGTCCTGCATTGCTATTGGAACTTTACAAGCTGGCCTGATAACTGGTCTGTCATTTGGATCTAACTTCATAGAGTACACAGCTGGTAGCTTCCCAAGTTTGTCTTCGAAAAGATCAGCATAGGTAGAAAAAATATACTGGGAAAAATTAGAGTACTGTTTTTTCAAGCTAACATGGTGGACTTCCTTGTTAAATGAAAGCAGTCCTATTTTTAAACTGTCTCTGATAATGACTGGGCATCCCTCTTGACCACATAAAATAACAAGTCATAACATCTTCCAGCAGAGAAACATGAAAGCACTACTGAGTCTTCAGTCTAAATTTCTTCACCTCCATAAGCAACAAGCTTTGCACACCTTGACAAATCAAGCCTTTCATCATGACACCCTCTAGCAAATGTTTCTGCTGACATAACATTGCACTTGGAACCTCTGTCATCTTTGAGCTCTCTGGGTTTGCCATTCATCTGAACAGTACACGATACTTCACTCTTTGCCCTTAAATCTACTGCATTGACTGTTTCATTAAGCACTGACACACCATCAACATAAAGAGTAGGGTTGCAGCTGTCTTATTGATCAACTAATTTCTTAAAATGTTCCCTTTTAATAAAAGAATGTAGGCCTTTTGATTTATAAAACCTTTTGAAATCATTCCATTTATTGCATTTGTGGCATTATTGACCCAAAGCTAAACATTTCTCCTTTTTAGATTCATGATTTCCACCACAATTACGGCAGCTGGCAATTAAACTGGGTTGGGGCCCATGCCTTGAGTTTGCTGACTCACTCTTTTACTTCACTGAGATTATGCAAACTCTAGAATTTTCTGGAAAGCTCTGGGGTTTACCAGTGAGTACTGCAGGGGCTACAGTTGCAGCCATGTGCTTGGACCTGTTTCTTTTAACCACGTGCTGCATACTATCAACATTAGTTTTAGAAGTTACTGGAAGCATGCATCTCTCATTTGTAAACATATTTGTGTGCTTTTCTGTGAGCTTGTGTATCTGACAAAACTCAACGGCTTATTCAAAGTTAAATCACTGTCACTAAGCAAAATCTTTCTTACAGCATCGTCTTTAATACCACAAACAAGTCTGTCCTTTATCAACTCATCCGTAAAATCACCAAATCTGCATGTTTTAGCTTTGTTTCTCAAGTCAGTTACATATGCTGCAAACGTTTCACCAGACGTTTGATCCCTTGCGTAAAATAAGTGCCTTTCCATTGTAACCTTTTGTCTGGGGGTTACACATTTCTCTAAATTTACATTTTAAGCACTCAGGGTCCTCCCTTGACTCAGCCTGTACAGTACTATGATGGTATCACCCTCTTCTGCATTGGCATCTGGTGCATACACAAATGAATGCTCCCTTTCAGTAGCTTCTGACCCAGCTGAATTAAGTAGAATAAATGCCTTTGTACTGTCATCTTTCTCAGAAAATGCAGCCTGTATGAAAATGTCATACTCTTGCTCAAACACTCTCCAGGTCTCTGCAATATTATTGTCAAACACATGTGCACTGGGTTTCCAAAATCCATCTGCCATGCCCACAAAGTATACACAAACACAATGAAAATATGGCCCTTGTAATTATGAACAAACAAACTGTTCTGTGATCTTATAATAACATTCAAATGCATAATAAACTCTTTGAACTACTATACTTTGTGAAATATGCTCTGCAATGGCTGTATCTTACGAAATAACTTTAATGTAATACTGCACAAACATACAAACACTTTATACACTTCTGATAACTCGCATATCTTTAATACAAAAAAATATGTGCTTAGTGAAAATGCAGCTGTTTCCTCTTATTTTATTCGTTTTATGCAACTCAGACTTTATTTCAAACATTTTCTGTAGTAATTTGAATATTTTTATCAATATCGGACATATCGGTTTATGCAAATATTGTTTAGAGCATTCTGTGTGCCTCGTGTCATACTTTGTGAATAAGAAATAGTTTTGAGCAAGTTTTAATATCTGAAATTTGTTTTGACCTGTTTTGAGAATTATGCCTGCAACGGGAATGATTCACTCCTGTATATTCCTCCAGTGCCAACCAGATGCCTCTTGCACTAAAGTGGAAGAAACTGGAACTCTTTCTGGTAATGAATTGTTTTAACCATTCTTCTTCTAACCTCATGTCCCTTTAGATATGGTGCTTCTGACACCATGTCACTTGTCCCTCTCTAACATAGATGACAAGCAGGTTGGGAATTTCGTTTAGATGCTTTAATATATAGAAACACATCAGGATGGATAGCAGCATCATAAAATATAAACAAAATGGTTAACAGACAAACCTTACATACATACATGCTTACACCTCAACAGCTTACTAAAAAATGGCATTCAGACTTGCACATGCTCAGTATTTATACACTTGTGCAAGCCCTTGGATAGCTTTTAAAGGTACATACACACATTGATCTGCAGAGAGTAACTGGGTTAACAGTTCATTTGAGGGTAGAGAGAAAGGTGGGAGGTGTAGATGAATATTTGATTTGTAGATGACATTGGATAAAATAATTATGAAAAAATTCTCAAGAGTCCTTGGAGAAACCAAGCTTAATTGGAAGAGATACTGCAACAAAGTTCCATTTTGCTACGTTGATAGAGCAATATGGTTTACATGCTCATGGATAGAATAAATGTCACACAAATGATGGCTTTACCTATTGCTTATTATTTGTTAGGCTCTTGCTCATTTAAGCCATGAAATTCAGCTGTGTTGTGATGGGTATCTATGGAGGAGTTAAAGGCAAAAATAATGAAACAAAGGCTAAGATTAGCCCAAATGTTTGGAGAGTGAGAATGCCTGACATCTAACTATAAACATTGGCAGCTTCGACTGCATATGAATTAAAATAACTGGAAGAGAAGAAAGAAACAGGAAAATAGAGAAAGAATAGGAGGAGACGATAGGTAATGAAGGGACTGAGAGACAGGTAAAGTTACTAAAGAAAACAACAAGGGTCATTTGAGAAGACAAAGAAAAGTAAAATGTTGGCAGAGTTTTGGAAAAGTAGGTAATGAAGAGGACTTCATATATCGTCTTCTAAATATTTGCGTTTGGAATACTCTAGACATAAAAATACATTGAAATGAACCTGAAAAAAAAATAGAAAAATAGAGGTACCAAGAAGATTAGGACTTCCTATCTCCAAAAAATAATAGGACAAAAAACAGTGATCCATACTCATAAGCTAAAAACTTTTAATATTAAAGAACACGCAAATAAATTAAATCACAATGAATCACGGTTTAGTGCTTTTGTCTAATCAATAGACATCTTCAGAAACCATGATGCTATAGGGAATCCCCATTAAAAACAAAAACAATCTGGTGACACAGTACACACACCTCCATTTCAGACCAGTCAAATTCAGTCTTCAATAAAAATCCCGCAAAGTTCTTAAAAATATAGTAACTTTAAGTAGAACTGTTAATAAATTTAAAGCAGTGAAGACAATACTGTAGACAAAAACATGAAAGATGAGCATAAAAAAGCAATAACAACTAAAATTAAACTCTGTCAGTTCTTTTTTTCAAGTCACTCATAATAGAGATACTTTTGTTGATCCCTGGTGGATACGTAGAGTCCAATCTTAACTGCCATAGCATCTCAAGGTATAAAAATAAATAGCATGGAAGTGGAGGTTTGTTTGGAGAGGCAGAGGAGGTATGCTTTGATTATTAAACATGACATTATATATAACTCTGCTTCCTGGAATGTAGATAGTGATGATTTAACTGGACAGAAGAATACAGTTATACACTACTCCTTGGATGTTAAAGGAATAAACACACTATTCAGAAGAACTGGTCCATGCTTTAATGCGATGAAGCTACCAAATCCTTAGGTACTGAACATCCTTCTTTTACATCTAAGAAAACATTCAGTATCAAAAATCTTTTTGAAAGACTATATGTCAATACCCCTTCAGTATTTCCAGTGACACAAAAATGTGGTAGGTGCCACCAAAGTACTTATATTGAGAAAAATTATGAAGGGTTTTTATTAGACAAGATAAAAGGAGATGAAAAGAAGGTAGATTTAACTGCCTTTCTGAATGAGCTGTGCACCTGGACTTCTGCACAAAATGCCAAGCTTTTTTATGTTGGCAAGATTATTAAAGCCCTCAATAAGAGGGTTTACCAACATTTGTATATTATCCAATGTGCAGATAATAGAAGTGTTCTGGCCAGGCAATCTTTAATTTGAATAGGTTTTGACAAGTTCAAGTTTTTGTTCTTGAACTGGTAAAAGCCACAGCATACTCCGGTGAATGGAAGAATTTACTGTTGTCCACGTCCCTTCAATAAACACATCACACCGAATGACATTTGACAACCTTTATTAAACTTCCATAACATAGCTTTGATCAGATTAATTACAACTGGACATATTATAGTTGATTTTAACACAGCATACCCCTTCTTATAATGTTAATCAGGACAGCGTACCTACTCATCCTGCACAGTAAACAGCGTCCATACCTTTGCTCGCTTACTTTACTTATGAAGCAGCATTCCAGACTCACTTCATATCCAATTTGACTTGCCCATCCAACCAAATAATTCAGGATGGCATGACCTTACTCATATGAAGCAGCGTCCCAACTCACTTCATACACCATTCACTGAATTACCTTCTAACCAAATAAGCAGTGTCCTTACCTCCGCTTGCTTACCTATCCAGCAAGCTTCCTCCAGCTGCTCTTTTTCCTTTCCCCAATTCCTTGAAATGAACATCCATACACCAGAGGGGAAACAGAAGAGGGCAAGCCTGACCCTCTTCTCTGCCAACCCCGACTGATAATGACCACAATCCCCACCACCCCACTAACCAAAAAGAGAGGGTGGGTGGCTAGCAAGTTCACGCCAAAATGTGATTACTTACCCAACTACACTTGTCTAAATCCCCTGTAAGCTCCTCCTCACCCTTACCTCATTTCCTCCCAAACATTCCTCCCTCCATTTAACCCTTTCATCTCCCTAACCTACATAACTTCCACTACTATCAGTCTAACCCCTCTTGAAGATGTCCCTGGACAACTTAGTTTGTTGCCAAACTTTATTTGTCCAGGTCCCCTTCAATAAACACATCACACCAAATGACATTTGATGACCTTTATTAAACTTCTATAATATAGCTTTGATCAGATTAATTACAATTGGACATAGTATAGTTGATTCTAACACAGCATACCCCTCCTTGTAATGTTAATCAGGACAGCGTACCTACTCATCCTGCCCAGTAAGCAGCATCCATACCTTTGTTCGCCGACTTTACTAATGAAGCAGCATCCCAGACTCACTTCATATCCTATTTGACTTGCCCATCCAACCAAATAATTCAGGACGGCATGACCTTACTCATATGAAGCAGCGACACAACTCACGTCATACACCATTCATTGCATTACCTTCCAACCAAATAAGCAGCATCCTTACCTCTGCTTGCTTACCTATCCAGCAAGCTTCTTCCAGCTGCTCCTTTTCCTTTCCCCATTTCCTTGAAATGAACATCCAGACTCCAGAGGGGGAATAGAAGAGGGCAAGCCTGACCCTCTTCTCCACCACCAGCCTGCCCAGGCTGTTCCCCCTCACTCCACCAACTTCCATCAACTAGTCACCCTTAGGGGATAAGGCCAAATGGCATTCAGTGTATAATAATTACAAGGACATTACCAGCCCCTGGCAATTACCTAATGCTTACCAGGACATTACCTGTCACTGGACCAAGAATACTCCCCCCCCCCTCCCAACCACCAAAATTAGCTAAAAGCAATTGCATACCACCCTTCCCATAACAAACACTTTCACTTGCCCAATGATATGCAGAACCTGAAAACTTCAAAGTGCCATTTAACAACCACCTTGCCGACACCAACAACCCATATCAAAAATAAGGTTACTAACCCCATGATAGTTTTAGCAGTCGGACCCCCTCTTGCTCTGTCAATACCCTTGAATGCCACCAACAATATACCAAATTGAAGATGCCCTATGCCACCTGGTCAAAACAAGATTGCTGACATGCCAACCCTGTCCAGCGTGTAGAAATTAAACCATACTGTTTTCTCCTTTAAGTACTGTAAATCCGACCACACTGACATGCAAGGACACCCTTGTAGCCCACCACCTAACCCACTTACTCAATGCAACCTAGTAATCCCCTACCCCTGAAGGCTGCAATCCTACCCAAACCCCAGCTAACCAATAATACAATGTAAGTTCACTCCTGATGCTACCCACCCAAAACAAGCAAAACAAACCATTACGTTGTAATTAATGGGAAGAAAATATAACAAACCATTCCAGATGTCGCTGCCTTGCTAAAAGACCATGACCTCTTTTCACACCACTCCTTCAACCAACATAATCTTCGACCTCTTCTCACACCTGTCAGAGCCACCTTCCTTCCACCTACCATTTGCACCTCCGAGGGATCTGAAAAAAAAAAAAACAAAACCTATAAATACTTCATTCACACATAATCACCACTACTTAATGACAGTATAAAGCACTACTGGCATATCTCCTACATTAACTGCTCAAAATGCAGATACTACTGCATACAAAACATCAGTGAAACTTAAGATGCATTAACAAAATACCCGTAAGATTAACTTCACCTCACAGATTTATACCACCACTGTCTTTGCATAAATGTGCCTATTCTATAAATAAATATCACTCTTTCCCCAACCAAGTAATACCCAACAACATTGTTAACCATAATCAAGGAAAATCCATTACCAACCTGCGGAATAACCCCCCCCCCCCATGGTTTTACCTATAACCCTTGAACCCGGGCAACAATCACCCACATCCCTCTTAAATAAAGCAACATGCAGAGCCTTCCAGATTAAGGAATCTTACTTACCTGAGAACCTTGCTAATTCAGCAACAACCTCAAAGCCCTTAACCTAGTAATTCTACTCCCATCTGTAAGAATGCAAAAACTACCCCTAAACAACTATTAAATCCTGCTATAACTTACCCTTAACATGCCTTATCTTCCATTGGCCTTACATTACCCAGCTGTACCAACTTTAACAATGCCTTAATGAGTAAAAGTAAACACGTTTTTAACCTACCCTCTAACAGACATCAACCTAGCCTCCCCAGCAGAGTACCTTACCTCCAAATACAAGTGCATAATAACAAAACCAAAGCATGCCAACATGTCATGTCAAGTACTTACCAGAGTAGGCTTAGTAACCATCACCTCTTGAGAGCACTTACACAATCCTCCCACTAATGGTCCCCTTCACCTTTTCATCAGTAACAGTTGCTCACTTGTGCTCCCCATGTAACCTCTTTGCTCACCACTGCTTCTATCATCTGCAAATTCACTGTGTATCGCCACAACTGGTACCCGGCACACCATCATCTACAAAGAAAAGGAGAAAAGTAAGCCCTCTAATATGTGAAGAAAAAGCTCCACCTTATACCCACCTATCAAATTACAGCCACAGCATTCCAGGGCCCCATCTGTAAAAAAGAAAAAGACATGTCAATCATCCAAAATACATACCACATTCCAGGACATCTTCAAGGCCAGCCTATCATGCCCACCTGGGAAGGAATGTACCACCGCCACTCACATGTATGACAAAGCAGCCATAACTGAAACTATGCCTCCAATGACCCTATCAAGTACCCGAGATAAAATGAATACCAGTGAAGTATGTTAAGACTAAACCCCCCACATGAAGGGACCTATCAATATCCACAACCCAGGTAACCTTGCAATTCCAGACCACCTCCTGTATAGGCCAAGCTAACTTGCATTGTAAAGCCATCTGCCTAGCTCTTAAACTTTCCCTCTCCCAATGAGGCACACTAACCAACAATGTGGAATAATGGACACAATGCAGCAAACCTAAGTATAGCTGACTAGCAGCTTACAAATACAATCAGGTATTATTTTAAATTATTTAAATATTCCTCTTACAAACTCAAAAGGGGTGATAAAACAGCTTGCAGTAGCATAGATATTCAGAATGGTTAGCCAAATGTTGGTGAAATGATGGAACTCCGTTTCTGTCTGCCCCTATTTATCCATGTTATTAATTTAACTTATTACCTTTTTCTTTTTTAAAAACCCATGAACAGCCAACCCACAGAACCTAAGTCTGAACCGTCCATCAACCATAAGGCAGCACAACCTCACCCACCAACAATCCCCTATTGCAGCCAAATCATGCTCGCATGCGTGAAAGAACCGCCTGTGAAACAACTCACGCTGAGACCCATCGGTTGGCTGAAGGCAACAAACCAACAAGCTCACCCCTTGTATCAACGTACTTCCCATAACTACTCATAGCCCTACAATGCCACCAATCACATGGCAAGCACTAAGACAAGGCAAGTGTGCTATCAAATCCCAAGGCAATCATTTCTGTCATTTATAAATCTAAATAGTAAGTAGACTCAGATAAGCAATGTATAAAAAGCCTATATGCCTTCACAGGATCACGATACTACTAAACTAAATAAATAATTATACCCGACCTGCCTACCTGTCATATAGACTCCTATCGCTCATTGCAAGTGCTACTGCTAAACAGAAAACTCTCACCTCTTCTTGTACTTCAAAACCTACAGAAACGTAGGTCACAGGCACACACTCTACATGTACCTTACTGTGCAAACATGAAAATATCTTAAACTGAGACCATACATCCTGCACTGACTTCAAAACAGTACTAATTAATCCAGCTCTACCCAGCGTGCCTGCGCAATTCCCCCCTAGCCTCAAGGACATCACAGCCCGCGAAAAAGCAAGCAAAACAGGCCTGGAACCCCCGCAACCCAAATTCCACAAACAAATTCCATATGTGCCCCCCCCCCTCCCTAGGAAAACTCCCAACTCTTATCAAAGCACTCCTGAACCCACAACAAACAATGCTTTCACTCAGGCTTCAAACTCTCCATGAAAAACAGCAGGATGTGACAGCACGGAGAGAACCGAAACATCAGAGCAAAATCCATAACCTCAACATAAATAGTAGACCTTTCCCTGAAGACCACACAATAGGTAGCATTTCTACACCAATCAACCGCCTGTACAGCACAGTATCCAGCCATCCACCCACTGCCAATTCCCGGCCATGAAAGTAGCAGGAACAACTGTCAATACACCAAAATTCAAAGCTGTTTACCTGCCCGTCCCCAGCCGACAGGGACCATGACACAAAACAACTGCCAGCGAAAGTCCCTTCCTCAACTGATCAGACACACTGCAAAAGCAATGGAATGGCAAGACCTTAGCCCCTACCTATGGTCCATTCTTCATTTTTGTTTATCCAAAATACTACAGTACCAGTTAGGCCACAGTAAACTGCGAGAAAGAGAGACAGACGCAAAGAGGGACAATGTCCACTGTCATGGTGTGCTGCTTTTGCAACAAGTTTGCACTTTGCAAAATCCATGTGTAACTCTCTACAAAGTCACCATGTCTCACAAGCTGGAATGGCTCCAGATTTTCAGTGCCATGTTTGTATGCATAGATATTAAAGCTGATTTACCAGCATTACAACTGCTATTCTAACTCTCTGTGAGTCAACGATCCAGACACATTCCGTTTTGTTGGTTTTTAAAGAGATTGTTTTCTTGTTCTCAAGAAATGACACGCTGCCAGTTGTTGACGATATCCCGTGGATGTGCAGTAGCACCCCCGCACCAACGGAACTCACAGCCCATGAAATTGCCATCTTGGCTTCCTCCAACCCCCAAACCATTGAATTCCATAGCAATAACGAAAGCCACCCAAGACCCGAGTGAATTTGTTTTTTTTTTTTTTTGACCGTCTGCAACACTCTGGTATGGCCCTGCTCCCAATGACTCAAAGCTATACGAGTCCCGGAGCAAACAGGCACCATACCGATGAAATGTTCCATCCAAACTACTGTAACTCCTGTAAATAAACCCAGTTCTGGCACAAATATGCCACAGTAACCCGATTAGTAAGACTTTGTACTGAACCAGACAACTGCTTATAAGGAATGAAAAATAATGTGGTAGATGCTGTAACCACAACAAGTAACCAAAAATACCAGCACCAAAAACAAGGACACAGATCAACAACTCTGTCTAACATCCGTTTATTAGCAAAGAAACTGTAATTGAAGTTAAGCGCTTTCATCAAAAGGTAGTTTGATTTCCTCAGAACAGTGAAAGTCCCACAAACCAGCTTTAAAATAGCCAGCGATTGAACATAATTGGCTAGCAGATAAACCAATAGACCTGAATATTATAAAAAGTAATAAAAAACATTTGGATGAGTTTGATAGGAAAACATTAATATAATACTGTTCATGCTAAATGAATGAAGATTGTAAAATATGTTGTCCCTCATAGTTTTGCTTTCAAAATTTACTTTAAAAATCTAAGCACATATTGAAAAAATAAATATTGAAAAAATATATAATATCATGGAATTACAAAAAATATATCTAAGGGTAAAAAATATTGAACACTGATTCCTTGTTAAAACTTTTCTAGTGAAAAATAAAACTGCAGATAGAATTAGCATCCCCAAAAAATAACAAAACAATATAATTTAAATTCTGGCTGCTTTTTCTTTTAATGCAGATGAAATGGAGATGAAATCATTAAGCTCAGGGTGCATGTCTTCAGCCAAGCGTAATTGCCACATTAGCTCTTTTCTGTTCAACTGATTCTTCCAGTCCTCCCCCCAAAATCCTGAATTACCATATCAATAATGCCCAAACTGTAGCCTATATAATTTACACATACCTTGCTGTGCCTATAAAGGGTAACTGTTTCCTTTTTAGTTTTAATATCGTAAAGGTGTTCATAAATTCTTAACTTGAATGCCCTCTCTGTTTTGCCTACATAAAAGCTCGTACAAATTTTGCACTTAGCAAGGTAAACTATCCTTTTTGTAGCACAATTCCCTTTCCTAAAAAAAAACTTCTTTTTCAGCATAATTCATAAGTATAACTGAAGGTTCCTGAATAATAAACTTACACTGTTCACAACTTCCACATGCCTTGGTACCCTTGTTGTCATGGTCCATGATAAAAACTGGATTGCTTTCAAGGATACTTTTGATACTTTGACTGACCTTAGTGGAAAAAGTGGGATTTTCACCAAATATGTTGAAAACATCAGTATTGGCTCTAAAAATATTCCAGTTCTTACTTATTATGTTTTGGATACCTCTGTAATAAGAACTATAATGAATAAAACAGGCTTCTGTAAAATTACAAGTACCATCCGCTCCATTATTTGAAGGATTAAGGGGAACAATTTCTTTCAACTTCTTACCTAATAAAGGTTTGTATTTGTCCCCCCACCCATCATAAATCTCCTGTAAAGTATCTAAAACCAGGGCTGGTGGATAGCCTCGCTCTAAAAACATAGTTGTAAGTATATCAAATTCTCCCTTCAAATCTGCCTTGTGTGATGTCATCCTGGCTATTCTAATACCTTGGCCTTTAACAATACCCTTTTTCTGAAAAAAAGGGGTGGCTATTGAAGTGAAGGTAAGTATTACATAAGGTGTGTTTATGGAATACTTTAGATCTAAATCCCACAGTATCCTTGATGATCAATGTATCCAAATAACTGATCTCCAGAGGGTCACAGTGAAAGGTAAACGTGAAAAAACAGGTGCTGGTGTTCAAATGTTCAATAAATTTAGGAATGGTTTCCAAGTCAGGGGGAGGTATTAACAGATACCACTGAACATATTACTGTCAGTTTTTAAGGGTTCAATGTATACAACTGAACTGATCGACACATTGGTGAAGAACTTTTTTCCTTATTTCTAAAAGGATTTAAATTTGTTCCTAGTAAAGTACCTGACATAGCTAATGTGCTTTTAGACATTCATTGTTATACTAGGAAGTTGAACTTTAAAATTTTGTTTCCTAAACTTGACACTGACAGGATTTATTCCTTTAAGATCAATTGTTTAAAGAAAAATAGTCTTTTTAATCCTCCCCTACACCCCACGATTGCTATTTTTGAAAGGGCAGTAAAGGATGATATTTACAAGTTGTGGGTTAACAATAAAAATATATATCACAATTTAACTGAAAAAGAAAAAAATGTACTTACTGAAGGGGGTGACAAAAAGATTTGTATAATGACCCCAGACAAAAGAGGTGGGGTAGTAATTGTTAATTCTGAGGATCAAACCAATACCATGCAGAACATCCTTTTTAATTAAGACAATTACATTCAGGTGTCTTTTAACCACATTAATATTTTCTATCATAGGATTGACAGTTTCCTCGAAGAATATGTGCCAGAGGGTAGAATAGACACTGATATTTTTAACTTTTTGACCAACCCTCATCCTATAATACCTGCACTTTTTGGTATACCTAAAGTGCATAAAAGCATAGACAAACCACCTTTTAGGTCTATTGTGGCAGGCGGTGGGTCTAAAACTCATAATTTGGCCGTTTTTGTTGATCAGATGGTAAAACATGTGGTAACCACTGTCCCCCACCTTGTCAAAGACTCGTGGGATTTTTTGGCTAAACTCACTCCTGACATCTGGTCCCCTGATCTTATATTTTTAACTATTGATGCCCAGGACCTCTTTACCTGTATTCCCAAAGAGGAAGGGTTAAATTACTTAGAGGAAATTCTTTACACCAGCTCTAATCTCAACCAGGACAAGGTTAAACTCATTTGTGAGATGATGGCCCTCGTTTTACAATTATATCTATTTTGAGGGGCAGTATTCTCAACAAATTTCAGGGGTTGCTATGTGTGCGACTTGTGCCCCTGTTTACATTAACCTTGTCATGTTGGGATGGGAGCATGAACATGTCTTCCAGAGTAGCTTTTTTTTCTGACATCTTGTCTTATAACCGATACCTGGATGATATTTTTATTTTATGGAAAGGGGACTTGGAAATCATTCCTAAATTTATTGAACATTTGAACACCAGCACCCATTTTTTCAAGTTTACCTTTCACTATGACCCTCTGGAGATCAGTTATTTGGATACATTGATCATCAAGGATACTATGGGATTTAGATCTAAAGTATTCCGTAAACACACCTTCTGTAATACTTACCTTCACTTCAATAACCACCCTTTTTTTCAGAAAAAGGGTATTGTTAAAGGCCAAGGTATTAGAATAGCCAGGATGACATCACACAAGGCAGATTTGAAAGGAGAATTTGATGTACTTACAACTATGTTTTTAGAGCGAGGCTATCTGCCAGCCCTGGTTTTAGATACTTTACAGGAGATTTATGATGGGTGGGGGGACAAATACAAACCTTTATTAAGTAAGACGTTGGAAGAAATTGTTCCCCTTAATCCTTCAAATAATGGAGTGGATGGTACTTGTAATTTTACAGAAGCCTGTGTTATTCAATATAGTTCTCATTACAGAGGTATCCAAGACATAATAAGTAAGAACTGGAATATTTTTAGAGCCAATACTGATGTTTTCAACATATTGGGTGAAAATCCCACTTTTTCCACCAAGGTTGGTCAAAATATCAAAAGTATCCTTGAAATCAATCCAGTTTTTATCACGGACCATGACAACAAGGGTACCAAGGCATGTGGAAGTTGTGGACAGTGTAAGTTTATTATTCACGAACCTTCAGTTATACTTATGAATTATGCTGAAACAGAAGTTTTTTTTAGGAAAGGGAATTGTGCTACATAAACGATAGTTTACCTTGCTAAGTGCAAAACTTGTACCAGCTTTTATGTTGGCAAAACAGAGAGGGCATTCAAGTTAAGAATTTATGAACACCTTTACGATATTAAAACTAAAAAGGAAACAATTGCCCTTTATAGGCACAGCAAGGTATGTGTAAATTATACAGGATACAGTTTTGGTATTATTGATATGGTAATTCAGGATGTGAGGGGGGGGGACTGGAAGAATCAGTTGAATAAAAAAGAATTGATGTGGCAATTACACTTGGCTGCAAACATACACCCTGGGCTTAATGATTTCATCTCCATTTCATCTGCGTTAAAAGAAAAAGTAGCCAAAATTTAAATTATATTGTTTTGTTATTTTTTTGGGGGGCTGCTAATTGTATCCACACTTTTATTTTTCACTAGAAGAGTTTTGACAAGGAATCAGTGTTCAATATTTTTTACCCTTAGATATATTTTTTGTAATTCCATGATATATATTTTTCCATATTTATTTTTTGAATATGTGCTTAGATTTTTAAAGTAAATTTTGAAAGCAAAACTATGAGGGACAACATATTTTACAATATTCATTCATTTAGCATGAACAGTATTATATTAATGTTTTCCTATCAAACTCATCCAAATGGTTTTTATTACTTTTTATAATGTTCAGGTCTATTGGTTTAACTGCTAGCCAATTATGTTCAATCATTGGCTATTTTGAAGCTGGTTTGTGGGATTTTCACTGTTCTGTGGAAGTCAAACTACCTTTTGATGAAAGCGCTTAACTTCAGTTACAGCTTTGTGTTAATAAACAGATGTTAGACGGAGTTGTCGACCTGTGTCCTTGTTTTTGGTGCTGGTATTATGCAGACCACCTGCCTCCTACCTGTAACCACAACTCACCAGATCCCCAGACCTACCTGCCACTGGAATACTTAAATGTCGACTCGGACATAAGACTTGCCTAAGCAAGTTCATGCCAAAATGTGATTACTTATCCAACTACACTTGTCTAAACCCTGCTTAAGCTCCTCCTCACCCTTACCTCATTTCCTCCCAAACATTCCTCCCTCCATTTAACCCTTTCATCTCCCTAACCTACATAACTCCCACTAATATCAATTTAACCCCTCTTGAAGATGTCCCTGGACAACTTAGTTTGTTGCCAAACTTCATTTACACTGTGAGATGCTATTGCAGATAAGATTGGACTCTATATATCCACCGGGGATCAACAAAAGTGTCTCTATTATGAGTGAATTGAGAAAAAGAACTGAAAGACTTTAATTTTAGTTGTTATTACTTTTTTATGCTCATCTTTCAGATTTTTGTTCACAGTATTCCCTTTTAATGTCATTGCCGTCATTTCCTTTAATTTATTAACAGTTCTCCTTAAAGTCACTATGTTTTTAAGAACTTTGTGGAGTTTTTAGTGAAGACCAAATTTGATTGGTCTAATACAGAGATTTGTGTACTATGTCACCAGCTTGTTATTGTTTTTAATGTGGATTCCCTATTAGCATCATGGTTCTGAAGATGTCTATTGATTAGACAAAAGTGCTAAACTGTGAGTCGTAATTTAATTTCTTTGCATGCTCTTCAATATTAAAAGTGTTCAGCTTTTGAGTACAGCTTACTGTATTTTTCTTATTGCAAATTATATTTTTAACACTAGTTCCAGGACTTCTCTTTTATTTTTTTGTTACTTATCTCCAAAAAATGTAAGAGCATTCTCTCTCCAAAAATTGTGAAAAAAGAAATTAGCGTTTTGTGGAGTGAAAAAAAAAAGTTTAGTGGTGAGTTGTACAGGAAAGTGACAGTGACAAAAGTATGAACAAATGGGCCTCACTGTAAAGATCTTACATAAAAGTGGAGATCATAACTCAATTTATGATTCTAAGATTGCTCTAAAGGTGGAAAAGGAAAGGCACAGTAGTGAGGACGACATTAAATATGGATTTTTTTCACAGAGAGAGTGGTAGCGGAACTTAAAATGGCAAAATAAAATTCACCACAATATAATGAAACTAGAGTCATGAAGTGTGGAACCCTGAAACAAATGACTACAGTATGGTAAAGAGAGATATCTGTAAAAGATATAGCCAAACATGCTCATATGGTTTCTTGCTGAGTAAAAGTTATGCCTTATGGGATTGAAATATTTCAAAAGAATAGGGCATTTTTGTCAAACTGGACCAAAAAAGTATGAAAATGTATGCTGGTTGGGCTATGTGCCTCTCCAGATAGGAAAATAAATTGTTAAGCCCTTAACCTTGGGAGAAATACGTGAGGAGCATTATTGCAAATGGATGGAAAATAGATATCATTTGTCATGATACCATATTAAATAGCTATAATGTAAAAACTTACAGAAGTGTACTGTTAGCTCTGTAACCCAGGGCACAAGGAAGAAATTATCAATAGTTGGACAAGGTAAGGAAGAAGTAACAAAGAAGTTATATAGCAATAAATAAATGTACAGTATATAGGGAGAAACATGATAACAGGGTAAATGTGTGATGCAAATAAGGAGAATACATTCAAAAATCTTGTTTATAATACATCTATCTCTATCTATCTGTCAATCTATCTATCTATCTATCTATCTATCTATCTATCTATCTATCTATCTATCTATCTATCTATCTTTATTCGGAGCAGTTAAAGTAATCTCGACCTAGTAAAGTTTACAGAATATAGTCAATTCTGAAAAAGACTGAGTTGAAAACTATAAAAAGCATCTTACTTTGTACTAAATAGCAGTAAAGGTGAAATGGATTATTTAAAGTCAAATGTTACTATAAATCATTGCTGGTACAATATCTAGGTGTGCACTGCAATTATTTTATTCTTTAACTCATGTTATTTTATAAATTATGGTCAGGCAGTATTTAAGTTTGCACCAGCAATAATTCCCTTCTTGTGAGAGATTTCTCCCTTCTATGACTTCTCCCTTCTATGACTTGGTGCAACTATAGAGTTAGTATATGCAAATAGTAGGGTGGTGGGGGGGTAGAGTGGCTTGCCCCCCCTCTAAAATGCAGAATTGTTTTGTTATGTTTACACTGTTAGCATTTAATAGCAAAATGTAACCTGCTTAGAATGTCAGTATCATCAGCAATTGTCATTATTAAAAAATGTTGATTAGGCTCATTACTATAAGGACTATGTTATATGGACTGATATTGTGTGATAAGTGTACAAATTGACAGTCGCTATTCATGCAGTAAAAGATGATATAAACACACAGAGACACACATATATAACGTATACAAACATGAACTTTAAATACTTGGCTTAAATCAAAGAACTACACCTTAAGACTGAAAAATCTTTTTCTGCATTCTCTTCATACTCATCAATGACAAGTGAAAACATTGCAATTTTTAAAATCTTAATTATTCTCATTTTGTTTGAACAGATTGATTGGAATATAACAAAATTCTAAGGAATATTAGATCAAATGCATTATTAATATTAATCTTATTACATATAATAAGATAACAGAAGTTAATCATTTACTGTCTGTTGAGGGTTGGTATACTGCTTAAGATGTATACTTCATAAACACAAGGTACAGGGTTTGATTCTTACCTTTGAAGGGGAATATTTCACAAGGCTTAAGATGGCCTAGTAGAGTAGATAGCCTAATACCAATCCATATTTGTTTATCTGTTAGATCTCTTCTCCAGAGCTGGATCCAGACCTAGGCAGTTGCCGAGGACCCACTAGCTTTGGGGACACTACATTTAGCCGGGAAAGTCTAGCATAATGATTAAGATCTCCACTACAAAGGCACATGGTACAGAGTATTATTCTGACCTCAGACTATTGGCTAGGCTGAAGATGACACCTCAGGGAAGCTAGCCTGGTATTTACCTACGCACCTATGGAAAAAAAGGTTCCTTCTTAAAATGTATAATTTAGTCTAGATACACTCTGTCATACTGTTGTTTGTTTCAATCTTTCTCTACGTGTATGCAGTCATATAGGCTTTGTGGATATGAAATAGGATGAAATAACAGCCAGAGAGACTGAAACAACATTAAGAAAAGCCTCTAATTGGAAAACCCCAGGCCCAGATGCAGTACCTAACTTTGGTTAAAAGTATTAACATCTTTGCACGAAGATTTAGCCATAAGTAAGAACTATTTATACGTGTACTCATAACAGACACCAACCTGGCTAACAACAGGAAAATCAATGCTCCTACTTAAGGGTGAACCTGCAAGCTACATTAAAAATTATAGACCAATAACTTGCCTTCCAATGATGTATAAACTATACATGGGAATTGATGCCGACAGAGATTATAGTCATTCAGAAGAAAACTCAATTATGTCAGTAGAACAAAAGGACAATAAAATAAAGTCATATGGAACAAAGGATCAATTGTTGTTAAATAAAGTCATAATGGAGAACTGCAAAAAGGGAAGGAATATGAGTATGACATGGACTGACTACAAACAAAATTTGAGAGTAATCCATATTCATTGATAAAAAAAGTACTTAAAAATGTATAAGATACACCCTATACTGATCAACTACATTACAGTAACCATGAAGCAGTGGCATGCCACTTTGCAATTAAGCCATGATAAAGGACAAATTATTATCCCAGGGATAAAAGTTCAAAGGGGGATATTCCAGGGTGACTCTCTGTCACCGCTGCTATTCTGCCTTGTCATTAACCCATTAAGCTGTCTACTTAACAGCTTAGGCCATGGCTATAAGCTGGCTCCCAGAACACAGCAAAGTGTAAAGACTTCTCATCTTCTCTTTGTCAATGATTTAAAACTGTATAGCTCATCAGAGAGGAACTGAAATTACAACTGCAAGTTGTCAAAACTTTTTCAGATGATATAAAAATGTCATTTGGTCTTGATAAATATGCAAAAGCAACCTTTAATGCAGGAAAACATCAGTTTGGGACAAGAATGTGATATAAAAGAACTAGATCAAGAGCGAGTGTATATATATATATATATATATATATATATATATATATATATATATATATATATATATATATATATATGTGTGTGTGTGTATATATATATATATATACATATATACATATATATATATATATATATATATATATATATATATATATATATATAGATATTTGGGAATTGATTAAGGGTCAACAATAAAACATGAACAATTGCGAATAAAACTTAGTAGTAAGGAATACTTTAGAAGACTTAAATTAATCTTGAAAACAGCATTGAAATCTAGGAACAAAATCCAAGCTATAAACCAATTTGCTCTTCCTTTCCTAACTTACAGTTTTGGAGTGATTGACTGACCCCAAAATGCGTTGGATAGATTACATATGAAAACAAGAAGGATGCTTCATGCTACCCAAATGATTTATAAAAATCAGTGCTTACCGAGATTATATATTCCCCATTCCAAAGGAGGGATGGGCCTCCTTGAAACTGATTACATGTATACATCTGCAATTGTGGGACTCCACACATATCTGCTGACCTCACAAGACCCAAATGTAATGAAAGTTTGGAAACACGAGGAGAATAAATCTAAGATTACTTCTCTGCTTAATCTACCTGAAGCATATCGGCGTCAAGCAGGAATGGAAATCAAACTAGAAGTAGATAAAAATCAGGCAGCAAATGAATGTGCCAAAAAAAAAAAAGAAAGAATATTTGGCAAAGGACCAGATGAGAAGGTAAGAAATGTGGAAAATGCATAAATATAGTTGCAAGTATAGAAACTTCTGGAGGAGCCTCATGTTGATCAGGAATGAACGCAGGAATGGTTAAGGAGAGGTGAATTCAAACTAAGAGATGAAAGGGTAATATTGGCAGCCCAAGATAGTGGGCTATGTACATGCTGGTTTACAAAGTCCATTGAAAATGTGGGAGAAACAGACAAATGGAAATTTTGTAAGACCGACTTGGAAACAGTCGCACACCTTGTTGCTGGTTGTGACATACTAATAGCAGAAGGACTGTATACTGAAAGTCATAATGATGTGGCAAGACAGTTGCACTGGGGATCATGCAAACATTATGGTATTAAAGTGTCTGAAAAACACTAAAAACATGAGCCACAAAGCATCATAGAAAATGATGAAGTTTATATCACATGGGATCACTCATTACCAACAGTTCAAAAGACAGATGCTAGAAAACCGGATATAGTGGTCCAAGAAAAGAATACAAAAGTAGCATTGTTTATTGAAATTGCCACACCCAGTGACTACAGTGTCTTGCGTACAGAAAGACACAAAGTCCTAAAATATCAGGATCTGCAGGCAGAAACAAGAGCAGTGTGGAAAAACTATACCCGGACAGCTCCAATAGTAGTAAGAGCAACAGGTCTTATAAAAAAGACTCTACAGTCATATTTAGATATGTTACCAATACATGTAACCCCATACAAATTGCAAAAGGAATCATTATTGGTCACATAGCAGGTGCTGCGAAGAGCACTTTTGGCTGACATCAAAGATTGAAGCAATACTAATTTCATGAACTTTAATTGTACTTTGACTTAGGAATGGGGTCCATTCCCATGATGGTATTAGAAACCCCAAAAATTTGAAGAAATTAAAAAAGAAACAGGCTTTAAAACATAGAAACATTCCTACAATGGGGTTAGACCTGGCTCAGGGGGAGGATGGCACCCTAGTTGTAGAAGGAAGTAGCATTCCACAAAAATCACAAACACTGGTAGGCCAAAAAAAGAGAGATAAAGATGATAGAGTAGACTATTGAGGTTAGAAAAGAGATTATGTATTGTTATTATTATTATTATGCAAGAAGTCTAGAATTTCTAGACAGAATATATACAAAAAGATTAAGAGAGAAATTAGAAGAAAGAAAAATACTTGTACAAGAAATACTGTCACAATCTTCAAATGCAAATGTGTGTTCTTTAATACAACAGATTCATGAAAAACATTATGTAGACCAAGAAACCTTAAGATGTTTTGAAATGGAAGAAAGTGAGGAAGTGTGAAAATATCAGGAACAAAATCTAGAGATTTCTTAAAAATATAAAACAGAAATATGGAAATGGGAAAGAAAGAGAGACCTGATACAGAGCAATATTTATGCAAAGGAGAAAGCCAAGTTAATCAATACAAAAAAGCAGATCCAAAGATATTTGAAGAGAAATACAGGCAATGCAACCTAGATATGAAAAATGTCATTGGTTAACAACAGGAAAAACAATACTCCTCCTTAAGAGGGAAGCTACAAGCTATCCTAGAAACTATAGACCAATGACTTGCCTTCCAACGATGTATAAGCTATACACTAGAGATGATGCCTATAAAGTTTGTAGTCATTTAAAAGAAAATTCAATCATGGCAACAGGACAAAATGGTAACAACAAAACTCATATGAAGCAAAGGATCCTTTGTTGTTAAATAAAGTCATAATGTAGAACTGCAAAAAAGGGGAGAAATATAAGTATGGCATGGATAGACTACAAAAAAGCATTTGACAGCATCCCGCATTCATGGATAAAAGAATGTTTACAAATGTATAAGATACACCCTATATTGACTGATTATATTACAGGAACCATGAAACAGTGGCAAACCACTGTGTAGTTAAGCCATGATAAAGGACAAATTATTATTCCAGGGATAAAAATTCAAAAAGGGATATTCAATGGTGAGTCTTTGTCACTGCTGCTCTTTTGTCTTACCCTTAACTCATTAATCTGTAAACTTAACAGATTAGGTCATGATTACAATTAGACTCCCAGAAAACAAGAAAGTATAAAGGCTTCTCATCTTCTTTTTGTGGATGATTTAAAATGATATAGTTTGTCAGATGAGGAACTGAAAGCACATCTGCAAGTAGTCAAAACTTTCTCAGATGATATAAGAATGCCACTTGCTGTTGATAAACACGCAAAAGCAAGCTTTAAAGCAGGAAAGCTACAGCACCAAGAAAATATCCACCTGGATTCAATAAAATCTGTTTAAGCTTCATGTAGAACTTACACAGAATGTACCTATGTGCACGGCCACGGTTCCTCCCTGGCAGCGAGCCATACATATTAATTATGGCGCCCTGCCGAGGGAGATCAGAGTTACACATATATTGAATCAGTGCAAGCAGCAGTGCAGAGGCTGTCCCATAGTTGTGAACTGTCCAAAAAATGTCTGACTAGACGTTAAGCACAGGACAGTAATATTTATTTTTAATTTTATGTCCTGTTTGCGTGGTGCAGCTCGATGCTTAGTGATGCTGAGCTGCTCTCATACATATGCACCTGACATCTGCTATATATCTAAAAATATAAACAGGGTGTAATTAATTGAATATTTTTTGCTCTGTCTCTTCCTGTTTGCATGGAGTGGCGCAGTGCTTAGAAACTCTGTCCAGCATTTAAAAATAGATACCAGATGTGTTTAATTGTTGTAGTTTTGTGGTGCTTAGCAATGGGCAAACTCACGCAGCTTCACCGCATAATGGTAACAGGTATCCTAGTAGTATATGTGAAGATATAGTGTTTCCCTGTATTATCTGAATGGCTAGATAGGTTGAGTCATAACCTGCAGTATAGCAGGTTGTGGGTTCAAGTCCTGAGCAGTCATATGTTTTGCATGCATTGCTTTGAACATGAGTCAGATGACTGAAACATCAGTTTGATTTAAAATGACAAAAATTGTTACATTTAGCAAAGCTACATGGTGCTAAGCTCCACTTAAACATGGCCAATAGTCTACTTAATGTACGCATTGCTAAGCTATGCTTAAACATGGATTGTGCAAGTTTGTTCAATGCTCAGCTTCGCTTAAATGGTCTGTGCCAGTTTGCACGGAGATAAACAATGCACTGCATTTTTAAAGGTTGCACTATGATGCGTAAAGGCAGAAATGTACCCTATATAATGGCCAATATGCAGGAATATGACACCATTCTTTGGAGTTCTCACTTGGCTGTTGATGTGCCTGGTGGTGTTGGTGAGTGGGCATGCTTTCAGGTGCAGAGATGGGGTATGCAGGAGCCCAAAGTGTTTGTTGGACTCCTGGTCAAAATCCATGAACCCTGGCTGCTGCAGGGCAATTACCAGGGCTCAGAGTATAAGTCTGAGGTATGGGATCATTTGGCTAGGGAACTTACCAGTGCTACTGGTATCCCCCACACTGGTGAGCAATGCCATCACCACTATGATAACCTGAAGCATAGAAAGAGGGGAACCTTGGACACATGGGTGCAAGAAGCTTGGGCTGGGTGCACCCCACATATATGTAAGTATTTCTCCCAGTGATTTATAAATATACAAACTGAATGTGTGCAAAACTGGAATGCATAATGCTTTTCTTCTCTTACAACAGCTGCAGAAGAGAGGACTCACTATGTCCAGTCCCATGGAGGGTGTCTGGCCAGGATGAGGTGTAAGTGTGGTAAGTAGGGAAAAATCAAAGCAATAACATAATGCATAATGTACCATCATGATAAAAAAAGTATTTTCAAAGTTTGCAGTTCTAACAGTTGGGTATAACGTACTTGGGAAATGTAATATGTTTAGTAATGTATCAATACCTACCTGAAATGGTAAACCAAGTTAAGTCAAGTAACCATGCATTATTGTGTAGTATAGCTTACAAACATCAGTTGAGGTTGGGGTCAACCCAGATTACCAGTCACTGTTCTGCTGTGGTCATTGTGTGAAATATGCTTTAGATTGCACTCAGGTAATGATGAGGGCAAATGGGTTGTTACTTAGAGGTCTGACACAGCTATCCATGCTGTACATGCCAGACTTGAGGCAACAGTAATAAATACATTTTAAAGGGTGATGGTGCTGTGATATGTGCTGTTTCAAACTAAGAAGTGCTCACTGTTCTTATAGTCACTGCATGTGTGTTCTAATCTAACACCAGTCAAGTGTACAAAGGAAATGAATAAAGTCTGCTTAAAAAACTGTCTGATAAATGTAGAGCAATACTCACAGTAAGGTTCAAGTCTGTGTTATGGCCATTTGTAGTCAATTAATGCTGCATATTCCTACCACTCCAGGAACAAGGTATATAGGTAAGGTGCCTCATGTTCTGGGCAGATATCCATGTGTATAAGTGCCAGATTTTCAGAAGCAATATCAATAAAGTGTAAAGCAGGATTGTGCCTTGATAAATAATCTTTTCCAATAAGTGTGAAGTATTCCTGTATGCACTGCCATATCTTTTCTATTCTGACATCTGTTGACTGTTAAATTTAGTGCACACGTTCACTGGAGTCACAGCTTGTGGGTTCTAATCCCATGGCAGCCAACTAGGAAATCACAGGCTTTATAGACTAATTAGTGTACATGAACATACCTCTCAACTGTCACAATTTTTCAGAATGTAATGACTAATAATGCCCGATATGTCTGGCCCATGATTAGCAGATAAATGACATTACTTGGAATGCAATTAATTGGCAAATCTATTTGCAGAGAACTTGGTAGTAATGTATCAGCACACTATGTAAAACAGTTCCCTGTAGTTGTGTACCTGCGTTTGTTAGTGCTTGGTCCATACTGTCCCATGCTAATAGGTTGAGAGGTATGTCACTGTGCACACAAGTGACACTGCACACCTGTAGAAGTATATATTATTAGTCTGTGTAGTAATATCACCTGCGAGGTCACTAATGGTATGTTTTTCTCTCCCTCCCCACCCTGTATCTTCCCTAATTTATTATTATTAAATGTATTAATTATTGTTATTTATTATTATGGTTTGATATTAATATGTTATGTTAAACTAACTGTCATGTTTTCCTTATGGGTTATGTCATAGTGGTTTGTTGTTAACATACTTACCGTTATGTCATTTATTGTTGTGTTCCTCATAATATACCTTAATATGTATTGGAATTAATCAATATTATGTTCCATTATGTTAATACTAGCATTGGTTTGGTTATTACTAATCTTACTTTATGTTTATATCTAATATACTACAGTGCCACAAGGTAGCCTGGTTCCAGGTGATCCACCTACCTTGCCACCACCAGTAGTGGAACCGGGACCCAGCACGTCTGCGCCACAGCATGTTGGTTCCCCCTCTGCTGCCTCTGCAATACCTGCGGTGTTGGTAGTTCCATCACATAGGCTGGGTCTGTGTCCCCCTCTGAGAGTGGAGGTGGTGGTGTTGATTTTGTCACCCATCAAGAACTGCCGGGTATGGTTGCATAGGGTGGTTCACCAAACTGTCAGTGCACACCTGCACTGGATGGAGAGAATGCTCACCTTTCTGGTGGGGCAGACTCACCTTGGACACCAGCCTCCACCACTGCCACCACAGGGTCAGTTAAGGAGCAGTGCTGACAATCCCATGGGGGAGGACTTGAGTCACACTGCTACAGTGTGGATACACAAGGGACTAGGATTCCACAACACCCTCCCCAAGGTGTCCACCCCCTCTTGTGTCCCACACCAACCCTCTCAGCTGTCTTGTCTGTCTGAAAAAGCTTCTTCACCTTCGTAACTTACCTCCTCCATATGTACCTATGTCTCTTCCCCAACATTCCACTCTCACCTTAAAAAAAATTGCACTTGTCCCTAAAAAAATATTGTCCCATGTATAGCTCTCCATTTCACACATGCGTCCACTGGACACACTTAATTTGGTCCAATTGTTTTGACAATGCAGTTATGTTGTTGCCACCCCTCTCTGGGGATGACAGTCCAAATTCAGCAAAAAAATCTGTCACAGTGCACAGTTGTTGGTGATATAGAAATGGATAGCTATGGTTCTTTCCTGCACCTGTCGTGCACATCCCCTACCTGCCTTTCATTATGTTTTCCTCCTGTTTGTACCACTTTTCACCACTGTCCTATCTCCCCATTTTTCTTTTCTTTAAAGATTTGCTGTGCAACATATCGCTTAGCTATGCTAAATAGCACAATACTATTATATGCTTTTGGAATAGTTTTAATCACATTCAAACAGTACAACTGCACCCTATTTTGAACCCATGACCATCATACTTGCAGAGCAGTGGATCATCCCACCAAGTCATACAGCTGCTAATGAAAACAGGTGTTTTAAGAAAAACATACTAATGCTGTAGTTCCCCTCATTAAGTGTGTTTAGACAGTGCTGCTCTTTATTCCGCAATCCGCAAATCAGCTAACAGAATTATACAAAAATAGTACTGTAATTGGTACTGTAGAACACAAATATGTCACTATAAAGGCACACACATAAGCATAGACATAGGTGAGGTACCTCATAGTAGGTAACCCTGCAATTATGTCTACAACATGTAAGAACACACTTGTTAACACATTAATGGAAAAGAGGATTTTATGTGGGACTCTGGTATACAACTTCAGCACTCTAAAGTCATAGTCATAATAATAGATGTAAGTGTGGTATTTAACAGCAGGTAACTGTGGAATGATAACTACAACATGTAAAACATCAGCTGTTATCACAGTGACTCTGTATCTCAGTCTATAAAATGCATTGCCAACATAACTTTTTGGTACAGAAGGTCCTTGGTTCAAGTACAGCTGCATCTACCAATGAAAATACATGCAGGTGGCCATCAGTATTATAAAGTGTGATATGTATGTCTGTCTCATTACCTATTTATCCACTCAAAGCAGTACAGTTGGAATGTCTACGCCTATATAATACAAAGCAAAGGCCTACAGATGGGATCACTCTCACCTACTCCTAATACAGCACTATAAAGTGCAAAAAATGTCAGGTAATGCAATATCCTGAATTCCCAGAAGATGTTGTAGTGTGTACTGAAATAGTCCCCAGTAATATTACACTGCAGCTCACAATGTTTTACTGGTGATATCACAGATAACCATAGCAGTACAAGTAACATAGATATATGGAGGTTGAGCTAGCTGCAAGGATTGCCAGCACACACTCAACAGGAGACTACCATGATATAACATGTAACTTGGCAGTTGTCCAACTACATGACATCATGGTTAATGTATACCTACCTGTTTTCTAGGATACATCAAGCATTTTGGCTTACATTGTCTTACTGATACTGTCGGCTGACAGACTTACATGACACACATACCTTACTTCCCAGTGGGGTGGGTACTCTCAATATGGCCCTGCCTAGACAAGAAGGCTGCCACAGTTCCCACATTTACTCTTAAGGACTGTTGTCCTGTAAAGTGTTCACCCTTTCTGCCTATGCCTTTTGTCTGCAGCATCACCTTCAGCTTCAGCCAGAAGCATACACATTTGCATATAAGTAGTAGCTGGTAGAGACATTCTCTCTGTCATGATGTGGTATCTGTCTTCTACTATTTTCCAACCCAATATATAAGGAAGGGGTCGCGATCTACATTGAGGCCTTATATCTTGTTCAGTGGTTGCATGGAATTGGCTGATCATGCTGCAAATCAGCTGCATTGGCTGCAATTAGCATTTTAGAAGCACAGACTGGTTTAGGGGCAATCACTTGCTAATAAAGAACCATGTTAAAAAGGCAAACCACTAGCTAGGGGAAACATTGTGTATGAGAATTACTTTACATGGTCATCTCATTGGCAAAACATTTAAATATTTATCTACCATTCAACAGAGGAGTATTGTACTCCATCAGGTATGTAACCATATTTTTTCCAACATGATGCATATGTGTCCATATACTTAGGGGGAATGGGGATTACAACAGTAAGCCTTGCTTGAAACAGTACTGCTAACATGTCATTGATCTTCAGATGTGTTACACCTACAAAGGAACTAGAGTACAGTACTGTTGGCGTGCTCTGTGTTAATTAGGTATACCACTCTCTGGGAAATTTCCTGCTGTTAGTGGTGGTAATACTGCACTGCTATTTGTGCGGCACTGCTGGTTTTAAATATTATAAAGGGATTTACACATACAGGCTACAACTTAATGGACTTCTGTGTTGGGTGTATGATCATACAACAGTATTTGTCATGGCACAAGCAGGAATACATGACTACTACTACTATCCTGCTCACATCCACAATCTTACCATGTTTGCATGGTGTTGAATGTGAGATGTGTGACCAAGCAGTGCTTACTGTTAGCCGTCTGTTATTGCTGTATCTCTGCATATTATACTCCCACATATTATGTTATTGATGTATCTCTGCATATTATACTCCCACATATGTGATCCTGACATATGTTCCCATTTTGTTGTCTTTCAGGGATTATGTATCCCTGACTTCAGGGATCTTTTACAGAAGTGGAAAATAATACTATCCTGGAAGCCCTTGTCAACACCACCAACTCTTGCTGTCTGGGGGAGGACAAACAGGGAAGAGTGGGAAGCTTAGTGGGCCGACCTGGTTCGTAATGTAAATGCAACTGGTTACCAGTGCAGGACATATGAGCAGGTGCGACATCGTGCAACCAACATGATAAATGATGCCTGCAGAAGAGCAGCAGATGTGGCTAAGGATCATGCTGTCACAGGTAGAGGATCTGCAGCAGAACAACCACTGTCAGCCACTGAGGAATTTCTGGCAAACCTAGGAACACAGGAAAGCTCCTAGGCACCCATCACGTGATATGTCATGGATGTAGGTGCCACCATTTCCATGCAAAAAGAACATTCAGGTATGCTTACTTGGATCAACATTGCAATACTGTAGCATTCAGTGTGTCAGGGTGTACATAGTCTTATGTGGCTGGCAGGTATTTTTATGTGGGGGGTGGTTAGTTGCACTGTGAATCTCATGTTCAGATTGTGACCAACAGTCTAATTAACATGGTATGTACTGTAAATAACATTAGTTGCTGTTTACATTACCTCTCCCTCAAATTTACACAGGACCATCAAGAATAAGATGTGGTCATGATCCTGCTCCTGGTAAGCACAATGCTGTTGTGTTACAGCTGTAGATTTAGTGCATAGTATTTACTACAGTGTCATCCCAGGCCTGCCAGCTGGATTGATGTACGATCTGCATGATTGTCAACCTCACAGATTTGTACCAATGGAGCATGGTTTACAGTCATACCTATGCCTTGTAGTTGTGAACACACTGATAGATTTGCAGTATTTGCAGGACAGTATAGACTGCCTTATGTGCCAACTCTGCAGAGTTTTGATAAATATCAACAGTGTACATTACTGTTGATCATGACATTTTTAATTAAGGAGCTTGTTCTTAACAAGTAACTGAAGAGGTTTGTTAGAAAATAATGTCCTCAGGTCCTGGTATATCAGGTTGGGGGTTAAACAAGTCTGTAATACTGACAACATTTTATACAGCTTAACATATATTGAAAGATAGTACTGTAGACCATAGTAGTGCATGTATTAATGCACCACATTTTCACATTCTATTACAGGTGACCAGGAGGGTTGGTCTCTGTCCCCTTCACAACATGATGTCAGTGTCTCTTCAGACTCTAATGTTGATAGTGGCCAAAAGGAGGCAAAGGTGGGGGTTGCAGGGGCTGAATCTGTCACAAAGGCTGACATCCCTCTTCTGCCATCATTATCACCATACACAGTCAGTATGCCTACTCATACTCAATCCCCTGAGGCCACAGATATTGAACAGTTAGAGGGAGGGGACATTAAAGAGGAAAGTGTAGCTACTAAGGCTGCAGTGAGTATTGATACTGGCCTTAGCAAAAGACATGCAAAGGTTCCACACAGGCAGATTTATAAGGGTGCTCGTATGAGGCCTGCTGTCCTTCCACCACCTGTTGCAGGTGTCTCATCATGTGTCAAGCTGCATATATTTAGGGCCATCGTGGAGGCACAGGCACATCCCAAAAGGACCTCCAGATGAATGCTTAGGGTTATAGATTTAGCAGAGTCTGACATCCATGACTGCTTCCACCACATTGCTGATACCCAGGATTGGTTGACTGATGCAGTGAATAGACAGTGGTCTGAGACAGATCACAGAATAGCTCTCTTGGAATGGTAATTGTCTGTGATGGAACATCTGGTTGGAGTTGAGCGTTGGCCTCATGGACATAGGTCAGCAGCTACATCTGCTGAGAGTACGCATGTCTGTGCTCAATCACACTCCTGTAGTGGTAGTAGATCCAGCACCCCAGAGTCAAGTGTGCTGTCCACACTAAGATGTGGCAGCCCATGGGTCATGGTCCTGGGTGATCCTGTGGGGGACACAGTCCCAGCAGACAGCAGTCACCCTCAAGTAGTAGCTCTGCATCTGACCTTGGGCATGGAGGTGCCAGTGCAACTCCTGGCAGAGCCAGTTCCCATGTTCTGGGGTGGAGATGGTGAACTGTCAGCTCTACCATGCATGGTTCAAAGCTGTCCAACACACAGCACATAAGGTTAGCACTAAGCTTGACTGTGTTCACAGAGACACACACCACTATCACAATCAGGTCACCTGCAGACACTCACGCACAAACCAAGGATCATCTTGCCTGCTTCCTTTCCTGACTCACACACACACTCTTGCCAACCTATTAGGTCAGCCTAGGCCTCCTGCACCACCTCACAATACCCTGTGCAAGTGATGATACCTGTGCCACATCCCTGCCATCCTTGTCATTGATGCAGGGACTTGAAGATAAGTGTCTGATGCACAGGGTGACAATCTAAATTACAATATATTTCTTTAATCCACTGTTGCCTTTCACATGTCACTTGTACCACTCACTGACAGATGTTGTCTTCTGCCAGTTGTAATGAGTAAACCACATTATGTTATGTACATTAAGTTTGATGGTGTTGTGATGGCTGTATACTTACACAGTGAACAGTGTCTCATAGAAATATTTATGTTTCAGGTGCAGAATTGCTTGGGACATGCATATGGGTACACTGCAACAATAAACCCATATACATCAAAGCACAGGAAGGAATATCAGCACAGAGGCAAAATGTCTTCACAAAGATAAAGCAGTATAGATGCATGTCACCATAGGCTCATATGTGTACCACAGGCTAACAGGGACAATGGCTTCATGCAGCCTACTAATGCATCTGTAATCTTTGATGTGGTGTGGTACCCTTGATAAGTGTAAGCAGGGTCTGGGAGCTGACACATCTACAAGCTGTGCCATAGGAGATGCACCATCTACAATCTCCCTGTGTCTATGACAGACATTTGTCCTAAACCAGTTATGATTGCCTTGTTCCACATCCCATTGTTTAACATGCACATGATGTATGTTACAGCGGAAGTGTGCTGCACATGGATGGGGAGCCTGTTACATATAGTGTGTAGTGTCAGGGTTACATACCTGACTCTCCACATGTCCTATTTATACCACAGTCAAGGTGCAGCTGTGTAGAACAGGTAAGTCCTGTGGTAGTCCCTTCTTGGATGTGCAGGCAGTACACAGTGGGATCTGACACCTCCCTGTATTGCAGACATATACCTCCTCTCCAAAGCATGTAGGAGACAAAATACACAGTTACGGCCTTGATATGGTCTGCATTTGACATGTTATATACACTGTGTATTGGGTTACTGTGATACCTTTCTGGCTGTCATAGGTGTCAGATATGCCTCTGTACTTACATACCAAAGGTGGCATTGCACTGAGTGATAGGTGTGATGAGAACCACATACAGTGTAACAATGACATTCTGGGGTTTACATGCCACACCTTTCTCTATAGGTTGTGCAACAGTGCATGAAGTCTCACATCTTACCTACCAGTGAAAGTCAAAGGCTAGATCACTCTCTGTGTCCATAAGTCCCTGATTAGTGGGTCAACTGTTGGAGGTGTGCGGACAATACAATATTTTCCAAGGGATGAATGAGTGATAAAAGTATAGTATTGTGTATGCCTTGACATGTATCATTCGTCAATGGCTCTGACAACAACTCACTGTGTGTGTCATCCCATCCTGAGTAACTGTTGGTTCTCTGTGGGAAACACTGACAGTTCCTTATTTGCAATCATCTGCAAATGTAGTCAGTCTAAGGTCCATGATAGTGGTCCTGACTGCAGAGAAGGGAATGTCTAAGATAGTCCCAGAAATGATGTGTGTGTGTAGTCCACTGGTGACTGCCCTCATTGTAGCGCTGGCCTATACAATCCTATTTTCCCAGATAATGACTATCAGACACTTGGCTATCCACCAGCTGATATACAAGTTTATAAATAATCTCTACCATGTGTACACAATCCCTGATGGCCTAATCTTATCAATTGCCTTTTCAGACCAGTCATTTACCCCTCATTCATCACATACTGGAGCAATAAATTCGGTCCAATGCTTAGGGTAGGCATGATGTAACCATGGAATAAACAAACTGGGTTTGAGCCAGTGTCTGCAGGTGTTACTGATCATGTCCATGACAAGTTCTTTCATGGCTGTAAATGTGACACAGCTGAGATATCTGTGGACACCGCTTGTTACAGCATGCTACTTGCCCTGTGTACAACTACTTATTGACTTTAATTCCATCATGATTTCCAAGAAGGTAGTCAGCCAACATGTAAGTGTCTGTGCAGACCATAGGCAAGCAGTGGGGGGGGGAATCATACATACACCATAGGAAAGGTAAGGAGGGAGTATTTACACAGTTATCCTGCAGTTGCATACCACTCAAGTAGTGTGTGCTGTGATGGCACAATCACCTTGTGAAGAATGCTGACAAGAGGGGAATGCCCTGATTTGCTGGTGCGTAGCTACTACACCTGCTGGTCTCAGCACAACCACTCTCTCCTGGGATACCATGGTCCTACACTTTGTCTCTCACTATAAGCAAAACATTAGTACTAAGCTCAACATGAGGAGCAGGCCACAACCTGTTTGTTCATCCACATAGTTGTCTCAAAACATGCAAGGTTCTGTAGGCTTGACATACCCTTTTCTAGGTAGATGCCTTGAGAAGCAATCAGAGAACACATTACAGTGTGGCATGTATTATGCATAATATTCCAGAGTTCGTAGGATATCAGTAGAATAATGAATGGATGGTGAATCAGAGCACAGCTGTAGTGTCACAATATGATGTACATTGTCCGGTGACATACACTTGGAAAGGTTGCTTGAGCAAGCACTTCAGTGGCGGTGATCCCTGTTAGGTTACAATTTCACAGCAATTCATGCAGCCTGACCTTAAACAGCTTCATGGTGCATATCTGTGTGACATGGATCTGAGGCATACTGCAGAGGAATGGCCACCTTTGACCAAAGTGTGTGTACCCACACATGTCCTATGCATGTTATACTATACATTTCTGTAACCGGAACACATGTCTGTGTTACCACATTATGTCACACAACATCCAGTGTGTTGTCTGGTTGCTTGGGAGGCAGTGTACAGTAGCAAGGCCAGAGTAATGACTTCAAAGTTGAGCAAGTTCTCTGGGCAAGCATAGACATCCACAGCTTCAATTCAAAGAGTGCCTACAGACAGTGTATTTGGGGCTGTCAACACCAAGGGTGTAGCAGCATGATCTTATCTTTGCTGAAGTTGTATAAGTATGCTATTGTGGCAATGCCTAATCATGTAAGTTTGGTTGATGCAAGGGCTACATGACTGGCAAAGCATTGTATCCACTCAACCATGTCATGTCACACTGTGAGGCGCTGCATTACCTTAGGTGAATTACATAAAGGTGATACCATGTCACATTACAGCATCTGTCAGGCTGCTGTGTAACAAAGGCCTGCTGTGATGTACACATAAGTAAGAATCTATTGCTAATGGCAGTATCAGTGACCACTGTGGAGAAGTGGACAGTGACCCAGACCCTATACTGCTATGCCACACAAATAAAATGATTGACAGATGTCACTATATAACAAACATTGATTCTGTGCCATCCCACACACTGGTCATTACATATGGCAATGACCACTTTGACAACAAGCACACCTCACCACGTACTCCACCCACACCCGCATCACACACAACTGCATGTGTGGAGATACCAGACATATACACAAAGAAACCCACTTGCATGCTCATTACACATACCTCTGCAGAACACATTACACATAATAGCGGATGCACCACTGTCTCACCTGTCAAACACCTGAAGCAAAACACAAACTCAACCCTATTACTCATAGGTGATTACATCATGTGACACATTAATGCCCCTGTCACTAGGCTACATATGGAAAAGTTTACCGTTAGCTGTCTGTGAGGTACCAGGATATGCCATAACACACATGCATGCAGGTCTGTCAACATTAGGTGACTTTATGATGACTTCAAAGTTCCTGTTGGTGTACACAACTTGAGACATAACACAATGGATGGTATGCAGACACATGACAGTGCTTAAAGACTCTGTTTCTGGTGGGTATGCTACTACCCTTCAGCTGTAGTACACCTCCACCTAGGATGATGGATCAATACACATGGAAAATTACTGATGTCAATAATTAGCTTATCATATGGTGTCATTTTAAGGGGACCCAGTAAATGTCTGCCTGAGATGACTTGCTCAACAGAACTTGATGCATTGCCACAGATTAGGTGGCCACAGATTAGATTGTCTTAAGATTCAAACTTCCCATACTACCTCTTATATCGACTTACATGGATTTTAGCAACTAATCACTTCCCCTACCCATATTAGCAAGTCACACCTGCCACAGTGTCTCCTGGATTGTATTTTGGTACCTCATCACCAAAATTACCACAACCCTCACACTCTGCCAAATTCCTTTAGTGACCACTGCCCTATCATAGTAACTAGACACACTACCCATTTCACCAGACCTTTCAGGTTTATCACCTCCCGCAAAACTTCATCCTTTAGTCCAGACTCCTTCATAGACCAACTCTCTAATATTAACTGGTCCCATCTCACTACACTCCCCTTAGATGAGGCTGTCCACTCTTTCAACTCTACCTTTCTAAACATCAGAATCGAAGCAAACACCGTTCCTTGGCTGACCAAAACTACTAGAGCCTTGATGAAAAGACGTGAGAAGATATGGAAATTATGGACCAAAACTAAGACCCCTTCTCTCCTACAGACCTACAAAGAACTTAAAAATCAAATAAAGAAAATTATCAACAAAGACAGGATCAGTTTCTATGCAAACCCTCCCACTACCCTAAAATCTGACCATAAAAAATCTGGAACTCAATCAATCATATACTGCATCCAGGAAACCCTTCCCCTCCTAACCCATGCCCAAGTAAAACTTTTGAAGAAACTGCCACCGAATTGAACAATCATTTTATTAACTCAATAACTACCATAATTAATGACCTCCCCACTAGTAAAAATACTAAAAACCCCAATTTCTCATCTTCTCCTCTTTCTCCCTCTTTCTCTCTTACATCTATCTCAACTAAATATATTAAATCTCTACTCTCTAAACTCAAACCCTGCTCCCCCTCAACTGATAACCTACCCTCTTACTTCCTACATATAGCTGCTGAACCCCTAGCCTCTCCAGTATCTATCCTGATCAACCGATCTAGCTCTAAATCATACGTTTCATCAATATGGAAAACTTTCTATGCATTACCCATACATAAAGGATATAATTCATCTGATATATCAAACTTCAGAACAATTGCTATACTGTCTCCCCTCTCCAAGATTTTTGAGAAATGCATTCACAAGCAGATAATGCAATACCTTCTCCAACAGAACCTTCTAACACACACAACATGAATTTTGCCCCAAACACAGCACTACAACTGCACTAATATCCTTCATCAATACTGTATCACTGGCCCGTGACAGTAATAAACCAGTCTCATGTCTGTTCCTTGACCTGTCCAAAGCCTTTGACACTGTCTCCCATCCCCTCCTCCTAGACAAACTCTTTCACCTGAGATTCTCTCCTCCCACCATAACCACGAGCAAGCTGTTAAATGGCACTCTGCTCTTTCTTCCCCCCTAAGTGTCCCAGTGGGTGTCCCCCAAGGATCCATACTGGGGTCACTGCTCTTCAATATTTTCACCAACCTACTTTACACTTCTTGTCCCAACTCTACACTTGTAAAATATGCTGATGATTCTACATTCATCACCATTGCTGACAATCCAGCTGACCTCCACTCTACTACCCAAGCATCATTCAACACCAGAAACATGGCTTTGTGACAACAAATCAGTTCTCAACCCTAAGAAAACTAAACTCCTACTCTTCTGGCCAAAAAATACGCATCAGTCTAAAAACTACATTTTCCATCCTATCTAGCAATAACACTGTCATTACCACTGACACTAGCACTAAACTGCTAGGAGTCATAATAGATGATCAGCTTAAATTTGATATCCAAATCACCACCTCTATCAAAAAGAATCACCAGAAACTGGGACTCCTTTACCGAAACAAAAGACATTTAACCAACTCAGCCAGAATAACTCTCTCTCATGCATTTCTTCTTCTCACCCTCCTTTATAGCTGTCAGTTATATTCAAATCTTAACACCACGCTCATAACCAAACTTGAAATGATGTATAATAAAGTTTCCAGATTTGCTGCAAACCAAACCTACAAGTCACACCATTGCCTATCTCTTAAACAATTACGGTGGCTCGAATTCCCGCATTTGCTGCTACTACAGCAGCTGTTAATTATCTACTCCATCCTCGATCTACCATCTTTCAGCCCTAGCCATCAATCAATTATAACTGAATATTACTCAACCAGGACACTATGTAGCTCAGACCAAGACTTCCTACAGATCTATATACCCAAAACCAAAATAGGGTGTTTACTCTATAGCTATAACCCTGCTACAACTTGGAACCAACTACCCCTAGAAATTAGGTCCCTTGACCAAATAAAACATTTCAAACTAGCCACGCAGGAATACCTAATAAATAAGTGGCTCTGCCATTGTAGTCATCCTCCCTGAAACTACGTAACCCTAGCTTCTTTCCCTCATCCCTCTTTTCTTTTCCACTGTCTATCTTAATATTCATCTGCCTCTCTGTCTCGTTGCTTAACCTCTACATTACCTTACTACTCCATCTGTAACTATACTGTATATAACTACTTAGAAATAATGAACACTGTTTTCCCTACATAACATTGTACCTAAGTTTTTGTTGTAAGAATTCTGACATTGTACTCTACTGCTTTTCTGTATGATTTATTGTAAATGCTTTTTGCAGTTTGATCTCTGGCATTGTATCCAATTGTTTTCTATAAACATTTTTGTAAAATGTTACTTCTCTAACTAATTGTTTAGCTGCCAGTGTAATTTTCTTGTTGACTGTATGTAAAATATTAATACTGATTGTGGAGCTTTTCTCCTCGGGTCTCCACTGAAAATGAGCTAACACTTAGCTGAACTAACCTGGTTAACAAATGTAAATTAAATAAATAAATAAATAGATGGTGTTCATCTGTCACCCCTGACAGTTTTTGTGGTGGACAAGGCTGATAAAATCACCATAGTTCATTTTATAGGCAGTGTCTCATGGGGAAATGTTCCATACAGGAAACGCCATCCTCAAACAATATCACGGTTATGCTGGTACATGCTAGGAATGCCACTACTAAACTCCACTCACTGGATGGTGTCCTCACCTTGGAAGATGCAGAATTTTACTCAGTCAGACACACCTGGTTCAGGGCTGTGGAGAGCACCACGGCCATTCAGGCTAAACATCCTTCCACATGTTGAAAACCCACAGTAAAAGTGTTCCAGTTAATACAGGTGGTGTATCCAAAGTCATTACAGATAGATACACATCCAGACTGGCTAAATAGTGTGATTTCCTGGAGACAATGCAGGTGCCATTCAGTGCTGGTAGGCCACCTAATAAAGCCATTGTCAGCTACTGGGCAACTCCATGACTAACAACACCTGCTGTGTGCATTTGAATTGAACTATGTCCGTCAAGCTACATCATGACACCATGGTGTGGGGCAACTGTGTTGGTTACTCATGCTCAAACTCACTTGGGAAAAGGTTATTCCACTTCCTTAAATACAATGCTCTGAACCAGTGGAGTGACATCCCCACAAGGGGGGCCAAGGTACTGCATCAGGTGCTTACCATTATGGTTGACCACTGTAGCACCTGCACTGTGAGGTCCTCCATGGTTAGACCTAACCACAACTTAATGTTGTTACATGTAAGACTCACATGTGAACCCCCACTTCACCAAAGACAGGTGTAAACTTCAACAAAGCAAAGGATAACCTCCTGTGGAATCGTATAACTGATGTGACTGCACCACCAGCCTCAGATTGGACAGGCAAGTATGGTGGCCTCTACAACAATGCTTTATGCAACCATCTGTACAACAGAATAGACACAGCTGTAGCTGACAGGAGGACAAGAAGCACCTCACGGCACAGCAAACTGGGAGCAGTCATACACTTCACCAGTCATGTCACTCTCCTACAAAAGGGTCTTCATGAGCATATGCTTGTTCACATACTCATGGCCGTACCCCCATGCAAATGTGTATGTAGTAGCATTTCCACCGGTAACAGCAATGTTCCTGGTAAGTATCACATCATTAGTAACACCTGATGTACAGACACAGGGGTTATAGACCTGGGCACACAGGCCTGGCCACACAGGTTTACACGTACTTTAACATAGATCACCATGTCTCCACATAGATAGGAAGGGTAGTATATCATGCTCATGTTATAAATGAGGGTACTGTCACCCGATAATGATGTAGTTATAATCTCCATGTAGTCACCCCTGAGCATGGCATTAGTTCACTGCAATGGTCATTTTCTCATATACCTTTGCAAACACCAGTGGCAGTTGCACACAACACAAAGTTTCCTCACATGGGAACTTCAAGACCCCAGTATCTGTCCTATGGGGACTGTGTGCAATAACTGTCATTGTAGCTTGTGTCATATAGACCACTCAGAAGTGATCTCTGCCTTGTATACAGAGCAATGTCTGATCCTGCTGTATTGCAAATGCTGCATATCTGTAGTTAGAATGGTACAAGCATTACTTGCTGTAAAGATACTACCTGGCATGTGTCATTAATAGTAAATGCTGTTGAGGGAGTTCTATGTACCACACTTTCACAAACCATTGAAACACACCCCTACCTAATGGCAAACAGTGCATCTCATTGGCACTCCTCAGATGCCATCTGTATGATTGCCTGGATGACTGTCATGTCACTACAGGGCTTCTGCATGTGTCCCTTGTGGTTAGGGGCAATATGTACTGAGCATGTAAATAAGGTTAAGAATGTTACTAGGATTTTATGAGACCTAGGCCAATTCGGCTACTAATGTAAAATGATCCTATGATCCCATACCCTGATATAAAATACTCTGAGATCTGCACACAAAACATCTGGCTACAGTGAGAATAGTACCACTATCAATTCATATGTACAGAACACTGCACAGCATACACAGTGCAAGATGGCTGCAATTCGATTAGAACCTCTACCTATCTAATGGTACACACTAGAGATCACAGTACTTAATGCACTCGCTAAACCCAAGTGTGCTATTAACATCCCTTTAGGTAATGTTATGGTAGATGACATCTTCAGGCCTTGTTCTAGTCAGGACTTTGGAGGTGCATGTCACCTGTAAAAGCCAAAATACTGCAAAAACCCACCTATTTTTAAGTCAGTGTGGTGATCATATTTATTTTGCAAGGAGATGTACACACACACACACACACACACACACACACACACACACACACACACACACACACATGCCCCAAGTGGGCTGGAGTGAGATTAGAACTCCTACCTATCTAGTCATGCACAGTACAGACCACTGTATTTACAGCATGCACCACAGCTTAAGTCTGACATTATGATGGGAGCTGTACTGTTAAAGTACATGACATTGACAGGCCTTGTGGAAGAGAAGGGCTTGGAGGCTGGCAGCACCTGCAAGGGCCAAAAGTGCAGGCTCATTGACATTTGGAAATCAATTTGGGATTCTCATTTGTTATGCAGAGAGATGCATGTCCGCACACACATACACACACACATACACACACCAAGTGGGCTGGAGTGAGATTAGAACCCCTACCTAACTAGTCTTACACACTTCAAATCACAGTGTTTACAGTACATGCCATGGCTTAAGTCTATTTTATATGAGACTGCAGGAGAATACTAGTGAAGTACATAAACTAGGCTTCTGTTGAACAGCATGTGTGGGTTTCAGAGTGACATTGCTTCTCAACTGTTCTCTGCAGATAGTAACCTTGCAGTCAGAAAACTGTTTGTTATCCCAGCTATGTGTCTACAGTAGCCATTTTGGCCATATGTGGCTGTTTGCATTTAGATGGGCAAACCTGTGGGCAAAAACAATGTGCCCTGTCAATGTGTGCATAGACAACATTATACATAACACCACCCATTCACCTGTTGATTTACATGTTGTGACATCAAGCAGGTACAGGGGGCTGTACTGCAGCTTCAATCACCAGTATCAGGCTATGTAGAATAATAGACATAAACAGACATATAGACATATATCTGTTGATAACAGGGACGTAATATACATGAATGTGTGTGTGTGTGTGTGTGTGTGTGTGTGTGTGTGTGTGTGTGTGTGTGTGTGTGTGTGTGTGTGTGTGTGTGTGTGTGTGTGTGTGTGTGTGTGTGTGTGTGTGTGTGTGTGTGTGTGTGTGAGCACTACAGAATCCTGAAAGCTCAGAATCCTGAAGACCAAAATCCTGAGACCAAAATCTTGAAAGTTCAAAATACTGAAAACTGAAAATACTGAAAACACACAGGATACCAACACTTACTATCTGCCTCTTTTTAGGTCTTTTGAGTAGGTGTCTTTTGATACTCTATACCTCAGTGTTAGACTTTTGCATGAACTGTTAATTTAATGTATTCCATACTGTATGTATCATCTCCTTGTGTGTATGCAATGAAAGCTCTCATAACATGAAACAAATGTTCCATGTAAATGCCTGCTATTCTATGTATGTGTTGTTTGGAACTTATCTCCCCAGGCCTCCGCTGAAAATGGACCTGTGTCCAGTTGGACTTTCCCGGTTAACAAATGTAAAATAAAAATAAATAAAATTGTATGATGTACAAGATCCATACATACAATGCCATCTCATAATAATCCTTAAGAATACTGTGTAGGTTATGGACTTACTTTGCAAATGCAGCACATGACACAATTGAAGTTCGGGTCTGACTCTGTCTGATGCAAGCAGTACACAGCCAATACATGAGTAGGTACTGGATGGGTGGGGTGCCTGCCATCATTTTTATGTCTGAATGTGAGTAGGTGTAAGGTGTGAGTCCATAGATACCAAGGTTGTGTGTGAATGCACTGTGTGTTGCCTCTTAGCTAGTGCCAGGGCATACTGAGCATGCCTACTTCTGTTTACAGGGACATCAGCAGGGGGCTCCTCCTCTGAGTCCTACTATGACTGTGGCTGTGGTGACCTAGGCATTGGTGGGGGGGCTGTGTATCCCATCACTTTGCTGATCCTGCTGCATCTGTTTCCACAGAAATATTACTATGCAGCATAGCACATATGTGAATATATGTGCACATGTGGGAAGAGAATACTGCAGAGCTCCACAAGATATACTGCTGCACTGGAACCATTACTTCAGCAGCCCAAACACATACTCTATGATGTTCCTAGTTTGTGCATGTTCCTTATTATGGCATCCGTCTGTGGGTATGTGTGCATTTCTGATGGGTGCCATCATCCACAGTATCAGGGCATAGCCAGAATCCCCCTGTAAATGGCTATGTGGGATGTCCTCCCTAGCAAACATCTCATACAGCTGTGATGTGTGCCAGATATGTGAGTCATGATAACTGCCAGGGCTGCCAGCACACAGATTCAGGATAATTTCCTGAGCATTGCACATGGCTTGGCAGTTCAAACAAAAAAGGAAAGGCAAAGCCCCAAAAAAGGTAAATATACACAGCATTAGAACCACAGCAAAGTGTGTGATAGTAAATGGACACTGTATATCAGAGCCACTAAGATACTCTTTAGTCATAAGAATAAGATAACCACTGATTAGTTCAACAAATTTTCATAACCAGTTAAGTGCTTTCATCCTGCAATACAGGACTTTTTCAAAAGTGATACACAACAATCATGGCAAGTTTAAAAAGTCCAAATCAAACACACAGGAACCGCAACTATGGCAGGTGCAAAGACCAACAAACCTAATACAAAGAAAAAAATGGCCAGCACCATATAGTGAAACACAGTAATAATTTATTGTGGCAGCTCCAAATAATAGTGTATAAAACACTACAGACAAAATAGTAATATTTTGTCTGTAGTGTTTTATACACTATTATTTGGAGCTGCCACAACTAATTATTATTGTGTTTCATTATGTGGTGCTGGCCATTTTTGTCTTTGTATTAAGTTTAAAAAGTCCACCATACCAGTCACGTGTATATAAAAATACTCAGGATTTAAAGGCATATACATTTTAGATAAGGTCTACCAGGTTAATCAGGATGGACAACTATGGGTTTTGCCACTATTGAAAGTATGTTATGGTTGGTGGTTGATACACAATTTGTTTTAAATGGCACACTGGCTAGATTCACTAAAAATTGTAATTGTCTTTCTAAAATCACTGTTTATGCTGCCCTATGTCAACTATATGGGGCATACTATATAGGTAAAACTGAACAGATATTTAAACAACATATTTATGAACACATTTATGATGCAAGGAATAAGAAAAATACCAATGCGTTATCAAAACGTGTTATGGATAACTTTGACCATCATTTTAAGTTGTTTGTTCTGAAACAAATAATCCCAAATAGTAGGGGTGGCAATTACACTGTATGGTTGGAAACAAGAGAGTTATATTGGCAACTTTATCTTAACGCATTTAATGGGTTAGGTTTGAATGAACAATGTTCAGTAACGTGCCTTTTAAAATTGAAGGCTCTTGGAAGATAAATTTAAAATCTGTTGCAATAATTGTGAGTTAATTTATTAGTGATTTAGTAGTATGTTTAGAATAATACAAGTAACTGGTATGGCAGACTTTTTAAACTTACAATAATTGTTGTGTATCATTTTTGAAAAAGTCCTGTATTGTATGACGAAAGCCCTTAAGTGGTTATTAAAATTTGTTGAACTAATCAGTGGCTATCTTGTTCGTATGACTAAAGAGTATCTTACTGGCTCTGGTATACTGTGTCTGTTTACTGTCACACACTGTGCTATGGTTCTAACATTGTGTATATTCCCAACTTGGCAGTTGATGGAGTGGTACCCCTTGTGGTTAACATAGATTCTACCCTGCTCATCAGGTGGAGCCTTGATGTGTACATGGGTATAATCTATGGCACCCAGTACCACAGGGTAGTGTGCTACACACTGTGCTATGGTTCTAATATTGTGTATATTCCTGACTTGACATTTTATGGAGTGGTAATCCTTCCGCTTAACATAGATTCTAGCCTGCTCACCAGGTGGAGCCTTGATGTATACTTGGGTGCAATCTATGACACCCAATACCTCAGGGTAGTGTGCTATTGAGTACAACTGTTGCATATTGCTGGCCCTCACCTCAGGGGAGAGGGGAAAACATATGTGCTCACTGGCATGTGTTAGCATAACATCCAGGAACTGGTGGAGTATCCTCAATGCAGATGCCTGTGACACCCTATCATGTCCCCAGTTGGCCTTTGAAAAGTACCTGTAGCAAGTATCCTAAGGGTTACACATACCTTTGTTTTCACTGGGGTGGGTTCCCCTCTTTTGGCTCTAGCTCGGAGTTGACGCGTCACAGCTCATAGAACTCTTGTAATATGTCCCTGTCCACCCTATAGTTCTCTACAATCTGTAGCTCATGTAGTTCCTGGAAGGTTACCCTGGGCCTGAACACTCTTCTCCTTCTCAGACTAGCCCTATTGTCAGCAGCACCAGCAGCATTGACTTCAGCATCTAGCACATACATATGTAACAGACCTGCAGCAGTCTCTAGCATTACCTCAGTTAAAATTCCCAAGTGTGAACACCAATGGTCCAGGGAATTGGGGAAAAAACTAAATGTAGGATGTATGCATACTTTATAGAGGTCTGTTGTAGGTGCAGCATGTATGATTGCTTAATTATTATGCATTTTACCTGCCTAGAATATGATTAACATAATTTAATGGTCTTACTTTAGTGCATACACATTAATAAATATTCATTGGAAATATCTGCTTTCCATTCATTCATGCCTACGTCATCACTGACACGTGGGTGGTGTGCCATGTGAACACATTCAGCTATGTACCACGCTGTGCAACATAGGTTACACAAAAGTCAAAATCAAGAACCAGACAGCAGTAATAAAACTAAAGGAATAATGGAACGAGGATAATCCAGAGATACCACAGCCAGCACGTATCTCCAACGATAACTTTAATTTAGCGCTTTCGTCAATAACAAGATTTCATCAGAATGCTATACAGCACAATACACAGGTTTAAATACCCACCCTAGCAGTTCATTAATCAATTAAATGACATCACTTCCTCTTGCATAAAAAATAATTTCCACACAAAAATGTATACACACAATAAAAGCATATCAAACATCCACCCCTATTAGAAATAAAAAATAGTCGGAATAGTCCACCTTTCACAAAAAAGTAAAAATATTATAACTTCAACAGACAACAAATAGAAATCCTATCATTGAGTCCAGGCAATTGGCAAGCGTTAAGTTTTATCTGCCATTTGAGCTCAAGGAATTTTAAATAATCGTCGGAGGGTCCCCCCGGAAGTACCAAGTCAACATGTTCAATGGCACAAAATTTGAAAGCATGTGAGAGGAATATTCTAAGATGTTTATACAAAGCCATGTTTTCATTTTTACATCTGATGTCATAAAGGTGCTCATAGACTCTTTGTTTCAAAGCCCTCTTAGTTTTTCCTACATAGAACCCCTCACATGAGTCACACTTCGCTACATAGACCACTCCTTTGGAATAACAAGAATGTTTTTTGCAAGGTATAATGGTCCCATAACTCTTAATAACTAACTTGTCCACATTGAGTATAAACGGACCCTGAGGGCACCTCACACATTTAAAACAACCACCCTTTTCAAATGTATTCCTTTTTCTTTTCAACAGCCCCTTGAGTGAAGTGTCCTTTTTATATAACACCATTGGTTGGCCACCCAACAAGTTGTTGACATTGTTGTCCAGGCTAAAAATCTTGCAAAATTTTGAAACAATATGTCGGATGTCAAAGACGTTAATAGTAAAAGGAAGAACAAAAGCTCTACCAAAACTATTATTTCTTCCAACCTTTGAACCATCCCTTGTGACCAAATGGTTGGAGAAAAGAGTATTGAAAATTCCCACTTCTTTCTTACTCTTGACTTCTTTGGAGATGTTGTCCACAAAATCAGTGAGATACCCCCTACTTATCAACATTTCCTTCAACACCTCACATTCCCTTACAAAATATATTTCCTCTGAAATCATCCTGGCAAGCCTGACATATTGGCCTTTAACTAGGGCTTTCTTTTGATGTGCAGGATGCCAAGTTTGATAGTGTAAAAGGGAATTAGAATTAAGATTAATTAAATAATATTAATTAAATAATTAGAATTAAGTTGGTTCCCTATATAGGTGGGAGGTAAACATTTTCCTATAGTAATCCTTTCTGATAGTTACATCTAAAAAGTGTAAGATGTTATCATCCTTTACCATAGTAAACTTCAAAAAAATCAGTCATCTCATTGATGTAAGAGAAAAATTTGTCCAACTCATCTTCACCCCCTTTCCAGAATAGGACCAGGTCATCCAAGTAACGACCATCTAGTGTACATGAATCCTTGAAGTTGGAGTTTAGAATGGATAGGTCCTCCCAGTGTGCCAAGACAATGGTGGCAAACACAGGGGTACAACAAGCACCCATGGCTACACCCTATCTTTGTTTAAAAATATGTCCTTCAAAGCCAATGAAATTGTTATCCAAAACAAGTTCCATACAAGTTCTAATAGTCAGGGTCATACCGTGGTCAAAACTAGTATTTTTACAAAGATATTCATAAAACCATTCTAACCCCACCTCGTGTGGGATGACAGAAAATACGTCACAAATATCAATAGTGACTATACTTAATTGGTCATCGTACATGTCAGGATTTATTTTTTCCAAAAAATCCCATGAGCCCTTAACTACCCATTCCCTATTGTCCAATACATGCTTGACCCTACTGTCAATAAACTTAGCTAAACAAAAAGTTTTGGATGCTTTGGCATCTACAATCGGACATTGGGGAGGATTAGTTATAGACTTGTGGATCTTTGGGATCCCAAAAATGATGGCAGTCCTAGGGTATTTAAATTCCAGAAACTCGTGGACATCCAGACTAATTTATCCATTTAATAATAATTCATCTAGGGTAAGCTCTATGTTCCTATAAGCAATCTTCAACTCGTTTCAAGAAACCTCCATGTAAGTTTCACTGTATAACATTTCAAACACCTTTGCATTATAATCAAGTACATCCATGACCACAATCAATAATTGAATATATCCAGTTTTAAATTCTTGTTGCCTACATAATCATTGTGATCTGGGTGATCTTTCAGCATGAACATGCTCAATTATGTGGCCCACAGTGCAAACATCGGTAGCGGGAATTAAAGAAGCCTAAAAGTGCCTGGACACATCCCATGCTGGCATTCACATCCACTGGGAATATCAACATGGTGTGGGAGCCTGCACAAATTGGCTATGCAAACACAATTACTCTATTTTGCTATTCAAGACATCCACCTCATTTGCATGCACATCCATGCTGACAGCCTGAAAACTACACAGTTCAGAGCTGTGTGACCTGGGCAACAGCACCAATGCACCATTGTATGGCACAGATGCAGAGAGCTATAGTACATGTCTGACATACATTGCAAAATTCACATTTTATATATATATATATATATATATATATATATATATTTTTTTTTTTTTTTTTTGATTAAGCATGTTTGCACACTGTGGTGACAGCACTAACAAGCCAAGATTATTAAAGAAAATAAAATATTATTTTAACTTATCCACTTCCTCTTTCTTACATCCAGAACATTATTTTTGCAAATATCTGTATGCGTTCATACAAGTTCATGGGATGTACGTCCACATTGCTTCTACTTTACAGCCCCTTTTCTCTGTGGAGACACCTGTACATTGAAAAATTCCATGTGCATTACGGACACTGACATGGCATCTAAAGAGATGGCTTTCCATTTGTTGGATTGCTCAGCCTGTCCCATTTGTATAAGATTCACCTACTTATCAGGCAATTTGCATTCCTTGATATTTTCTCTGTTTGCACATGCATGCATACCACTAAACAGTGCGTACTGAATCTAACATTGTTTGCACTGGCATATGCATCGTGCAGTAATGCATACACAGAAAAGAAAATTGTGTATGCTTTATTTATCCTTCTTGGACAGGAATGTGAAATAAAAGAACTTGAGCAAGAGGGAGTGTATAAATATTTTGGAACTGATGAAGGATCAACAATCAGACATGAACAGATGTGAAAAAACGTATTAAGAAATATTTCAGTACACTAAAATTAATATTGAAAACAGGGTTGACACAAAGTATAGATTATAAACCAATTTGCTCTTCCTGTCCTCATTTAAAGTTTGATTGATTGCCCCAAAATGTGTAGGACCAGTTGGACAGGAAAACAAGAAAAATGTCTCATGCATATCAAATGATTTATAAAAATCAGTCTATATCAAGGTTATATATTCCCCATTCTGAAGGAGATCTGGGCCTCCTCAAAACTGATTACATGTATAGATTTGCTATCATAGGACTGCATACATATCTAATGACCTCACAAGATCCAAATATAGTGAAGGTTTTAAAACATGAGGAGAATAAGTCTAAGATGACTTCCCTGCTTACTTTAGCAGAAGCATATCAGTGTCAAGATAGTGGACTGCATACATGTTGGTTTGCAAAGTCCATTGAACATGAGGGAGAAACAGACAAAGGCAGGGTTTGTAAAACAGAATTGGAAACAGTTGCACATCCTGTGGTGGTTGTGATACACTAATGGCAGAAGGACTGTATATTGAAAGGCAAAATAATGTGGTGAGACTGTTGCATTGGGGATTGTGCAAACATTATAATACTGAAGTAGTTCAGAAGCACTGAAAATATGAACCACAAAGCATTATAGAAAATTATGAAGTTTATGTCAGATGGGATCACCCATTCCCAACAGTTCAAAAAATAGATGCTAGAAAACCAAATATAGTAGTCCATGAAAAAAATACAAAAGTAGCATCGATCATTGAAACTGCTACACCCAGTGGTTACAGTGTCTTACATACAGAGAGACACAAAGTCATAGAATACTGGGATTTACAGGCAAAAATTAGGGCCGAGTGGAAGAAGGATTGGCAGGCAGTTTCAATAGTAGCAGGACCAGTGGGTGTTATAAAAAAGAATGAACCCAGCCACTGGGGATGCACAAGCCAGTGCATTTCTTTGTGCCGGTCCCAAACCCGGATAAATGGGGAGGGTTGCGTCAGGAAGGGCATCCGGCGTAAAACTTCGCCGAAACATTTCATGCAGTCACCAAGAAAATATTTTATACCGGATTGGTCGAGGCCTAGGTTAACAACGACCGCCACCAGTACTGTTAGCCTACAGGCTGCTGGCAGAAATTGGGCTACTGTTGGCCGAAGAAGGAAAAGAGGCAGAAGACATGGCCAAAGGCAGGAAGAGAGGAGAAAGGCTAGGACTGTGGTAGTGAGGGTCGGAACTTTGAATGTTGGCAGTATGACTGGTATAGGGAGAGAGCTAGCTGATATGATGGACAGAAGAAAGGTTGGTATGTTGTGAGTGCCAGAGACCAGATGGAAGGGGAGTAAGGCTAGGTGTATCGGAGGTGGGTTCAAATTGTTTTATCATGGTGTACATGGGAGGAGAAATGGTGTAGGAGTTATTCTGAAGAAACAGTATGCTGAGAGTGTTTTGGAGGTGAAAAGAGTGTCAGATAGAGTGATGTTTATGAAGCTGGAAATTGATGGTGTAATGATGAATGTTGTTAGTGCATATGCTCCACAAGTTGGGTGTGCAATGGATGAGAAAGAAAAATTTTGGAGTGAATTAGATGAAGTGGTGATGACTGCACCCAAGGGTGAGAAAGTGGTGATTGGAGCAGATTTCAATGGGCATGTTGGTGAAGGGAACAGAGGGGATGAGGAAGTGATGGGTAGGTATGGTGTTAAACAAAGGAATGCAGAAGGTCAGATGGTAGTGGATTTTGCAAAAAGGATGGACATGGCTGTGGTGAATACATATTTTAACAAGAGGGAGGAGCATAGGGTGACATACAAGAGTGGAGGAAGATGCACACAGGTGGATTATATCTTATGAAGGAGGGCCAGTTTGAAGGAGATTGGAGACTGTAAAGTGGTGACCAGAGAAAGTGTAGTTAGGCAGCATAGGATAGTGGTTTGTAGGATGACGTTGGTTATCAAGAAGAGAAGGAGGAGTGTGAAGGCAGCACCAAGGATCAAGTGGTGGAAATTGAAAAAGGGTAATTGTGAGGTGGAGTTCAGGGATGAGTTAAGGCAGGCACTGGGTGGCAGTGAAGAGTTACCAAATAGCTGGGTAACTACAGCAGAGCTAGTAAGGGAGACGGCTAGAAAGGTGCTTGGTATCACATCTAGACAGAGGAAGGATGACAAGGAGACATGGTGGTGCAATGAGGAAGTACAGGAGAGTATACAGAGGAAGAGGCTGTCAAAGAAGAAGTGGGATTGTCAGAGAGATGAAGAAAGTAGACAGAAGTATAAGGAGATGAGGTGCATGGCAAAGAGAGAGGTGCCGAAGGCTAAGGATAAGGCATATGAAGAGTTGTATGAAAGGTTGGACACTAAGGAGGGAGAAAAGGACCTGTACCGATTGGCTAGACAGAGGGACAAGCTAGGAAAGATGTGCAGCAGGTAAAGGTGATAAAGGATAATGAGGGAAACATACTCACTAATGGGGAGAGTGTGTTGAGTAGATGGAAAGAGTACTTTGAGTGGTTGATGAATGAAGAGAACGAGAGGGAGAGAAGGTTGGATGATGTAGGGATAGTGAATCATGAAGTACAATGGATTAGTAAGGAGGAAGTAAGGATAGCTATGAAGAGAATGAAGAATGTTAAGGCTGTTGGTCCAGATGACATACCTGCGGAAGCATGGAGGTGTTTAAGTGAAATGGCAGTGAAGTTTTTAACCAGATTGTTTAATGAAATCTTGGAAAGTGAGAGGATGCCTGAGAAATGGAGAAAAAGTGTTTTGGTACTGATTTTTAAGAATAACGGTGATGTGCAAAGCTGTAGTAACTACAGAGGGATTAAATTGATCAGTCACAGCATAAAGTTATGGGAAAGAGTAGTGGAAGCAAGGTTAAGAAGGGACGCGATGATTAGTGATCAGCAGTATGGTTTCATGCCAGGAAAGAGCACTACAGATGTGATCTTTGCTCTGAGAGTGTTGATGAAGAAGTACAGAGAATGTCGGAAGGAGTTGCATTGTGTTTTTGTAGACTTAGAGAAAGCATATGACAGGGTGCCTAGAGAGGAGTTGTGGTATTATATGAGGAAGTCAGGAGTGTCAGAAAAGTATGCAAGAGTGGTACAGGATATGTACGAGGGTAGTGTGACAGTGGTGAGGTCTGCGGTGGGAGTGACAGATGCGTTTAAGGTGGAGGTGGGGTTACATCAAGGATCAGCTCTGAGCCTTTTCTTATTTGCAATAGTGATGGACAGGTTGACAGACAAGATCAGACAGGAGTCCCCATGGACTATGATGTTTGCAGATGACATTGTGATCTGTAATGAGAGTAGGAAACAGGTGGAGGAGACCCTGGAGAGATGGAGATATGCTCTAGAAAGAAGAGGAATGAAGGTCAGCAGGACTAAGACAGAATATATGTGTGTGAATGAGAGGGAGGATAGAGGAATGGTGAGGATGCAAGGAGAAGAGGTGGTGAAGGTGGATGAGTTTAAATACTTGGGGTCAATAGTGTGGAAGAGAGGTGAAGAAGAGAGTACAGGCAGGATGGAGTGGGTGGAGAAGAGTGTCAGGAGAGATTTGTGACAGGCGAGTACCTGTAAGAGTGAAAGGGAAGGTCTACAAGAGGGTAGTGAGACCAGCTATGTTTTATGGGTTGGAGACAGTGGCATTGACAAAAAGGCACGAGTTTGAGCTGTATGTGGCAGAATTAAAGATGCTAAGATTTGCACTGGGTGTGACGAGGGTGGACAGGATTAGGAATAAGTATATTAGAGGGTCAGCCCAGGTTGTAAGGTTTGGAAACAAAGCCAGAGAGGCACAATTACGTTGGTTTGGACATTTGCTGATGAGGGATGCTGAGTATATTGGGAAAAAGATGCTAAGGATGAAGCTACCAGGTAACAGGAAAAGAGGAAGGCCTAAGATGAGGTTTATGGATGTGGTGAGAGATGACATGCAGGTGGTTGGTGTGACAGAGCAAGATGCAGAGGACAGGAAGAAATGGAAACAGGTGATCTGCTGTGGTGACCCCTAACGGGAACAGCTGAAAGATGATGATGATGACTTAGATATGTTACCGATACATATAACTCCATATGGATTGCATAAGGGGTCAATTATGGGCACATTGTGGGTGCTGAGAAAAACACTTCTGCCTAACATCAAAGACTGAAATAATACTAAATCAACTTTAATCATACTTTGACTTAGAAATGGGGTCCATTCCTATCATGGTATTAGAAACTCAAAAGACTTGGAGAAATTAAACAGGCTTTAAACCAAAGTAGATGAACCGATATTTACTTCGGTTCATCAAAAGTTTATCGATGGGAATAAATATTTGTTTGGAACTAGTTGTCATCCTCTTCATACCATTGAATCCTTACCTTATGGAGAAATTGTAAGGCTGTCAAGGTTATGTAATGACTATCAAGATTTAGTAAAACAGATTTGTAAACTTGTTGATATTTTTTTACATAGAGGCTATTCAATTCAATGCCTGATGGATTCTATATATAAGTTTATTACAACTATAGAGGGTCATACTAGCCAGACTAATATACCTAAAAAATATAATAAAGTACAAACAGATGATATTTATTTTGTCACCACATATAATTTATTGAGTAACAAGATCTGGAACATAGTGAAATATTATTGGAATTTTTTAAGAAGAGATGGAGTTCTGGGTAAATTAGTTCCTGCTAATCCTAAAATTGCTTACAAAAGGGGTCAAAGTTTATATGATATGTTAGTGAGAGCATATTATATATGCCCTACTGACAAGTTAAAACTTTCATTAAATACTTTTGGCACTGTACCTGGCTATACTTGTACTGTGTGCCCTTTGATAAAATTAGCATTTGATAAAATAAATAATAAAATATTTGCACCAATTAAATCATTTTCTTGTTACACTGAAGGGGTTATTTATTGTCTTAAATGTCCATGTAATCTTTTTTACATTGGAGAAACTAAGAGAAAATTTAGGGTTAGATTGCAGGAACATGTTCGTGATATTAGGAGGGGGGGTAATAGAAAATTCAGTTGCATCACATTTCTTAGAATTTCATAACAGTAATGCAGATTTATTACAGGCAACCATTTTAGAGCAGATTTTTGTTAAAAAAGGTGATCATAAGTTATTAAAAAATATGTTATTGTATAAAGAATCTATTTTTATATTAAAATACAATACATTATCACCGAATGGTTTAAATATGGAAATTAATTGGAAATATTTATTGTAATTTATGTTTTTGTATAATTATGTTTCTTTTCTTTTTTATTTATGAAGTGGAGTCTATTTAAATGTTATATTGATTAATTGACTGATTAATTAACCTCTAGTGATATATTAGGGAGTGGTTTTGTATTACTATTTTGTACTCATTGAAGGCTGTGGTAACTGAGGCGCTAAGTCTTGTTTTAAGAATAAACCTTCTACGTGGAATCCTTGTTGTTGTTTTCATCATCTTCGGTCTTTTTAGACCTTTTCGTTGGTTGTTTGGTATTCAGGCTTTAAACCAAAACCTGCAAAAAAACTGTATTTCATCACCCAGAGCTGATCATCATTCCAGAACACAAGAGCTGCATTTGTTCCCCACTATAAAATGTTCAGCTAGGCCCATCAATTTAAATATTTGTTAAACATGAGCTAAAGCAAAATTAATAAATTAATGTTGTGTTGCTCTTTATAAGACAATTCTCCTACACAAAAGTATATCGAAAAATAGGCATTTATAGTTTTGACTACAAATATTTATTTTTGTACTGAATTAAAAATCAGTATTAGAACTTTCTTAATATAAAAATGGTTTGTTTTCTCTTAAACAGGCAGTGTTAGGTTTTCTGGCTGGGATGAATGCCTTATTTACTCTGTTTTAATTATGGAAGAGCAGCATTTTAAATTATAATTCAAAAGTTTGCAATTGTGTTCCAAACTAAACTGCCACTGAATAGCAGGCCATGACTTCCTTGTGGAGAAAACTTACTTTTAATAAAATAAGTGCGCATGAAATAAATATACAGTCTGGCTTACCAGACTAACACTATATATATATATATATATATATATATATATATATATATATACACACACACACACACACACACACACACACACACACACACACACACACACACACACACACACACACATAGGTAGGTACTAGGCAGGTACTAGGCTATCGGTTGAAGGGCCTAAGTATGCCTAGCCAACAAGGTTCCCTGGCTTACACCATCCTAGAAAGTTAATTTCCTGTGCCCCTGTCGAGCAGAGTCAAAGAAGTCATCCCCGGGGTGTATTTCCTATTTCCCACCCACTCATCAAGATTTTTCTTGAAGAGTGCTAATGGGGAACTTTGCTTGACATAGATGGGTAGCTTGTTCCAGAGTATAGGAAGTCTCTGGGACAGGAATCTATCCCTCCAGCATGTCCTGTTTATTGTGGTGACAAGGTTTAGGTCCCTAGAGCGTGTAGCTCCACCTGTGCAATATGCAATCAAAGTAAATGCCAACACTTTTAAAAAGAAAAACATTTTCTTTTACATTTGAAGTTCAACTGCTTAACGTAAAATTAACTTATCAACTCACAGAGTAATAATCACATTTTTAACATCTTCATCATCATGGTTATATCATTGTAAAATTCAATTGTACTACATTTAATGATTTTCTACAAACCACGTATCAAATACAAAAATAAAAACTAGAGAAAATACACAAAAAGCAAGTGATGCCAAGAAAGATTATTCGACAGGGTATTAAGTATTGCCAAGAAAGATTATTGAAGGTGAGGCACTGACCTCATCGAAAGTGCTCATTAAGCCAGGATTTTAAATACTTAATACCCTGTTGAATAATCTTTCATGGCATCACTTGCTTTTTCTGGATTTTCTACAAACGTAAACCAATAGCTACATATACCGTAACTACTGCCTTACCATTTTTAAACAAATTAGTACCTACAAGACTAATGTTTTTAAACCTGTAATGTTTTCAGATAGTGGTAAAGGTTCGTTAATAAATATTATTTCCTTACTTTTTTGTGATAATGTTCTTTAACAGGAAGAGTCTGTATTCCTTGGAGCGTTAAAACGTAACATCAGCCATGATGCTAAAGTATCAAAAACAAACAATGTTCCACAGTGAAGCAGTCCTTTAATATAGTAATATAAAAATAAAATAAAATAAATAGCACCTCACAATAAGCGCTTTTGCCTACTGTTATCCAGACATCATCAGAGTCATATAGGTACTTGCAATAGTCACATTAACTGATAATGTAATAACGCATTAATTGTTGCAAAAGATGCAGATTTTATATATTTATTTTAACAATTTGTTTATTTGGCAAAAATACATAGGAGATCATGTCAGCTTGTATTTCATATGTGTGTGTGTGTGTGTGTGTGTGTGTGTGTGTGTGTGTGTGTGTGTGTATATATATATATATATATATATATATATATATATATATATATATATATATATATATATATATATATATATATATTTATATGACTGTTGCAAGTACCTATATGACTCTGATGATGCCTGGATAACAGCAAGCAAAAGTGCTTAGTCTGAGGTGCTATTTATTTTATTTTATTTTTATATTACTATATTAAAGGACTGCTTCACTGTGGAACACATTGGTTTGTTTTTATTTTTGTTGTGTTTACCACATTGTTTTACAAATAGTGGTTACATTTCCTGGTTTGTGTGTTTTAACCTCAAGTATCTACAATGGAGTGGCTGATTTCATTAGGAGAGAAGGTGTAAGAACTCATCAATATGGTTCGTGAACTGGCTACCAGTTTGAACAATATAAGAAGACGAGTGTCTGAACAGACTTTTACTGCTACTCAAGAAGAAATTTTCACTTTACATACTCCAGTTCTGGGCTCTACAAATATTGGAGGAGAAATACTAATTCTATACCTCCTGCCACTAACGGACTTAATGGTTTGTTCTAGATGCCATCTTTGGATTACACATTGCATTGCGAGCAACAGGACAATAATTATGGCTCTTTACAAACTCAGTTGACTACCTTTGATTGCTTAGGAAGAAAATATGTCATTACAAATGGATAATGTGATTTTGGTACAATCGATGAAATTAAAGCAAGTACCTAGGAGCCTTAGACTCTGGAAATTTCCTGTAGGAAGTGAAAAAGGGTCACCCATGCATCAGAATTTACTAGATTTATTTGACAGAACAGGACTTGAGGTAATGCATATTATCATAAAAGACAATGAACGTAAATTGTGAAAGCTTGAGAGGGACATTAAGTTACTGAATTAAAGTATTGTGAGTGATTTATTGTTTGAGCAAATGTCAGCTAGATACAATAAAATATTTCTTGATAATAAGAGCTTTGCTGAAAACAATAGTAAATGTAAACAAAATAAGCTAGATAGAGACAAGGATGATTATTCTCAGAAAAGAGCATACCCTGATCCCCCTCCTGTTATTATGAATGGTCTGGGAATTGTTAATGTGAATAATAATGACACCAGGGGCAATTATGACAATCAAGTAAATGTGGAAGAAAATGCTAACAATGTTGATTTTTTTTAGAACAGCTGCCCCTGTTGAGACACTCGGAGTGCTTGATAAATCAGCAACAACAAGCATAACATGGTCGCTCCTTTCAAGGAGCACCCAGGGGTCATTCAGTGAGGGGGAGGAATTGGGGGAGAGGGAGGAGACATTGCTGAATGATTATGCATTACCTCCTTTAGACACTTTTATTGATTTTAACTCAAGTTCAATACTGTCTGAATCTATTCAAGATGCCAATATTATGGTGAATGTTTACAATACTAACAGGTTGACCACTAGGGTGCAAATGTCAGCCGTTGTGAATTACGATTATATCCCTAGTGATTTTACACTGAAAAATGAACATGTTACACTTTTGAAGAAAGGTTTTAGTTTTGTGCCAGGATTTAAGACTGACATTGCTAACCTCCTGATTAATTTACAACTCTAAACCAGGCAGCTAAATTTAAGGTTATTTTTCCTGAGTAAAAATTAGGCACTTAAAATTGAATCATTTACATTGGAACATAAAACACTTTTTGCCTCCTTGCAAGCCTTTAGTTAGTATATTTTGAAACACTTGTGGAAAATGACTTCAGGGAAATTTTAAAAACAAGCCGTTCCAGATGTGAGAACCTTTTGTACAACGAGAGACTGGCCCTTAAGGAGTTATCAACCACCAAAGAATATAGGGTGATGAAGCCAGACAAGGGGGGGGGGGTAGTTATCATGAAACAGTTTGATTATATATGCAAAATTTATTAATTACTCGATGATGATAACTGTGAGACAGTTTCTATGAGTGAAATTAATAGAGCATATGCTAAGACTGATATTCTGTTATTTGATGCTTTAAATCAAGATACGCTCACCCTTGATGAGTATGATTTTTTGAGAGTTGATACACCTAGGATTCTGGTCATTTTTGAATACCTAAAATACACAAAAATCTGACTGACTCCTGTTTTTGGCCAATCGTAGCTACTCATAATTCAAAGACTGAACCATTAGCTGCTTTCGTAGATTACTTTTCTAAAATAGCTGTGAGTGACATTACCCATATCTTGAGAGACTTGTGGCACTGCTTTGAGCAATTAAAAACAACAAGGATAGATAGGGATGAACTTTTTGTAGCCATTGATGTTGCCAATGTATTTACTGTAATTCCTCATGACATTGGCCTAGAATATTCTTCAGAATGTTTAATACAAAGTGGGCATTTTAACCAAACAAGAGTTAATCTTCTATCAGACTTATTAGAAGCAGTACTTAAGAACAATTTTTTTGTATTTGAGGAAGTATATTTTCAGCAAAAATCTGGTGTGGCTATGGGAGCAAAATGTGCCCCAGTATTTGCCAACTTGTTTTTGGCCGAGTGGGAAAAGAGAAATATTTTCTCATCCTCTTTCACATCCAAAATCTGTACTTTCTACAGATTTTTGGATGATGTACTGATGGTTTGGATAGGCGGCCACGCTGGTGCAGCAGTTAGCGTTGCCACCTCACAGCAAGTGGTTCTCTGGTTTGATTCTCAGCTGGGGTGCCTTCTGTGCGGAGTCTGCATGTCCTCCCTGTGGTTGTGTAGGTTTCCTCTGGGTGCTCCGGTTTCCTCCCACATCCCAAAGACATGCTGTAGGTGGATTGGACACTCTAAATCGGCCCTAGGCATGAGTGTGTACATGTGTGTGCCTTCTGTGGAAGGTTGGGTGCCGGGCTGGCAACTCGACACTGTAAAACTCCACTGCCAATCATGAGCGGACAGGTGATCCGCTGTGGTGACCCCTAACTGGGAAAAGCCAAAAGAAGAAGTACTGATGGTTTGGACACGTACACAGGAAGAATTGTTGGAATTTTTGGACTATATTAACAGTACTACCCAGTTTTTAAAATTTACTTACAGGGTTCATCCTAATGAAATTGAGTATCTATATATTTTATAAACAAAAGATATCATTACGGGTGAATTGTCCTGCAGTATATTCAGAAAAAAGACCTATGCTGATATGCTACTACACTATGATAGTTGTTACCCTGAACATCAATGCAGAAGTGTAGTAAAGGGCCAAATGGTCAGATTATACAGATTAGTCAGTAATGATACAAAATTTTTCAAGAACCGTTTGTATTGATAGGGAATTTTTAAAGACAGGGGTTACCCCATCAAGCTGCTTTTATCAGTAAGGAAAGAGATAATTGGGAATTGTACTACCAGGATTGTTCCTATACTAAAAGGAGGGCAGAGTAAGATAAACATAAACCAAGGAGATGTTTCAAAAAATGACATGATGATTATACCATTCAATCAAGATGCTCCACAGTTGAAATGGAGTATGAAGAAAATCTGGGGAGGCTTATTTGATGATGATTTCAAGAATAAACTAGGTCTTGAGCCCATAATTGTTTACAGCAGAGATAAAAATATTAAAGAAATTTTGGAGAGGGACAAAGATAAGGTTAAGAATACTTTTACATCTAAGATGAATAAATGCATTTTTTGGTCAAGCTGTAGATTCTTTAATGATGGACCATACATCCAGATTGATTCATATGACAGGAATATGCAGTGCCCAGGCCATTGCAACTGCAACATGAAATGCATTGTTTACATTGCTACCTGTAGTTCATGCTCCACATTTTATATAGGTAAGACTGCTAGGTAGTTGCACAATAGGATCATGGAACACAATAAAGACATTAAGAATGCAAAAATGACTAGTGCACTTTATATGCATACCTCAGAATGTGTCAACTTCAAGAAGTTATTCTTTTTTATTATTGACAGAGTGACAACTAACACTAGAGGTGGAGATCCAGACCTAGACCTGCAGATTAAGGAGAAGGAATGGCAATTGAGATTGAATGCCAGGGTTATACCTGGCATAAATGATACCATTTCTGTGATCAACATTTTGAAGAAAGAAAAAAAAAAAAGCAAAATGCATTTATGTCCCTATACTAACTGTTTTAATGAAATGGGTTTAAAACAGGTTTATGTACACATTTTTAATGTTTTAACATATTAACATAAAAAGTCTAGTATTCACATATGTATAAAGATCTATAAAGTTGCAGTTAATGTAATTTATTTATTTGCAGTTGGTTTACCAGGATAGTCCATTGGGCCATTTGAACCCGTTTTCAATGGAGTCCTGGGGAGAAAAGCTCCAATAGCACTCTAGGTTACAATAGTTTAAATATTATATTTATACAAAGGTTGCAGTTTTGAACACGACCTTTACAATTAATACAGCAAACATTGCAAGTAATACACACTAGTGATGAGGTTGGAGTTAAAACTGACTGGCAATGGAACATTGCATTGTACAGCAGAGAGGCATTTCTTCTTAGGAGCATACAGTTCATAGTTACAGTCTGATTCATTGTTTACAAATCGCATATAAGTAGCAGCAGTCTGATGCAATATTTACAACTATCATAGAAGTACTGGAATAAAAGTATATGGAGAGATGAATAGAAGGAGGAAGTTTTAGATGAGAATAAGATCGAGAGAGAAGTGAGAAAGAGAGAAAGATGGAATCTAAGGCCTTGAATGAGGTGAAAAAGGGGTTTGTTTTCCATAGAAAGAATGGAACAGGAGTTTGATATCATTTGTTATGTGGGGAGAGAGCAGGAGCATTCCCATTGGGATATTAAGTGTGAGTGAAGAGATGTTTTAAAAGAGTAATGGTTAGAAGTTGTACGAATGGAAGGTGGTAGGGAGTTCCAGAGACGTGCTAAACCATAAGATAGAAGATTTTTGCCTGGTGGACGGGATGGTTTGTGCACTTCTATTAGATTTTGATTATTAGACCTTAGTACTCAATCAGGAAGGTACATCTTAAAGGTAGAAGAGAGTGAAGGACAGAGGGTGGGGTTAAAAATGAGCTTATGTACAAGAGTTAGTTGTGTATAGATGAGTTGATTTGGTAGTTCTAGCCATTTTAGTTTTTGGAGAGAAGGGCAGTGATGGGAGGATGACTTTTGGCTGGTAGCAAATTTAGCAATTTTGTTGTAGCAGGAGGAAAGTTGAGATTTAAGAGAGGATTGTAGGTTAGTGAGAAGAGGAGTTCCGTAGAGAAGGGAGGGGATAAGAAAGAAAGTAGAGAGAGTTACTTTAGTGGCAGGAGTAAGGTAGTTATTTTGTCGGCAGAGCACGCCTAGTTTTTGATGGGTCTTTTTGATGTTTAGTTGTAAGTGGGAATGGAATTTAAGCTGGTTGTCAATTTGGACCCTAAGTAATTTGGTCTCTGATACCAGTTCCAGAGGTATATTGTTTTGGCTAGTGATAGTGAAGGAGTTAAAGTTGAATGAGGTAGTTTTAGAGGGAGTAAATACCATTAGTTTGGTTTTAGAGGCATTTAATACAAGGTGGTTTCTTTTCATCCATTGCTCAGTGGTTGAAAAAGCTTCTTGAGTAAGTTTTAGGAGTACAGGGGTAGATGTGGCAGAGCAGATGATAGTTGAATCATCTGCATATTGGATGATATTTGAGAAAGGAATAGAGTTCTGGAAATCATTTATAAATATATTAAAAAGAAGGGGACCTAATATGGATCCTTGGGGGACTCCGGTTGGGGTATTAAGAAATGAGGAGGTGGCCTTTTTCCATTTTACTGCTTGATATTGGTTAGATAAGTAGCTGGAGAACCAATTCAAGGAAGAAGGGGATAGGTTAAGTTAAGAGAGTTTAGTTAAAATCAGGCTATGAGAGATAGTATCAAAGGCTTTAGAAAGGTCTAGTGGTAGGGTGGAAACAATAAGGCCAGAATCCCGGGCTTTATTAATAGTTTCAAGGAAGGAGAGAAGGGCAGTCATAGTACTATGATTTGGCCTGAATCCATGTTGTGTGAGTGTTAGAAGCTGTTTATCTAAGAGGTGTGGAAGAAGTTGTTGTTGTATGCATTTTTCTAAGAGTTTAGAGATAGGAGACAGGATAGCAATGGGACAGAAGTTGGTAACATTATTATTGTTGCCTCCTTTATGTAATGGTATAATGAGGGCCTTTTTCCAAATTTTGGGTACTATGCATTCATGGATTAAACGGTTAATTAGAATGCTAATGGGGTAGGTGACTGTTCAGAGGCTAGACTGAGAAAATAAGCAGGGATATCATCTGGAGCATTGGAGCATGGCTTCAATTTCTGAAGGAGTTTTTTTATAGTAAAAGTGGGAATTGGTTTTAATGAGAAGGGAGGACACTGGGAAGTGTGGGAAGTAGGGGAAGGAGATGGAGAGAGGTGAGTGATAGTAGAAGAAGGGGTGAAGGATTGTGACTTAGTGGGGGAGAGTGAAGGAGTGGTGGAAGAACAGGGAAGAGTAATGGTAGAGGAGGGAGGAGGTGATGTCGAGATTGTGGTGGTATTAGAGAAAGAAGATGTAAGTTTAGAGATAGAGTCAATGAAAAAAAGTGTTAAATTGGGTTGCTAAGTCAGTGTCAGTAGCATTTGGGTCAGGGGAGGGGGTGTCTAGTTTGCCGGGGTTAAGGAGAGTGGAGATACCTTTCCAGAATTTCTGAGGGTTAGTTTTGTTGTTGTTTTGTAGTGTGGAAACAAAGTTTTGTTGGTCGGAAATGATGAGTTTTTTTTACTTTATTTCGAAGTGTTTTGTATTCAAGAAGGGTGAAGGGGGACCTGTTTTTTAGGTAAAGAGCCCAGGCTTTATCTCTTTGCCTCATAATAGTTAGTGTGTTTTTAGTAAGCCAAGCGGCTGTTTTAGTTTTTATTCTCTTTGTCCTTATGGGAGCATGGTGGTCTAGAATTTTTAGGAATAAGGTGTTAAAGTGAGCAACTGCGTTGTCGAGAGGTAATGTTTTTAAACAGTTCCAGTTTATAGCTTTTAGAGAGTTAGTGAAGGATGCTGTGTTAAAGTTTTTGGTTCACGGTAATATAGTTGTGGGAACGATGTAAGGTTAAATGGAGTCGGTATGTAAAGATGGAAAGATGGTCACTAAGAGGATCTGGAAGAGTACCCCTGTCAGAGAAGTATTGAGGATGTGAGACTAGAATCGAGTTCAAAATACTGCCACTGGAGAGGTTTTTTGAGTGTCTGCACTTCTCTCAACAGCATGGGTGGGTATATAGTTCCCATAATTCTAGGGGGGTGGGTTGGGCCAAAGCTATGGGCTAGGCTTGTAAATGCCCTCGGGCAGATAGCCTAGTATGAACCTATGAACCTATGTGTTATAGAGTTAATTAGTTGTGAAAAGTTGTAGAGGTTGATGTTGAGTGGGTTTGTAGGAGATTGAATGGAAGCCCAGTTAATATTCACATCTCCTAGGATTATTGTTTCATTACTGATGTTGGTGGAGAGCCAGGAGAGGATGTGTTCAAGAGTAGAAATATTATCCCCTGGGGGGATGTAGAGGGAAGCTATACATATGTGCTTATGTTTGTTAATTTGAAGTATTGCAAGGAGTAGTTTGGCATTCTTAAAGGATGGGGTAGGCTTATTATAGGGAGTGACTGATAAGGAGGATGAGTATATGAGTGCTACTCCTCCTCCTTTTTTGTGGAATCTATCTTTTCTAATGATACAGTAATTTGGTGGTATAATTTCAGAGTCTTTTATGTGGGGTTTTAGCCAAGTTTCTGAGATGGATAGGATGTCAGGTTTATTATGATTTATCCAGGCATGGAGGTTTGGGATTTTATTAACTATGCTCTGAGAATTTAAAGAAGTACGGAATATTGACTTGTCTGTGGTGGATGAGTTGGATGGGCCAGGGTTGGGATGGATGTCACCTGATAGTAGACTGCAGATCAGATATGAGATTGAGTTGGAGAGGTAATAGCACAGTTTGGAGTGTAGGTTGGATTCTGGTGAAATTATTAAGGGTTTGTTAGTTATTAGTGGAGTATGAGATTTATATGAGGTAATAAGTTTGTAGGGAAAAAGTAGGATGTTTGCTATAGGATAAAGGTGGGGTGAGATTGGGGTCCAAGGATGTGGGGGAGAGAAGGAAAGATGGTTAGTTACATGGAAGGAGTGTTGATGGTATGGAGTGTGGGGCTGGATGAGGTAGTGAAGGTAGGATAGGTTGAGAAGTAAAAGTAATAGATAGGAGATTTGTGAGTGTTTAGATAACATGGTGGAATAGGCTATTTAGAGGTACTATTTTTGTGTAGTGTTGGTAGTTACAAGAGAGGGATATATATAGAATAGCTAGTAGGTTGATAAAGGAGGGGGAAAGGTGAACGATAAGTGAGGGATTAGTGTGGCTATGCTGGGGAGTGGTGGTGGAGAGGATGATAAGGCCTAATTGGATAGGTGTGATCAGATAGATGAGGAGGGTTGGAAAATTTGAGCGGGAAAAAGGGAGTGGATGTTACTAGTGAGGAGGAGACTGATTGGTTTGGGAAGACAGTGGGTGTGGTTATGGTAGAATAAAGGTAGAGGTACTGGGGTCAGGTGAGATTTGGGGGAAGGGTAGGGGAGTGGAGTGAGCCCGCAGGGCGAACGGAGTGGGTAGAAACAAGGAGAGCAGGAGAAGAGCAGGAACAATCAGCAGATTATGTAGTTGCTGAAAGGTGAGTAGGGAAACATATAGTCAGAAGGACAGAGGTGGTAAAAATATGTGAGACAGAATAAACAGGAAAAGTTATAGTTTAAAGAGAGAACCAGTAGTGAGAGAATTAGTCAGGATTAGTGGTAAGAGACTGCCATCTAGTGGACAAATGGAGAAATGCAGCTTGTAACCCACCTGGGCAGTCCCTGGACTAGATAGGCTGAGGGGAAATAGGAGCTAATATAAATCAGGAATCTGGATGTGGAGGGAGTGCAGAGATACGATAGAATAAGGGCTTGGCTGCTGGCTATTCAGGCAGGGGAGCGCACTGAACACCTAGTTGGGCCTAAAAGCAATAAAATTCACAATTTAGCAGCAGATGTACATACTTCCTTGAGTCCTTCTGGGATAAGCTGGTTCAGTACAGTTTGATTTACTTGGTTAAGTGGCAGGTTGAACTGCTGGTAAAAATGGTTGGGCCAAGTGTCCACCCAGGCGTATACAAAGTGGGTAGTTCAGGGTGGGACAGGACAGCTGAAGAACAGGAGAAAAAGTTGAGAGAGGAATTGTAGATTAGTGATATAAAAACATGTTAACTCAAATAGTCATAGTTTACAGGTATCAAAACATAAAATGCAACAAACAATAACAAAAGTCACAGTATCACATGATTTGAAGACAAAACCTATAGGCCAGTAGTTTGTACCATCCAAGCAACGTCTGAAGAAAACAAGACAGATATGACCTTCTTTACAGTTAACTAAAAATACGTAAGTATAGCGCACATTATACAAATGCTAGATGTAGGCAGGATGTACAGCAAAATCACTAATATGCATGTGCATATAAACCCCTACAAGACTAGAATACTGCACACTAAGGTATGGACCTTCAGTTGTAGTCAATTACAGAGGAGTGCCACACAACCTGTATAGTTAGGAATAAAGTAGGTCACAATGCCATATTAGCACTCCTAGGTGGACCTTTTCCCTATTATTAGTAGGAAATCCCTTACAAAAGTTACATACCTATAAAGAGTTATAGTGGAAGTTATAGTGGAAGTAGGAGCAGCTAAAGCTATAAAGATCCCGCTTCTCTAATTGCTACAAATATAAGTATTAAAAAGCCTTGGGAAGAAATTCAATTACTGTGCCTAACAATGCAAAGTGCCTAGCACACAGTGCCTAGAATACAATGACCAATTCTCAGTAGAGAGTATGCTAAGAAAATAATAGGTACAATAAATCTATTACTATCCTCTGGATGCAAACTTAGAGAGGGACAAAATGGAAAACTGAGCGCTTACTAGAGACACAAGTATACAAGTCAGCGTGGTAAAATACGATACAACGCGTCTTAGTTAGGCACGTGTGAGAGCTAGCATGTGCAGAGTATAAGTAAACCCTTTAAACCCGACAGCATTAACAACGGATAGAGGCTATGAAAGAGACAACCTTACACAACTGATTCTGTCTTAATATAACATATAGTAAAGCCAAACAACTGGGTTGTATATGCTACGTAGATACGAGGCGTTCCAATTAACGCTCGTGCAGACAAAAGGCAGAATACAAGTTAAATAAGAATTACTGTTTCAATAAGCAACGCTCATGCAAACAAAAGGCAGAATACAAGTTAAATAAGGATTCCTATTTCAATAAGCAACACATTACAATATAACACGGCACGTGCAAGAGCTAGCATGTGCAGAGTATAAGTAAACCCTTCAAACCCGACAGCGTTTAACAACAGATAGAGGCTATGAAAGAGACAATAACCTTACCAACTGATTATGTGTTAATATGACATATAGTAAAGCAAAACCGCTGGTTTGTATATACGTGAATCAGGTGTTCAATTAACGCTCGTGCAAACAAAAGGCAGTATACAAGTTAATAAGGATTACTATTTCTATAAGCAACACATTACAATATAACAGATAAAAGTCAGAAGGCAATCATGTTGGATTACACGCATATCTTTCGGTATGCAAAGATATCTAGCAGTAGACAACAGTTAAATGCAGGTAGAAACAAAACATTGGGCAGGATTCACGAAGGCTTGAATGGAGTGTAAGAGACGTGCAACACTCCATGCAAGCCTCGCGATCCAGGAAAAGCCCTAAACTCCGTGTAAGAGACCAGCTAAAATGTCTCTTACACGCACTGGGCGTGGACATGCTAAATACCTCACTTGCAGCCGAAAGGTATGCAAATGAGGTATATTAGTGATCCACGAAGCAGAAACCAGTCCGTGTAAGAGACGTTTTAGCTGCAGAAATGTACTCAGTTGACAACTGAGTATGTTTCTGCAAATTCCACTACGGAGCCATGTCACCTCCAAAAAAAGGGTGCATATGACTCAGGCAGCATGCCAATGGCCAAATATGTGGCCATTGGCAAGATAACCCGATGCAAAAATATTAAAAATATAATTTTTTTTTTTGGCGATCGCCGATGTTTAAACCCAGCGCAGCCCCACGCAAACGGGCTGCGCTGTATAAAACATAAAAATGAAGGTTATAAACCCACAAATGTGGGTGTTATGCAATACATGGAATGACAATGCAGGGACCAGCAGACCAAAAACAACATGGCCACCGTGTAGTGGTTGCTAAGGGGGGAAGCTGAGTCTAAGACATGTAACTAAGCATTAGTAGGCAATCTCATGTAAATGAGGGTTAGGATACTGAATCCCACAGTCACATAGCAAATGAGCACAGTCTGAGTAGTGTAAGAGAAACATAAGGGGGAGGAATAGAGTAGGAGATAGGTGACATCACAGGTGGGAATGGTAGAAAGAAATGCAGTTCACTGGAGGTCAGTGTAACATGACAGATGACAGACACAGATCATGGAAAGAGGTGTGCCACTAGATAAGTCATGTAAAGTCAAGAAATGGAAGGTGTACACTGTTACTTACACCAATGTTTCTTGCTGGGCGTGCATGCGTACATGTGCGTGCCATGAAGTGCGAGTAGGGCAGTGTGCATGCGTGTAAGGCAGACTGAGCATGTGGGAGCGTGTTGGGAGATGTTTAACACTGTTTGCGCTGGTGTGCGCACGTGTAGGGCAGGCTGAGCATGTAGGAGCATGTTGGGAGATGTTTAACACTGTTTGCACTGGTGTGCGCACGTGTAGGGCAGGCTGAGCATGTTGGAGGCTGTTGGCAGATGTGTAACACTGTTTGCGCGGATGTGCTCGCGTTTTAACCCGAATAAGTAGATTCTGAACCGTGTAAGCACGTGTGCGCGCATGTAAGCCACTTTGAGCGTGTTTCTGATGGTATGCACGTTGCTCCCCCCTGAGGAAACAGAGAGGAAAAAGGAAGCAACAGAATTAATAGGAAGCTAGCAGGGATAACTGCTGAAGCTAGCAGGTGAAAACAATTAGAAGCAGGCAATTACACAGGCAGAATAGTAGCCCGGCCCAGCACTTAAAACTCTGCAAACAGTAGTGCAGGATGTTTCTCTTAAGAGACACTGCAAGACAGGAGTAAGCTAATAGAAGTGAAAACTGAAAAAGCTTCACTCAGAGCAGAAATGTTAGGGGCTGCCATAGCTGTCATAATGAGACATAGGCAACTTGCTGAGGGTGGTGACAATGCAGATGGTGCCAGACAATCCACAGTGAGGAGACGGAGAAGAGTGTAGAGGCCCAGGGTCACCTACCACGGGTTACATGAGCTGGAGATAGTAGAGCGCTATAGAATGGACAGAGAGCTCCTGCAGCAAATTCTTGAGCTGTGCAGGCCACACCTCACACACAGAACCAACAGAGAGGAACCCATCCCAGTGGAAACCAAGGTATGTGTTGGCCTAAGAATACTAGCAACAGGTACCTTCCAGAGACCAACTGGTGATATGATGGGGATATCACAGGCATCAGCCTCCAGGTACTGCACCAGTTCCTGGATGCCATGTCAGCACATGTCGGTGATCATGTATATTTCCCCAATGCCCGTGAGGTATTGGCCAGCAATATGCGTCTCTTCCAGCAAATAGCAGAATACCCTGAGGTAGTGGGTGCAATAGACTGCACGCACATACGCATCAAAGCACCATCCTGTGAACAGGGTAGGGCCTACATTAACTGCAAGGGCTTCCCCTCCATCAACTGCCAGGTCATGTGTGATGCCCAGGGCATAATAATGAATGTGTGGGCTGGCTGCCCTGGGAGTTACCACGATTCCCACATCTGGCATTTGACGCAGCTGTACCAGACATTTGCAAATGGGGACATCCCACACGGACACCTAGTGGGGGATGCAGGTTATGCACTGGAGCCATGGCTGATGACACCCATCAGAAACGCACACACACCTGAACAGGAACACCATAATGAGGCACACACACAAACACGTAATGTAATAGAGCGTGTGTTTGGGCTGCTCAAGTCACGGTTCCGGTGTCTGGATACATCTGGCGGAGCCTTGCAGTACACACCAACTACATGTACCCAAATTGTCATAGTATGTGCTATGCTACATAATATGATCTTGCGAAAACAGCTGCAGCAGGACCAGCATAGGGCCGGGCCAAACAGCCCCCCACCATTGCCAAGGCCATCACAGGCAGAGCGTGACTCGGAGGGGGAACAACCTGATCCTGCCCCAGTAGGCAGAAGGAGGTGTGCCCAGTATGCCCTGGCCTTGGCAAAGAGGCAATGCATAGCACATACACTGGCTCAGTAGGAACCCTGGGAATGATACCCCCTCTGATTCACTCAAATAATAACATGGATGCCTAAAATGACATGACCTGCTCACAAACATGTACAGGGAAGTGTAATATGTGCATCCGACAGAGGCAGCCCTGCAGCACCACCTGAGGCATGAATGCCATGTGTTAAGTAATGTAACACCATGTACTATATGCACACCTGAGCACCCTGACTAACATCCACCCTCACCAAGCATGAAGCCACAAAATGACGATGGGATGATCAAGTGCAATAACTGGCTGAAGTAATGCAGTTAGTCAAAAGGGAGCCAATGTGTTTCAGGCTGGGAAGACATGCGGAGCATGACATGATGCACCACCTGCTTGGGGTGGTGTGCACCTATCATGCCATGCCCCATGGATACTGGCAAAGGCTGTCAGTACCCACAGCATGCCCTGAATAGGTAAGTCTCAAAACACAAACCCACCTTCATAGGTTCCACAAGGGATAGGAACCTAGATGTAATGCTACCCAATGCCAGATGTCTAAACAGCAAGATGTGTGCAGTGTAAACGCACACAGTATGGAGAATGTAGATACCAGTCCTGTAACAGAGAACTGGGTCAAGGCTCACATCAGCACCCTAACACTACCAGGTCACACCTCATACTGTGCTGTACAGCCGCAAAACATGGAACAAGCTACAAAAGGAGGGTGACTAGCAATAAATGTCAAGGATAACCACACCCCCATGTTGGTACCACAACAAGAAGCAGCATGGATTAGCCATGGTCAAATACCAATGGCTAAAACCACCTCCCAGTATATAGCCTGCTGCAGACTACTGTCCTAATACCAGGAACTGCACCTGGCCTATATCGGAATACATGAATATATCAAGCCCCCCAAACCACATTATATTGCTTGACTGAAAATACCCAGACATACACCGGGAGCATTATACTAGCACCAACACAGTAGGAGAAAATTTTCCAGAATCCATAAACCAAAATGCCCAGGAACAATGTACCACTCCCACAAGAGGGGTAAGCATACTGGATGTGATAATCAGCAACATGTGTACTGGATGGCAAGATGAGAAGTGTACCCCTCACCGGTAAGACCAGACCATAGAGTAATCACACTGGATATACGCATCCTGACCCCAGTCCTTGGCCAGAATACCACAGTGAAAAACATGTGTAAAGTATAGGTTGCAGCCCTCAAAACTGATGTTGAATCCACGAAAGGCCCTGTGCAAGTGCAGAATATGAGACACACCACAGAACATGTTATACAGGCATTCCATGAACACAGCCAGGAATGCTTGGAGTATGCAATCACAAATAACAACAACACACAATGCCATACACGCAGGCATCTGGCATGCTGGACTCCAGCCATTACCAAACCATGCAAGAGAATGAGGAAGCTACCACATGATAGAGAAAACATAAAAAGGGAAGTAATCACTGACCAGTAGTATGGCAATAACATATGTACACACATACAATCCACTAAGTCCAGCCACAACAAGTAGAATCTGTGAATGCAGAGGCAATGTGACACCAGTCCCAAGTACACAGACAACCACAACACCCCCCAATAAATACAAATATATGTGATAGATGCAACCATGTATCCAAACCAGAGGTTGAGCTCCACCAACTCAGTACTGTCAAAACTAGTCAGGAGGAGAAGGTAACCACATACACCACAAACCCAGTCCCACATAGACCTACCACAACTGTAAACCAAACACATAAACACAGACAAATGTTGCCGGAGGCCTTAATTACAAACACACCACATCAGCAGAAGCCTCCAAAGCAGATCACAAGCAGCCACAACCTTCAAACATAGCACATGCAATGAACAGTATGCAAAGCTGGTGTGCCAAACAGTCACAGGCCAGAAGGAGAAACAACATGCCTGATACAGTTGTAATAGGTGTCTGTATAGGCAGACACACTGCTGTCCCACTCACCAGACTGAACAAGGGAAAGGGTAGAGTAAGCTGCCTGTAGACTGCCACAAAATGCCACATAACACAAGTATGCAGGTCACCCCAAAGCAAGCAGAAATATGATGCACTCAATGTCCATGCTGGTGTGAATTACCTGAGATGTACCTCCCTGGTCAACATGAAAGGAGACATGGATGGTCCCTCTGAGTATGTACCCCAGGCCGGTATGATATTGGCTGTGTGCAGCATCCAACCCTCACCAAAAATGATGCCACAGTACAAACACAGAATGCTCATGTTTAACAGCTGGCACAGTTACAGCTGTCAGTCCAAGAGGGTCTAATGTCTGTCTGCTTGAGATGTCAAGCATGACAAGCCATGCTGCTGTTCCAGGGATGGCTTGCACCTGTTACCCATGTGCGTCTGGATACTGGATAAGGCCTTTGCCGCCTCCATAGAGCCATATGTAGGCAAGGCCAAAAAGACTACCCACCACCCTAGAAAACATAAGTGGTAGGAAACATAAGGGTAATGCTGACCAATGCCAGATGTGTAAACTGCAATATGCATGCCCCTGAGGCACTTCCCATTATGGAGAACATCGATGTCTGTGCAGTGACAGAAGCATGCTGCAAGCCTAGTGATAGCACACCAGCACTACTAGGTTATACCACATATCATGTGTTATGGCCCCAACACCTGCACTAAAACATCAAAGGAGGGGGAGTATCCATATGCAGCACAGACACCCATATGGCCAGGTAACTGACAATGCACAAAGCAGCGGAGACCACCCATGTGCACCTAAGTGTAGTCCAAACTGCTGTACAGTCTGTAGCATGTGACAGATCACACTCTCACACACAAGAACTCCACCCAGACATCCTGAAGACACTGGACAGTATGAATGTCCCACCAAATACCAGAAAAGGTACACACAAATTACCACATAGGTGGCAAACCATTATGTATGCAAGGAGTAATCAGGGACCTAGGGACAGAGGTCGACAGTAATCTGTCATGTGACACTCACAATGCCAATATGGCTAGGAAGATTGTCGATATTGGACACCGTATCATGAAAGGATTCACATCTACATCAACAGAGGTCACTGTGCTGCTGTACTGTTCCCTTATCAGACCCATAATCTAGTACAATGACTCATATGGGATGTACCGTACGTGACACCTGCAGCGGTTCGGAAGACCTCATAGTTACCCACCAACAGGATAAAGGGTGTGAAATATATGTCATATGCTGCCTGGCTGTAGACACCCCAGCTGAATGCAGTCACAGACTGCCTACACAGAGGCATTGTATGTCTGTTGTACAAGGCCATGTCCAACACAGGAGTAATGGACATGCTCCACCACAGGAAATCAAAGCCATTGGAGCTGTGAGAGTGACAGATGTCAGCCTCAACACATAATGAAATAAGATGTGCTGGAGGGACAGATACATAACCCAGAGGCTCCCCACACCCAGAAACAGGATCCCAATCAATGTTAGGCAGAGCCCCTCACTGACACCCCTCAACAGGAATATTGCCAAGTGGATGGATGATCGTACATGTATACTGGGGTCCTCACTGTGTCACGACCAGACAGAGGCACAGTGAAGAAATTCATAAATGGCCATAATAGAACATAGCAAGGGGTGGCGAAAGACACACACACTCTGGCTAGGCTTACTAATGGCCTAGGGTGTATAGCCTAGTATGAACCCATGAACCTATGAAGATACAAAACATACAGGACACTAAGGATAATCACAAGGCTTACCCAACTGATGGTAGGAACCATGTTGGGCATCCACAGATATGCTCTGAATCACACAGATATTACAAACAACATACCAAACACACACACATATTGCTAACATACAACCCCCCCCCGAGTGCAAAATACCTATCCCAGCAGACTGATGGTCCCCTGACATTGCAAATGCTGAGGTAACATCCATCATCTGCAAAACAGAACACACAGCAGCAAAGGTATGTGATGGTGTCCTGTGCTGAGGCCAACATGGACTCCAAGAATAATGGAATGCCAAATCACACTACTGCCCAATGTCAGCCTTACCACAGGATATGTACCCAATGAGCAGTGTACAACAACAGTGGTCCATCACAACAAAGGTGTTGCCTGAATGGATACTCCAAACTACCACCCCAGGATTCTGACAAGCTTGTTCTGCACAGCTATGGAAAGGATCAGTATGTACCGCAGACAGAAGGCTATTGTGGACCTGTCGTAACTGCAGATCCTGCCCCTAAACATGTTTGACCCATTTGATGCAGTCATTAAGGTCATTGATGAGGGCAATGTGGTCCACACAGTGTAGCTGGACCGTGCACATGTTTCTAGACAATACCGTACGGGTTCAGTATGGATATGTTCACCAGCTTAAATATATACCCCTATGTCAGTAGAGGAGTTGTAAACCAGACCAAGGACAGAACTGACATGGTCAGACATGCCGCATCCATGTCAGACTACAAAGCAGATATGAGTGGCATCCCACAAGGTCTGGTCTTGCCCCCCCCCGTTCTGTATATATGTCATACAGGTATAGGCCAACATGGAAGGACTGTGACTGAACATGTATGCAGAGGAGTACAAACAGCCCACCATATCCGACCCCCAGCTGACACAAGCAACCCACAAAAGGGCCACCTACAAACAGACAACTGGAGCCATAGCCATGTCAGCAAGCTAATTGCAGAACTGTGTATAGACAACCACCGTGGATATACAGTAAGTGCCCACAAATTACCACACAGGTGTTAACCCATGACGTACCTAACATGTAATGTGAGACCTGGGTACAAAAGGTGATAGATATCCTGCACTGGACAAACATGTGGCTGTAGTGTTTGCAGAAACATATACTATATACCCACTCAAACATGAAGGTTGGCAGATGTAGATACGGGGAACTCACTGTGGCTCTGCAGTCATCCTCCATCAGCATCACAAGTGACTACAATAGCCCCTGTGGGATATACCGCAGCAGACACCTCCATCAACTGTAAAGTCCACAACAGTACCCCACCAGGAGTAGCAAAGAGCATGAACAGATGCCATGTGTTGCCTGAGTAAACAAACTGCAGCTTCACACACCGCCATTCTGCCCAGCTACAGGCAAGCTGTGCCTGATGTATGAAGCCATGTCCAACCTGGAATGAATGAACATGTTGCACCTTGTACAATCTGAATGGCAGTGAGCTATGCACATGAGAGACCTGAACCCCAGCACTGACATGCATAGGACAAGCTGTACAGAATGATCCATAACACAGAAGGCACCCCCACTCTTCAGTAAAATCCTGGTACAGGTCAGTCAGAGAGTCACATATCGACACCCCTCAAGAGGAATCCTGATGAGAGGATGGGAGATGGTAGGCTAACCCTGGGTATCACTGTTATGTCAGAGGTAGACGGAGGCACAGTATACTAACCATGACATATGTCATGGCAAACTCCAGTTACAATGTGTGTCGAAGGACAAACACACCCTGTGACTAGAATCAGAAATGGCCTAGAGAACATTGCTAGTGTTTGCCAATGTCCACCCATGTTGTAGAATACACTAGCAATGTTGGACGAGCCTGGTGTAGGTAGTCCATATCTGAACATAATGCAACATGGTCATATGTGCACAACTGGCCCCTACACAGTCTGTTGTGCTCACTACGAAGATGTCAAGCAGTCATAGGACTAAAGCCCAGGATACTGTCCACCACAGTGAAAGTACTGAACCAGTACACTATACGGTACTACAGTGTTAGGTCATTATGAAAGTATGTTGAGAATTGTCTGCAAAGTATCCCATGCAATCCCTGCAGGCACAGTATAATCCCTGTTGTGGCAGACATGAAGCAGTTGGCCATTTAGTACACAACATGACACACAACCATAAACGTGAGATATTGTTGAAGTTCACACACACCCAAATATGTGGTGGACTTCAGAGTGCAACATATGGAAAGCTCACACTGGGCATGTTCGCACACTTTGATAAATGAGGCATATGTCAGACAACATGCCATGGAAAGGCTGAACTGGGCATGCTCACACACTTAGGCCATATCTCCATTTAGCAGTTGGCCACACATATCTGGTATTTGTACGTGTCAGTCCAGGAACCAACCACAACACAGCAATCTGCCCAGTGCACACAGTAAATGACTACAGAGACATAAGTGATATAGTGGATCGTCATCATATGCAAACATCTTCCACAGATACACAAGTTGGTCATAGGAACAGGGAATGCTATGGCAATAAAGACCTGCAAACAGTAGAACAGCACAACAAATATTGTGCATCTGACAATTGAACATATGGGTGTAGAGGTCAATACTAGGCTTGTTGCCCTAGGGAATGACAGCTCAGCCAGAGTGTGCTTGGCATCTGCATCCCCAGGACAGTAGGCTACTGTGCCACTGTAAAGTAGGTCACAGAAGGCAACATGTGAGGCTAGTGAGCTCTGCCTCTGTCAAGCAGGGGCACCGTGGAGGTCCCAGGGATTGAATGTGCTAAGCCACAGCCATGTTGTCGGTGTGTGCTGGGAGAGGGTTGCTGAGGATCTCTGACAGTAGGTGTCCGTCAATAACAGACTGAGGGGAGCCCTATCTGCATTTTCTGGATGATTCCACTGTCAACACTGTGTTGTAATGATTATGTGTGAAGGAAGTGCCGTGCCGGAACCATTCACAGATGTCCTCCCTCTGTGGGCTACAGCTCTGCAATGTATTAGCCCACTCTGTCTGTTGTACGGTGCATATATGGCTGGTGTACAGCTGACAGATGTCTTGTTGTTGAGCAGTCATGGGTATATGTGGGATAGCATGATCAAAGCAAACCATACACATGCTCATAGAATGCAATTGTCAAGGATTATGCTGAGTGGCCAGTATAGTCCCCCAGCATGGGTCCTCTGAAGTCGTCCACCCCAGTCTTCACAAGTGTAGAGTCTGCTTGTGCTAAATACAGTTTTTGTGCAGTGACAACCTTGCCTGGGGGTGGAGATGGAATATGGATGTCCAGGGAAAGGTGGGTATTGTCAGATATCATCAATGGTGGTCTACCTCTGGTGTGGAACAGTGAGTACCCACGTTGCAGATGGACAGGTGGAATATGTATTCCCCCATGTGGCTGTGGTGTGTGGCTCTGCCATAGCACATGGACCCAATAATTCTAGTGGCTGTAGGGTAAAGTGGTAGAGGCCTGAGTAGTTCTCACACACAATATGCCTGTACCTGATGTTAACAACTGGAATGGTGTATGTGAACACCTGCATATTCTGGCACTGTTCCCAGGGAAGCTAAGTGTGTGTCCTGGATGTGGGTGTGGTGTTCTGGACTGGTTGTGTCGTGTGTTACAGGTCCTGTGATCACAAAGCATGGTATAGAACATAACCTGCCAGTGCGATATGCATCTCTGACCCTGACGTAGGTGGCTGCAAATGCATATATATGCTATCCCCCACCTGACAGGTAGTACTACATGTACATACCTCAATAGAAATAAAGATGTCAGCATCCTATAAATACTGCAGGTGCAGAATAGATGCCCAGTAATTCCAATAGTGTGCTCTGCTAATGCGTCTTCCTCAAGTGTTATAATATAGTTAGGTAGTGGTTCGAATCCTGCAAATGCTCAGTGTGTGTGTGTGGGTGAGTGCGGTTTGTGTGTGTGAAAGGCTGTGAGAAGGAAATGTCCCTTTTGGCAACTGGGAAAACACACTACAGGATGCACATTCCCCTTTCTAAACACTGATGATGTCAGCACCCTATAAGTACAGCAGGAGAAAAGAAACCTCCCAGTAATGCAAATAGCGCGCTCTGCTAATGCATCTGTCTTGAGTGTCATAACATAGTTAGATAGGGGTTTGAATCCTGTCCTTGCTGAGTGTGTGTGGAGGGAGTTAGTGTGTGTTCAAAACTGTATGAAAGAAGTATCCCTTTTGCCAACTAGGAGAATACACTACAGGATGCAAATTCCCCTTTCTAAACACTGATGATGTCAGCACCCTATAAGTGCAGCAGGAGAAGAGAGTCCTCCAAGTAATGCAAATAGCGTGCTCCACTAATGCATCCGTCTCAAGTGTCATAACATAGTTAGGTAGTGGTTTGAATCCTGTAAATGGCAAGTGTGTGTGTTTGGATTAGGGGGGCTTAGTGTGAGTGAAATGTCCCTTTTGGCAACTGGGAGAACACACTACAGGATGCACATTCCCCTTTCTAAACACAGATGATGTCAGCACCCTATAAGTACTGCAGGAGAAGGAAAACCTCCCAGTCATGCGAATAGCACACTCTGCTAATGCGTCCGACTTGAGTGTCATAACATAGTAAGGTAGTGGTTTGAATGTGGCAAGTGTGTGTGTTTAGATGAGGGGGGTTAGTGTGTGTGCAATTTTGTGTGAGGGAAATGTCCCTTTTGGCAACTGGGAGAACACACTACAGGATGCACATTCCCCTTTCTAAACACAGATGATGTCATCACCCTATAAGTACAGCAGGAGAAGGAAGGCCTCCCAGTAATGCAAATAGTGCACTCTGCTAATGTGTCCATTTCAGATGTCAGATCATAGTTAGGTAGGAGTTTGAATCCTGCAAATGCTGAGTGTTTGTGGAGGGGGCTAGTGTGTGTGCTAGTCTGTATGAAGGAAATATCCCTTTTGGCAACTAGGAGAACACACGACAGGATGCACATTCCCCTTTCTAAACACTGATGATGTCAGCACCCTATAAGTACAGCAGGAGAAAGGAAACCTCCCAGTGATAGGAATAGCACACTCTGCTAATGTGTCTCTTCCGAGTGTCATAATATAGTTGAGTAGGAGTTTGAAACCTGTAAATGGCATGTGTGTGTGTTTGGATGTGGGGACTCTGTGTGTGTGCAATTATGTATGAAAAACATGTGCTATCTTGAAATCGGGATCACACTACATGATGCACATTACACTTTCCAAACAGTGATGATGACAGCACCCTATACATACAGCTGGAGAAGAAACATCTGGCAGTACTCAGAATAGCGCAACCTGCTACAGCGTCACTTTCAAATGCCCTAACATATTTTGGTAGGGGTTTGAAACCTGCAAGTGGCAAGTGTGTGTGTGTTTGGATGTGGGGAGTTTGTGTGTGTGCATTTCCGTATGAAAAACATGTTAGTTTTGGCAATCAGGAGATCACACTACCTGATGCACATTACCCTTTCAAAATACTGATGATGTCAGCACCCTATAAGTACAGCCAGAAAAGAGGAGCTATCTAGTAATCCGAATAGTGTGCTTTGCTAATGCGTCTCTCTCATGTGTCATGACTTAGTTAGGTAGGGGTATGAATCCTGCAAGTGTGCGTGTGTGTGTGTGTGGGGGGGTAGTAGGGTGTGTGTAAATGCAAGTGTGAGAGAACAGATTCTTTTGGCAAATACTACAATACACCAGATGCTGCATATTCCCCCAGTAGACACAGGGGATGTCACCACACTATCAGCACAGCCAAACAGGGCTAGTTGGCTAGTAATGCCAATAGTGCGCTCTGCTACTGTGTCTATTACCATTGTCAGAGTACAGATAGGTATGTTTTGGTAACCCACAACTGCCATCTGTGGTTGTGTCACACATTATGACCTTGTGTGGGTCTTTGTACATAACAATGCATGCCATTGCCTAAACCAGCAATGGCATTGCACACATGATGTATGTGTGTGACACATACACATAAATACCTATGACCTGCAGTAGTTACCATGTCTGACACATGCCCCGAGTGGATAAATGGTATTTGCAATGTATACCAATATGACTGTGTCTTACTGTGCAGGGGCCACACGCGGTATGTGTCTATACAGTGTGGGTGTATATGGTAAAATACCTACAGCAGGGGATACACATCTGGTCTGGGCCATATAGTGTACATGTAGTTGATGTACAGGTGCTGCATGTTCCCACCTGTTGTGGTAGTGGTAACATGTCATTCCACTGCAATTCAGTGACCACATGCTGTGAACCCATCAACTAGTGTGTTGTAGCTACAGTAATGCTCACGCACAATGTTTGGCTGGATGCAGTCCAGCCATATAAAGACAGTTCTTGAGACTGTCATATTGCCAGTGTTGTTATGGAGGATAGGTGGTCTTCCTGTGTATGGGAGGGTTGTGTGTGCCAGGCTATGAACCAGATGGCAGTCCGACACACTGTTAGCTGCACATGATTAGGCCCTGATGCTTTGTGCTGTGACAACAACCTGGAGGTGTGTGTATCTGTGGTGCCTTGGGATACCACCCCCCTGTCCATGTGTGTTACATGTGTAGGGGATGACAGACATGGTATGGGGCATAACCTGTCAGTGATGGGTAACACCTGTGAGCCATGAATCAGGACTCTGGTACTGCACAGACATTGCAGTTCACTGTGCTGAGGACAGTGTCCGGTGCATGCATCTTGCAGTGTACACTGCTGTTGTTGTGTAGCAGCACTGTTAGTGTCCTAACCTGTGTGATACCAGCGGAGGTGGCTATGTAAACCGTGTCCTGCAGCATAAGGCAGTATGTGTGTATCAAGGAGCTTTGACAATATACATCGGGCCATGGGTGTCACGTGCAAGATGACCCTTGCACATCATTGTGGCTTCCCTAGCATGTAAGCACACGTTGACAGCCAGCGGATACCCTATGAATGACATTGGAGACTGAGCATAATGTAGACATACAACACCCTTCCCACATATACTGGTAGCATACCTGGTGAGGGTATGTTGGCAACCAAGATCAGGCTCATACTGGCCTGTGCCACATGCTGAGAGATCCATTCTATGTTCCCTATTATGTAGTCCAGGGAGGTATGTCTCAGGTCAGCCATACTGGCATGGTCAATGAGTGAGTCATATGTGTCCATGCCTCTGACTGACCTGTATGCATGTGTTCTGTGGTGGACCATAGTGCCCCTGAGGCATATCACTGTGACCTTCACCAGATACAGCCTGTTGAGCGGGACCCCAGTGCAGCACCCAAGACAGGTACCTGACACGTCTGTAGCAGGTGTGTTGTGTAGCCCTACATGATGTGAGTGTGTGGCACAATGGATGTGTGTGCCATGTGTGGCATGTGCTCTGTTCCGATGGAACATATGCCTGTGTGCCAGCTGCGGAGGTGTGTGATGCTCAGGCAGGATGCTATTCTGAGTCCCCATGTATGCCCCAGTGTGTTCAGCATGCTGTCAGTGCGTGTCAATGTCTGACTTGTATTGTAGTCACTGTAATATTTTTTATTTATTTATTTATTTATCTTACAATTGTTGACCGGGATAGTCCGACTGGATGCATGTCCATTTTCAGCAGAGGCCCGGGGAGAAAAGCTCCAAGGGTAAGCAGATACAGCATTACATAATACCAGCATTACATATTACAAACAGATTATTTACAGAGATTACATAAGTAAGCAAGTTAAACATGTTCCACAGGTTAAAGTTAGTCCTGAGCACAAGTCAGGATTAAATTAAATTACACAGTAAACTGGTTAACAGATTTTACACATTTGAGTTAGCCAGGCTTGATACATTGACATAGCCAGTTAAGTGACAAATGTTGTTTGAGTCTAGTGTTAAATTGACCTAAGGTGGAACGTAAGGTAATATCAGCTGGAAGTGAGTTCCAGGATCTACTTACAGAGTTTGCAAAGAGAGAATCACCGGCTGTGTTATTAATTTTGCTAGTCTGAATTAGTAGTTTGTTAGAGGATTGAAGTGGTCTAGGATTGTTATAGGGGGTGATAATATCTGAAGTGCAGGAGTATTGTCCGGATTATAGAGGATTTTATAGGCCATAATCAGTTGGTTATACTGTATTAGGCTAGGTAGTTCAAGCCAACCAAGCTGATTTAGATTGATGCAATGATGTGTCCTAAAAGGCAGCCCAGTGGCAATCCTGGCAATGTGGTTGTAGCAAATTGAGTGTTTGTTAAGGACAGTCTTGTTCATATTCGAGAGTAGAGGGGATGCATACAGAAGGGTTGAAAGAAGGTGTGAGCGAGCTATAGCAATTTTAGCTGGAGAGGTTAGGAAGGCTTTTATTCTGTAAAGTGACCCTAGTTTTTTATTGATGGTTTTGATAGTTTGGTTAACATGTAGGTCACATTTGAGATTATTGTCTATGATGACACCTAATAGTTTAGTAGATGGGTCAGGGGAGATTATTGTGCAATCATTTGATTTTATGGAAAAGGTGAAAGCGGTAGACCTACGTGTTGGTGAAATAACAGCAGTTTAGCTTAACAACGGCCACGGCCTACTCTGGGAGGGAAATGGCCACTAACACTATGGATAACCACAAGGCCTTCTTCAGTTATATTACACATATGGACCAAATGCCTCAGATATGCTCTGTGTTAATACACACCTACTTAACATTCACCAAACACACAGATATTGGCAACATTCTTGCAGACAGGTTCGGTGCACGTATCCACCCTCCTTCTCCCCCACCAGTTGAAATAGTTATCACAGCTGTATGTAACCTCCCTATCATCTCACATGTCCAGGTGAGGGCCGCCCTCAGCAAAGCAGAACACACAGCATCACTGTGACCTCATGGTATCCCTGGATGTGTGCTACCTGCACTCCAAGAGGACATACAACCGCATATAACACTGATACTTTATCTTGGCCGTACTACAGGATATGTACTTGGACAGTGGCATACAGCAACAGTGGTCCCACACCACTAAGGAGGCACCTCGACTGACCCTGGGAACTACCACATCATATGCATAACCAGCCTGGTCTGCTAAGCTATGGAATTAGCAGTATGGGATGCATATGCAGTGAGATCGGGTACCTGCAGACACTTGTTCCCAGCCAGTGTGCCTTTGTGATGGGCTGATCCTGCCTTTTGAACCTGGCTGACCTTTTAAAGCAGTCACTACAGCCATTGCTGAGGGCAACGCACAGACAACTGCTGCCAGGATCATGGCCTAACACTGATTGACATTTGGAGGGTTCACAGTATGCCCACTATTAACCTGCTACTTTGCATTACCTGTGTTTGTCGCAGCTGGTTGCGTTACCACTGCTTCTGATTCCTGCTGCTACTGTCACTGCTGACAGCTTAGAGTCACAGTGTGTAGCGTGTTTTTTTTTTTTTCTCTCTCAGTTTGTCTCTCTCCCTCTGTCTGCTTCCAGACAGTGCAATGAATGTATTGCATGTGTGGAGTGTTAGTACATGATGCTTTTGTAGGTATCTGCATAGGTCCATGTGATGGCCTCTGCACCAATTGTAAGCCAGCATTTGCTAATTGCATACAGCTAGTTGTGTACTGATTGCAGTTCTCACTGTGATTTCAGGTCAGTGCTATAAAAGGGTATGCGAGATAGGCGTTGCCCTTTCAGATTGTAAGGGCAGGGACCATGCTGGTATGCTGTGGACACTGTTCTGTGAGTGTAAAGGTTAGTATCTCTCTCATGATTCAGGCTGTGTTGTAGATTCACATTTCTCCATTCCTCTCTCCTGTTCCCTGTAGTAAGTGTGTATGCACAATGACACCTACAACTATATATAGATATATATTTATTTATATATATATATATATATATATATATATATATATATATATATGTGTGTGTACATATACATACATTTATATATGTACATTAACTGACATTATTACGTACAAGCTACCAACTAGCATGGCTGTTTCTGTTCACACACTACTATTATGGGAATCCAGTAGTTTTGACAGTAATTCTACATGACATGCTTTGGGTACTACACATCCTATATTCCCTTTACATTCATCCCTACTATTACATGTTATATTTATTTTAGCACAATGTTTTTGTATAAGAGTCATGGCTTAGTGGTAGGTCATACAGACTACTGTTTCCGGGGTTCGGGACTGACAGTGGGATTTTATTTTTCTTTTGAACTGAGTACAGGACCTGGCAATCAAAGTGACTAAGGCACTTTTAAGCAGTTGTAACTGGGTTAGCGCTGGTTTGCGCGGAGCTCATGCATGCGCACCAGCGGTTAGCTCCACACACACATGCGCACACCCACTTACAACCGCTTAACAGTGCTTACTCTGGCGCACACCCGTGCTATTTTCTTTGAAAGAAATGAAAATGGGGAGAGAGGAAAGTGGTGAAAAAGGGGTCACAAAGAGGGTAAGACAGTAGGGAAACAAGCTTGGGTTTTGCAGGAGGGATGTAGGTAAAGCCCATAGCTGCCCATTTCTTCATCAGCAACAGCTGTGCATATGTTTGTAATTTGGTGTGACATTTAATACCTTCCACCCCTGAGAGAGGTGTAAGGACAACAATAATACTTGTTGTACAGCCAATTTTAATTGATAGTTTCCATGTCTGGTAGACATATGTGCGGAATGGGCAGCTATGTATGGGGCATAATTTTTTTGTGGGTACAGAGTGCCCTTTTTTTTTTCAGGTGAGAGTGGTATGTCAGGTGAAGGAAGTCGGTACAGCTGGGGAGGTAGTTTGGGTAGGTAAACAGACAAGACAAACAAGACGCATACAGGGGCGGTGTATGACATGTGTGGGGGGGTTACACAATTGACGGGGACGGAGGTTTGGATATCCAGAGCCCATGAGCCCACAGATGGCAACAGTGGAACTGAGATCCCCAACCATAGGCAGTTGCCACTGTTCCTTCACTGCCCAGGACGGGGCTGTGCTGGGGGCTGTGTAGGCCAGGCAACAGGCATGCCCGTAAGTTGTGCCACCCATGCCTCAAGCTGGTGTAGGGGCTCGAGAACAGAGTCCCGAATCTCCCTACGCACCACAGTCCGGACGCTACGGAGGGTGAGTGGTGGTTCTCCTCCGGCCACACTTGCAGAGGGGGGGCAAGCCCCATCCCCTGCAGTGCTTTCACCCACAGGTGGCACAGGGCCACCGGAGGAGGGTCCAGACTGGGCACTAGTGCCAGGTGCACTCGCCAGCTGAGGTGGGAGAGGTGGGTCCTCTGGAACCTGCCTTCCCTGTCGTCCTATGTTTTGCATTCTGTCATGACAGTTTGGGTTAGTGACATATAATACCATTCACAATTAGTTGTAACAGCATGCATTAGTATTCCCATTAACCAAACACCCAGATATTCACACCATTGAACAGCGAGCATAACACATGCATAATTTGAACAGCAATACACAGTCCAACAACATGCAGGGTTGATTGATGGCAACAGGCCATCAGGTTTGGATGTATGAACAGGGCAGATGCATCAACGGACATGCAAATATATATGACCCAACAGGACAAACGTCCAGGGTGTTAATTGTGATTGCGCATACCATTTTCACGTGGAATGGGTTATATGTGGTTATAGGGTGGGGTGAAGAAAATAATATTAACACCTTTGAATACCAATACATATGCTGTACATTTCTAATAGCTGCACATATATACACACTACTGTTCTAACTACAGTTTCCTATATGATAACTATTTCAACTTGGTGATAGGACTGTTACTGCAACATCAATATACATTTTATTGTTCTTCATACACATTCATATCTAGCTTTGTTCAGCTACATCATCCTGCTACATTTGCTTTATATAGCTGTAGACAAGTGTGGATGTTTGGTATATCAGACAATCATACTATCTGCATATTGCAGTCTGAGAGCAACATATCCAGATTTTGGGATACACATTCCAGATGCGGCAACACTTTGAACAGATTTTGCTGTTTGGTTTGGATTCTCACATGCATTTCATTCTGTACTGACTGCAGTATACTTTATTCAGGGGTTATTACTACTGTATTGCTGGATTCATGACACTTTCTCACACTCTCTCACTTGTTTTCATTTTACTATTCAGGATGGTACTTACTTCTAGGCTTTATTGACATGTTTTACCTGTAGTTATTACAATCCTTTCCAGCAGTCTCACTTCTGTTATGTTTCAGTATTTCAACAGGGATATATTTCACACATGTGATTTCATCATCTTCTGCAGCTATACTTTTCAGCCTGCTGCAGGTTGTGTACTATTTTCTTACAGGTGGGGCATTTTTATTTCAGAATTTATGTCAGACATTTTCATTTTTCTGTTTGGCTTACAGGCCGCAACACACTTTTGTAATCAAGCAATACTTGCAAACACTTTCACACTGTTACTTGCACATTTTATTCCTTAGTGACTACACTGCACTCTTTTGCTGACTGTCATACTTTTATATTTCTTTACAGTTACTGGTAGTGGATTACTGACCTGCCTGGTGGCGCAACCGCACCAGCCTATCGCCATAGGCTCTGCGGTTCGCAGAATGGACACCTGCAGCTGTAATATAAATTAAGTAATATTGGAATACACATCTCCATAATATCAGCTAGTTTAATTTCTTACATACATAATTAAATGTAACTTACTCAATAGTGGGGCGTTGGGCATTTGCCAGGCCTCCTGGAGCCAAAGGTTCAATTGGTCCTGCTTGTGTCTCTTCAGGTCCGGATGGTGGTGACGGACCTGCTCACCAGTCCTTGGAATCCCTGTGGCACTGGTGAGATCATGAGCCAACCGGTCCCATGCCTCGGCCCTGTATGCTCCCCAGAGGACCTGGCCCTTCATGAGTTGAGCCTCATGATTGTGGACTAGGAGCCAGACCATGTACCTGGACTCCTCAATGCCCCACCTCTGTGCTCGAAAGCAACTACCCTCTCCTACTCCTGTCATTCTGGCTGCAGTTCAGTTCTACAATCGTTTATGCTGTGTATTCCCATCTATGGGGCTTATATAGTCCGTTTTTCCTGCACATATCTGTGATTGGCCATTTTGGAATTGTATCAACTTCAGTAAACCTGCATTGTCATGCTCCAGTTTGTATTCATTCCTATATATTAGCTATTATTGCATTTCTAGGTACTGCTGTTGTGGCTTAGTGGTTCAGTACCTTGACTATGGTATATAGTATCCTGGGTTTGAAACTGGCCACTACTTTTTATTTTTTATGACTGTCTAGACAAGCTGAGGGGTGTGTCTGTGTAAAGGCAGTTTTGATACGGCTTGGTCAACGTTGCCTGTCGGTTAGCTTTTTTGCGTGTTGTGCAGCTCCGCGCAAATGGGGTACGCTGGTTTAAGCCTCATTTGGCTGTCAGCACACATATTACGCTCAGCTCAGTTAGGGGCACATAGATTTAGCATGTTAAACCACTACTCAGCTCTGGGCACTCATTTTGCACCAGTTAAACCACTGCTCACCTACGGGCAGATGCACTCACCCTGTTAAACTGTAGCTCAGCTATGGGCACATCTGGCATTTTTTATTGTTTTGTTACCTCACATTTGTTCAATATAAATGGGCTATTTCATTACATTTTACATAAAATGTGATTTTATGTGTACATATTTGTCAGGGACTTGTTTCGTGCTTATTTTGCTAAAAATTAAAATTGGTGTTGTGGGGGCTCGAGCCATGAATGCCTGCTCTTCAGCCAACACCTCTACTGCTACGCTATTGCTTCTTGGCTTACTTTGCATATTTAGTTCTTATATGCTTTCCCACTGACTGCTAACTGTAGCTGCGCTACGGGCATGCCCGCGCAAATGAGTGCACTCACGGTTAAACATCTTTACAATTTAAAAAAAAATGATGTGATGTTCATTTGTACATTTTATGTTCGTAGTCTGTGGGGAGATGTGTTGTGCTGTGTTTATTCACATTTTCATGGACTCTGGCGTGGGTGTTTACTTTGGGCACCTTTACAGGGCTCGGCCTACGCAAACACCCCCTACTGTCTTACATGGACCGTGTTAGCCTTAGGTGTGATTCAGCATGCTCTCATGAATATGCAGAGCATGCTGACATCACTCCGTTTAACTGCAGCCTCCGTGTATGAGTTATAACTCTTACACGGAGGCTTCGTGAATCCTGCCCATTGTACTTACTATAGGTGTAGACGCTCCGCCAAGAATGCACAGCAGCCAAACGTGAGCAGGGTTTAAAGATGGCGCCCAAAGGTTGGGAGAGATTTTATAAGTTTAGGAGGTAGTCAGGGAGAGAGGGGAGGTGCAGGGAATAGGGGGAAGCAGGTAAGAACCGGAACGGCTGTCAATCAGTGGCTAAAGGGAGTAGCGAGATTAGCAGATATCTCAGTAGATGGAAGGGTTCAGAGAATCCGGAAAGAATCCAAAGTGGGGCTAGGCAGAGGAGAATAGTAATATCACAGGCTAGAATATAAGCTGAAATGGAGAGGAGAGAGATGGAGGAGGAAAAATACAGTAAATGCCAGATTAGTTTATAAAAGGGATGGGGTGGGTGGAGAGAGAAAAAAGCAATAGAGCACAATGTAATATCAGGAACAGCAGGACCAAGGAGAGCAGGAGAAGAGCAGGAACAATCAGCAGATTGTGTAGTTGCTGAAAGGTGAGTAGGGAAACATATAGTCAGAAGGACAGAGGTGGTAAAAATATGTGAGACAGAATAACAGGAAAAGTTATAGTTTAAAGAGAGAACCAGTAGTGAGAGAATTAGTCAGGATTAGTGGTAAGAGACTGCCATCTTGTGGACAAATGGAGAAATGCAGCTTATAACCTACCTGGGCAGTCCCTGGACTAGATAGGCTGAGGGGAAATAGGAGCTAATATAAATCAGGGATCTGGATATGGAGGGAGTGCAGAGATACAATAGAATAAGGGCTTGTCTGCTGGCTATTCAGGCAGGGGAGCGCACTGAACACCTAGTTGGGCCTAAGAGCAATAAAATTCACAATTTAGCAGCAGATGTACATACTTCCTTGAGTCCTTCTGGGATAAGCTGGTTCAGTACAGTTTGATTTACTTGGTTAAGCGGCAGGTTGAACTGCTGATAAAAATGGTTGGGTCAAGTGTCCACCCAGGCGTATACAAAGTGGGTAGTTCAGGGTGGGACAGGGCAGTTCCTTGAGTCCTTCTGGGATAAGCTGGTTCAGTACAGTTTGATTTACTTGGGTAAGCGGCAGGTTGAACTGCTGGTAAAAATGGTTGGGCCAAGTGTCCACCCAGGTGTATACAAAGTGGGTAGTTCAGGGTGGGACAGGACAGTATAGGTGTAGACACTCCGCCAAGAACACACAGCAGCCGAACGTGAGCAGGGTTTAAAGATCAATAATAAGACACTAATTGCTGAAAAAGATGCAGATTTTATATATTTATTCTAACAATTTGCTTAATTGGCAAAAATACATAGGAGATTTTGTCAGCTTGTATTTTATATATATATATATATATATATATATATATATATATATATATATATATATATATATATATATGTATTTGACTGTTGAAAGTACCTATATGAATCTGATGATGCCCGGATAACAGCAGACGAAAGCAATTAGTCTAAAGTGCTATTCATTTTATTTTATTTAATTTTTATATTACTAAATTAAAGGACTGCTTCACTGCAGAACATGGTTTGTTTTTGTTATTTTTGTCATGTTTCCACATTGTTTTATGAAAAGTAGTTACATTTCATGATGCTAAAGTATGTACTACAGATCTTTAAAGGGATAAACATATTTATGATCAGCTTGGCTTTACTTTATGTGCACTTGTTCAATATGATGACATTCGATAATGTACACTTTCAGTTTTGTTAGTGTTCGGGATTTTCGCCTCAGTCATTTGAAATTTGCAGTTATGGTAATTTGTTCTTTAAAAGTAGACACACACACACACACACACACACACATAGATATATATATATATATATATATATATATATATATATATATATGTGTGTGTGTGTGTGTGTGTGTGTATGTATACGTCTCTCTCTCTCTCTATTTATATATTTATATATATATATATATATATATATATATATATATATATACATATATATATATATATATATATATATATATGGGTCTAGGAGTCATGCTCGACTAGCATATGTCCGAATCACAAAACATCGAACACACATACACGAAAGCGCTTAACATCAAAAAGCGCTTCCGTGTATGTGTAGTTTATTATTCTCACTCCAAGATTGCACTACAGTGGGGAAAAGAGAATTTTCCCTTACACACACTGTAGTCTTATCTACGAAACAGGCACACATACACAGAAGCGCTTGTCGATGTTAAGCGTTTTTGTGTATGTGTGTTCAATGTTTTGTGATTCGGACATATGCTAGTCGAGCATGTGGGCGGATCCCATATATATATATATATATATATATATATATATATATATATATGTATATACATGTCTAAACAAAGAGAGCATTATGGCAAGATTAAAACTGTAAAGCTTTTCCATTACAGTCAATAAATGTAATGATTTTAAATGAAAATATGGAAACTCTCATGAAAGCTCATTGTATACATCCACTAAAGCAGAGTAATAATAATAAAAAATTATAAAAACCAAATGCTGATGGTAGGAGTGAAAACACAGAACCAAAACCACTACAAATTCACTCGTGGAGACCCAAATAAGGGTTCTATTTTGCTATTTTCCAGTTTATACCTTTTGGAACTTTTGTTTGCTGTGCTCATACCCTTATTTGGGTCTCCACGAGTGAATTTGTAATAAAAAATTATAACCTTTTCCTTTAGAAATTGTGTCATTTATGTATCAGTTACATCCCATGTTACTGCAGGTATAAATGTTAACAGTGTAAGTATTTAGCAGGTTTTCATATTAGAAAATAGGCCTTTACTTTCCTTTCCTTTTCCCTTTAATCTCTAAAATTAATATTGATGTTTGTTCTCATAAATAAAGTCCAAGAAACAGGTGTAGAATAGCTAGATGTACTGATGAACTAACACAAAATTAAAATCTAGTAACAAAAGGCACAGCACAACCATCCATATAGGAAAGCTTGATGTAATATGGATGGTCGTGCTGTCCCTTTTGTTACTGTTCTCATAAATACATACGCTTAATCTACCATAGTTAGGCAGGCAATATTAAATGCATCTAAGACGAGCACTTTGCTATGACTTTAAATCATTTCATACACACATAATTTAAGAAAAAATTACACGAAATATGGTAAACAGAATTAGATGTTTTCCCCATGTTAAATTTTCCAAATGCAAAATACTTTTGGAAATGTCTTGCATTCTTTTTTTAAAACTATGTACACCACTACAGTGAGATACTAAATGGAAATGCATGCACACTAATAATAATATGGATTTACAGCATACAGAGTTATCTGTACAAAACTGTATTTTTTTAGTAATGCTTAGACTAGCAGAAGTAGAGTTGTGATGAACTATGATATTATTTTATATACTGCTTTTTCTCTTATGCTTATACATTCTGTTTATTTTTATTTATTCTTTTTTTTTAATTTTTATTGTTTATTTACACTGAGTCCCAGCTTGTAAGTGCATTGACATTCTTTAGACATCTCTTGAAAAAAGCATATTCAGTCATAAAATATGCCTGGTACAATTAGATTTGGCTTTGAAATGCATTTGAGTATGCTTTTGTAAAGAAAAAATCCATAGTTTCCCATATTTTAATGCTAAAAATATTTATTTCAAGTGATTCTGTCGATCTGTTTATGATGATTGTGAGTCAGCATACAGGTAAGAATAGATATGAACCCAGTGATGTAGCTCCAAGGCTCCTTCTATAACCCACAACCTTAAGTCTGAGCACTTTGTGAGAATAACATAACTTTACTGTTCACCACAACTTTTCATTCTGCAGTGCTATGAACCTTGGGCACATTCTGTTTTCTTAATCTGAGAGGACTGTACTGTTCTCTAATATTACTGCTACAGAACATTATGTTCACAGGTTCATTTGTCAGATTTACAACCTCCTGGGCTTTACAAAGCTAGATTTCTTTTACACTCTGTTAATATGTTCAACTCAATATATATCAGCATCATTTTTGAACAGCACTAACGACTGACTTGCTTATTTCATAATCTTGGAAGATGTTGTGCAATGTATTTTTCATTTCTTTTTCTATTGCTAATATTTACTTCTAGCATTAAGCTCCTCAATCTGGCTTTAGCACTCCCAGTGGTATGTTCTGGGAAAAGGCTTTCAAGCAGAGTTAGATCACACATTGCATTATTGAACAAACAGAGGTTATATCTAAGTAACCTATAAGAAACAGAATCCAATGATAATTCCTGAAGCCTTTCCAAATAGCTGAACTGTGCTAACCCTATGATTTTTTTAGCAGGACATCATTTACCTTTTTATATTGTTTCACACTGTTTGCTCAAAGGCTAGAGAACTCAGTATTGCATTCAATACTGAGGCAGATCAGTGAGGTACAGAGGAATACAATCATCAAGGAACTTGACATTACTCTGCCAGATTAGACAGGCCTCATAACATAGTTTTCTGAATTTGGTAGATACATTTCAGTCAAAAATTAACATGTTCCTAGCAATGTCCTTAGACTTCAGTAGCTGTGCCTTTTATTACTGCTTATTTTTACACATATTTTTGCTCTTTTGTCAGCTCTTATTATGCTAATTATGCTACACTTACTGACATTAAAGTAAAAGCTGTTACTGCTGAGGCAGGCTATGTATGCTTGTAGGCCATACTGGAAAATACAGATATCTTGCTTTGTGATGATTATAGTACTCAGTATATGGTCATCAACATATTTGGTTATCTAGAGCTGATTTTCACATTTCCATCTCGGAAGACATTTCTGAAAAGAAATAATCTGTGTACAGAGCCCTTAGGACACAATCACTACATCAAAGCAGAATGGAAATAGATAAACCTACCCATCAGCTTCGTTTGTCATGTTGTTTACCCGGTGTTTTTAACTGAAGTACATTTTGTATTCACAATTACTCATTTCATTTTTTAAGTTATACTCTTAAGATTAAATGTGTTGAAAGCCTTAACATGCTCATTATAAAAAGCATGTACTGACAGCCATAACTAAAGTGCCACTGCAGCTTCTGCAAAGAATTCCGTAATATTCAAGGAGCAAGGTTTCCCCCTTAACAAATTTATTCTGTTCCATATATAAAAGAGATGCGTCCCACGTGATGTTTTGGATCAGGTTTCATTATGGCTCTTTTCATTATTTTGAACTGAGTTCTCATCAAGCTGGTAGCTTTAAAGCTACTTGGGTCTGATGTGACCCCCTACCCTTATAAATTTGTACCTTATTTATATTTCAATAGCCAAACAATTTGTGATAAAGTCTGTTCAAAACATAAAAGTATGCTTAATATTTAGTCTAGCTGAGTTATTGTTTCATGGTCTATTGATATTAATTTATATTCACAATGTTCTATTTCAGTATTTTTACATTTTTAAAATACATTTTATTGCTTTTAACTTTTAAGACCAAGTTGATTTATTATTATTATTATTATTATTATTATTATTATTATTATTATTATTATTTTCTTGAATATTTGATAAAAATGCAATTAGAATATTTTTGTCAGGAATATATGCAATTAGGTTTTGTACTTTATTTAAAGTCTATTTGTTTTTACAGCTAAGGTAATTTTGAAGCTAATTTCTTTTCTATATCCTTTCCTTCTGTTTTTCATGATGTCATATATGTTTTAGTTTTATTTCTTTTATTGTTGAGTTTACCAGTATATTTATGTTTTATTAGATTCATTTATAAATGCTGAACTTAATAATATCACATAGTTCTATTTTTTTTTAAATTATCCTGAGAAGATTTGTTTAGGTCAATGGTGCCACTTCCTCAGACAGTTTTAATAAATAAATATATTTTGTATCATAGTTTCTATTAGTAAAGTCTAAAAAAGATCATGCATTTACGACTAAGTTTTATTTCACTCTTAGTTTAAAGATAACGTCATCACAAATAATGTTAATTGAAAATGTATAACTGTGGATCGGCAACAGAAAAATCTTAGGTATGCTTGTCACTAGGACATCTTAGATATTGCCACAGTTAATGGAATTTGATTCAGTTTTTCCCAAGTAATTTTGATGGACACAGATAATTAATGTTTATTTGTTTGTTTACTTATTTATTTATTGATTCCTTTGCCCCTTGTATCTTTTTTATTTTCCTTTAATTACTGAGGAGTGCAGTCAGTAACTCAGTAATGTCAGGTGTTAGAGTTTTATACTTTTATATATTAGCTAAAAAGTAGATCACAGTAATTTCTAAAACTTGTCCAAGATTTACTTTATCCCCTAGCATTTCTATGTTCTCAATTCCTGAGCAAAGCTGTTGACAGCTATGGAATATGAGTAGTTAAAATTTCCCTTATAGACTGCATTCACATTTATTTATTATATTTCTGGTAGGGTTCTGTTTTATATTCAGTAACACCCAGACTTTGAGCAATTTGTAGTCCTGCTTTTTTTATTTATTTTTTTTTTTGTAATCTAGCTTTTTGTGTACTTTTTTTATCTGTACAGAAGTAAACTACGAATATTAAATGCAATATTTACATGTCATGTAGGTTTTAAAAATTTGGTCCTGCTTTTGTCCACAGTCAAGAAAAATAAAACATCTGGATATCAATGTAAAATTTATAAGGTTCTGTCCAATCACTTACTATATTTTTCACTGTAACAAATACATTGATACAATAATTCTACAAGAAGAATCAGAAAAAGTCCATCATTTATGTTAGACAAAGAAAAAGAACAACTATAGACCTTCCCTTGCTTGATCGTTAAAACTCTAAGAAAACCTTAAGAAAAACAATAATGTAATATGATGTGTTTATGTGAATTACAATGGGTTTCCATTGGGATAGTTATATTATATTCAATGGTTTTGCACACTTCAATATCTTACAGCTTTTTGACATGACTGCATTTCCAATTTTATTAACATATTATATAAGTGATCAGGAAAAACAGAATGGTCTTAATATAAGTGTTCTCAAGAAAAAATATTGATTGATATAACTAGTAGTATAAATAATAATAATTGAGCATTGCTATGCACAATATATGTTTGATGTTTAGATTGTGAATATGTATGAGTAATATACTAAAATTATGATACTTAGTAATTTTGTAAGAAATAAAGATCTTAATTAGTTTATAGATAATGGAATTTCTTAAGCAAGAAATCATGTCCTTTGTTTAGTGAAGAAATTCATCTGCCCAGATCTCTAGTATGCTTCTGTATTACACCCCAAAAAATGAAGTCACTGTTGAAATAACCCAAAAGGTCAGAGTAGTCAAATTAATTACTTAATTAACTTGCTGCTGGTATGAAACATAGTACATGAAAGAAAGTCATGTTTTATAAAGTAGTTGAAAAAAAAAGACAAGCAGAGAAAATTGACATACCTGTGGTAGAAAGGGCCATGACAAGAGCACTCAAGGTGCAATTTCATGGAAAACCCACACTGCACATATATTCATACATAACAGAGCAAGATCAGATAAGAAACAATAGATGTTGAAGTATCAGCTCAACACTTGGGGGGAAAAAAAGAAAAAAAATAACATAACAGCAAATGGTAAGACATAAGATGGGAAGGTAAACACAAACAGATATCCCAAAAGAAATGAGTGGTAAGAATGTAAGAACCATTAGCACAACTTAAATTGCACACATATATGAACCTTAGGAACAGAAACCAGCAATCAAAAACCAGTGGCTATGATATGGCCATTAAGTGACTACATGCACTCGGTGTCTACACTAAGCACAGATATAACTCCAGAGAGCAAAATCATGTCCACTGCCTACACATATTAGAAACAGGTCTTTACCAGACAAGCCCATGCACCAAAGTATACCTTGCTGCAGATGGCATACCCAGTAAGTAAATACAGAACTGAGATATTATGTAATTCATGGCTGTTGCTGCAGCAGTAAAACGGATGTATCACATGTAGCAGGAAGCTATACAACACAGAAAAAGTCCACACAAGGTCCTGATGGATTAGATGTGGGTTGACCTTGGAAACACACAGTGTCCAAAATATATCCAGCAGAGTTAATACCTGGAAATTTAAACTGTCACACATACAGTGGAAAAAGTGAGGAAAGGGGGTTTGTCTTAGTGAGATATGGCACACCAACCTGACACATGTGGAGTGATGCAGCAAACCCATCATCAAGGTCTTCCAATAGGCAACATCTGCAACAGCATGGTGTAGTACACATAATGCAGATGTTCAAGTCCAACAAAATGAATAATGTTGTACCAGTGATTAGCAAGCAAATTGCAAATGTGATCACTGATCCATTGAAAGAAGAGAGGTAAAAACTGTAATTACAGACCATAAAACCTAACTACAGAACAGTTAAGGCTACTAAGTTGTGCTTTGGCTATCATACAACTCGTAACAGTGTGCGTCTACAGAAGGACAGATACTAGGCAAAAAGAATAGGGTACTTACATCCACAGTTAGTGCTCTATGGCCTTGGTAAAGTCATGAACAGTATAGGATGAGTTTGTCTCTGCATGTGGTACAAGGTATGATGCTATTGTGCCCAAAGATGCTGCTTAGGTGGTGGATAATAACCATGGTGAATGGCATACTTCAGCTTATCCATGTGCTTCTGCTCATAACTGATGATAGTTAACACCTCATGCAAGACAATATTCAGGAAGTAGTACATGTTCAAATGGATGCGGAGCCTGTTCCAGAGACAGGGTAGTCTCTGGGATACATAGCTGTCTTGCCATCAGGTCCTATTTATATCACAGGGAAAGTTTAAGTCTTTAGAGTTGGTAATTCTGGTGCTGTTTGTTTTGTAGATATGCAGGGGTCCATCAGAGTAGAGTCTGACAATTCCTTGTCTACCAGGCATAGATCTTCCCTCCACTGTTTTCAGGAGACAGAATACAGGGGATAGGGCCTTGAGGCGGTATGCATATGACATGTTACTTATACCCTGTATTTTTTAGTGATGAAACATTGTAGGTGTTCCAGTTGTTGGATATGCCTGGATAGGTACATACCAAATGGGGCATTGTACTCAATGGTAGGTCTGCTGAATGTTGAATGTAGTGAAACGCGGACTTCTTTGGACATAGTTGTCATACCTTTGTTTATAAATTGCACAGCATAGAATGATTTCCTCAGTATTGTAAGCACATGATGGTCAAAGGTTAGATTACTGCCTATGTGTTTCCCCAAGTCCCTGACTACTGGATCAACTCTTAGGGGTGTGTTGTTGATATGATAGTTTCCAGAGGTCGATGACTTCTCAAAGGATACTATTATGGATTTCTTGGCATTTAGTTTTAGTCCATGTCTCTGGCACCAGTTGTTTGTCTGTGTCAGCCCCTCCTGGAGAACATTTGTGTCAGTGGGCAATTCAATGACAGCTCCTAATTTGCAATCATCTTCAAATTTAGTTAGCCAGAGGCTAATGACATTAACCTTGACTGCAGAGAAGTAAATGCCAAAAAGGAATGGTCCCAGGGATCAGTCCCTCAGGGACTTTGCTTGTGAATGGCCTCTTTTTAGAGGTAGTCTCCCTAGTACTAACTTCCTGGGACCTGTCAGCCAGCTGGCTACCCAGTGGGTGACACAAGAGCTTATACCTAACTTCTTATGTTTATCAACAATGCCAACATGGGGGATTGTGTCAAATGCTTTGGTGAGTTCAAGGTAGGCAGTGTAAGTGTTTGTGCCCTCATCCATTGCTTTAGTGACCTTCACAAAGAATTCCACCAGGTTGAGTAGGCATGGCTTTGCATATGAGACTAGTGAGACTTATGTTTCTGTAGTTTCCAGGGTCTGTAGATGGCCCACCTTTGTGCAGAGGGATGACTGTTGTTCTCCATTCATGAGGCATGAAGCCTATTTGAAGGCTACAGTTAAATAGCACTTTCAGAGGGCCTGATAGATCATGTTTCATGCAATTTAGAAGGCATACTGGGATATTTTCAGGGTCCATTAATGCAGTGCTCTTGGCCTTAGAGAGAACATTAAGGACCTGTTCCTTAGTGATAGCAGGGGAGTTATGTTTGATGGTATTTCCTGAGCGAAGGCTGATGGGGAGAGAGGGATAATGTTGGAGCTGAATTTGTTAGCCAGTAGGTTTGCTGTATATTTTGGCTCAGTATAGGTGGCTCCCTTTACCCACGGTGGTGGTGCTGTGGTAGCGTTGTCGCTTCACAGTAACACGCTGTCCGGTTCGATTCTCAGCTAGAACGTCTTCTGCGTGGAGACATGCGTAAATGAGCGTACCTTCATTAAAGGTTGTGCGTCAGGGCTGGCAACTCAGCACGTAAAAATCAACTACCAATCATTAGCAGACCAGAGTTCCGCTGTGGCAACCCCTAACCGGGAAAAAGCCGAAAGATACAACAACAACAACAACAACAACAGGTGGCTCCCTTTACAATGAGCTCTGCACACAATTGTGTATTTCCTTTGAGGTTTCAGACATAGCTAAAGAATGCCTTGTGGTTGTTCTTGGCCTGGGAGGCTAAATTTACCTAAAATGTGGCTTTGTTAGGCCTTATTTGTTCTCTGAGATATTTGTTGGGTTTAATGAGAGTCCTTTTATCCTGCTGGGTACTGCATTTCTTGATTTTTGATATGATTCGCTTCCTTCTGTTATACAACCTATTGATGTGATTCTACCAGGATAACTTGTTTTTTGAGTTAGTTCTCTATTTCTTCTTGGTGGGTACATTTGCCTCTGTGCAGCTATTTACATGCAAGTATAAGGTTTCTGTGAGCAGTGTTCTTAGGGTTTATTGGGGGGTTGGATTTTTGCCAGGTTATCACTTAATAGTAGGAAGTTAGCCTTAGAGCAGTTTCTGACTATTCCAGGGTTAGCTGGGGTTCCAGGCTTTATTGTTACTTCAAAGGAGACCATTTTGTGGTCTGACCTTACCAGAGAAGACATTACACTAGGGAGTGTGAAGCACTCTCCCATATTAGTGAGGACTAGAGACAGTATGGTTGCATCCCTTCTAGGTGTACTGACAATCTGGTCCATGGAGTTTGTATTTCTAAAATCCAGGAATCTCTGTGCCTTTACATTTTGTGTTGAATATAACTCCCAGTAAATAGTGAGGCAATTAAAGTCACCCATAAATATGGTTTTGGGTTGGATGGTGTTTACAGCAAACCTACTGGCTAACAAATTCAGCTCCAACAACTTTAAATGCATGGTATGGGTTTCCTGGGTCATAAAGGGGAGCCTATAGCTTGCAAGGAAGTGGTATTGAACTTTTTCTATGGTAACCTTGAGGTATGTTTATTTTTTATGTAAATTGGAACACCACCACCTTTAGCCCTTGTCTGTGTAGTAGCTGGTTTAAATGTGTGGAAGGCATTATAACCATGCACTGTTGGTGTGCTCTCCATGACTTTAAACCATGTCTCAGTGACTGCACAAATGTCAACTTTCTTTAGGGTGAAGAGAGCTTTTAGAGAGTGGAGTTTTTTGTTTAGACTCCTAGCATTGAGCAATAACACCTTTATATTTTCTTGGTTTTGATTTCCTATGTCAAAAGTGCTTTCAGTTTGGCATTGCCTAAAAAAAGACATTAAGGGGGTGACAATGTTTTAGCTAATATTCAAAAGCCTAGAGGGGGGAGGTGCAGGTTGTCTTTGGCAAAGCAGTGTGGTCTGTTGACCATCTCCTTCCATGCTGACAAATATTGCACCCCCTTAGAATGACACCAGAAACTAAGCCAGTTATTAAAGTCAATCATCTTTTGTTTGTACAGTGGCATCATCCTTGGAGAAGATAAAATGCTGCTCAATGCTAGGCTCATACCAGCCTGAGACACATATTCTGAGAGCTCCATGATGTCTCTCTTCATATAGTCTAGGGTGGTTAAGATGACTTTTACTTCTGCTGAGGTTTTACATATTGACTGATATTGGTGGATTATAAGCAATATATACCAGTCTGAGTTGCCATTTATCGTTGAAATGTCCTGAAATAGGTAGTTTTGTTATTAACAGTTCAAACATTTTGTTTCACTGCTTAGTGGAAAAAAAATGGTCAAAACTTCAAATTTAAAACACTCTAACAAATGTTGATATATTAAACGAGGAATCTAATTTAATACAAGAAGGCAAATCAAAGAACAAATGCATTTATGTATAGTCCTAAAATTCTGTGCAAGGTCCCATGGTTTGAAAACAGCCCGGGGCCCAAGGTACACTTATTCCGATATTGACTAGGTGCATTTTCAATGAATGTGGGTTTTGATGCATTTTCAATTAATGTGACTTTTAAGGGCAGAGAAGTTTACTGTTGCTCATTCCACGTTTGCTTACAGTTCAAAACTGTGAAAGAAGTTTTGGTTAGCAAATGACCACAAGTATTTGTGCTATAAAATTTGAAATAAAAGTTTTAAATTAAATCCAAATACTCATCATTGTAAAAGTAAAGAAGAATCTGGTATATATGCAGTCAGGTTTAAACATTGTTTATGACATCTGAAGAGGGACAGCCGAGTAATGGGACACTGGAATGGCTGTGGGTTGTGGTGGGGGTGGGGGGGGGCTGGTTCATTACTGCAGCTAAGGCTCCATTTGTCCAATGTATATTTCTGCCATGAATTCTACTCCTGGGTCATCTACATGCATCCATTTAGTGACATTTTTTTTTTACCTTCGCCAAATATGTTTAGGCCACAGCATTCTGCCACACAAGCCTGTTATAGTAACATACCAGACAACCAAAATACCCAGAATTTTTTTTTCTTTACCAATAAAACATGACTAAACATCACAGCAACAATAATTCTCTCTCTTTCCTGTTTATGCACCATGTGGTACACCAGGCAATGAGCACTTTTCAGCGCTCATTGTTTCTGTAGCAGTTACGGATTTTAGGGGCTCAGGTTGCTAGTCCAAGACACAATCCTCCGCAGATGGTGAACAGCAACAATATAATATCCCCAAAAATGTAAAGCATCTGGTTTCCTGACCTTCTAAACCATATGAGTCAGCAGTGTTGCGCATGCCTGGTCTAGATGGGCAATCCTCTTCAGTTTAGCTATTATTTCCTGGTGCCTATACCAGTCATCGTGCATTCTGGGTGAATTCTGGACCTCTTCATAGACAAATAAGGAAAACAGTGACTGAGTATTGAAAATGCACTACAATGTGCAACAGAAAACAAAGCAGCTAGCTTAAACTTACTCCAACTGTTACACCTTTGTGAGCTAGGGTACTTCCTAACCTAACCCATTAACTTTACCTAAAGTAATATGAAAAGGCCCTTGGTTGTTATCTCCCTCTTTATTTAATAATGTGCACTTCCACTGTGGCCAGGTCTGATGATTGCCCAATTCTGATAGAGTAGGATGACTTACAGGTTAGGTTAACAGCATTGTTCTTCAAACCTCCAAGTCTGTTACAATTCCATCATTCCTATAGCCACTATAACCAATGTCAAATAAGGACTGCACGGCCTGTTTTTCCCCAAAATATTCACAGTGCACTGTCACACTTAGCAGGATAAGTCAACTGAGTATTTCCTCTTTCCAGGGAAATTTCCTGGCATTTGCAGAAATGATCCATCATGGGAATTCTTAGGAGAACTACCACATGATCCACTACAAGATAGCCTAGTGTCAATGGCTGGGTAAATTCTTTTAAGTTCTAGACAGCTTTCCTATCCTAATTGATTCATGATACAGAAATACTGCTAAGTCATACAAGTTATCATGCAAGGCATAATCCTGACTAATTGCTATGAAATCCACTTTGAAGAGCAGGCAGAGTCTCCTGACTCATTGGTTGCCTATAATCCTTCTCATGAGCGTGAATTCTGAATCCTTACCTACAGTTTTAACATCTTCCTGACTGCCCAGTGCTAAGTTAGGATAAGTCCACCAGTCACTTGCTAAGAAAGGCAAAATGAAGTACAGCGAAATGTACCTCTCATCAAAAGACTTTATTTTATTCTCCAGCCCCCAAATCTTCCACCAGTGGTATCATCACCTGGAACTGTTCCATGTGCAGATCCAACAATGAATACCTATGTAACCATGCACATTACAGGCTATCAGTGACATTAGATACATAGAGAAATGGATGCTAAACTTCACACGACAGAATACTAGATTTCTGTAAAGTACCTGGACAATAAATGGTATAAAAGTCCTTTTGTTCAGTGCATACACCACTGTCAGTTTTTCTGAATGAAAAACAATCCCCTCTATTAGCTAACTCTGGAAGCTACTTCAGTGTCACTACCCCATTTTTTGTAAGCTCCAAAAAGGGAAAATCATTTATGACCTGTATGCAGTCAATTATTTGGCTATCAGCTAGCAAACCGTTTCCTTTTTAAATAGCAACAGATCCTCACTTAAACTGATGAATCTTTCAAACCAGTCCTCCTGCTAGAATGATACCCCATTGTAATACTTGAAAAAACGGCCCAAAAACTGTCAAATCGCATTTGTCCTCACTTATAATTGCCTTTATCTTGCCTTATTTAACAGATTAACCAATACTGTAGTGAGCACCAAATGAGTGACTACTGCTAACAGGCAAACTTAAACGTTCCAAAGGCAGCATTATGTCTGCCCCTCACACTTCTTTGCTAGCTTTCATTTCTTCAGTTTTTTCCTTCTAAGGAACTGAAACTTTCCCACAGATATCTGAAGTCAGGTGAAAGAATGTCTATCTTCTGACCCCAAAAGATAAGACTGTCTTGCCTGGTACTTATAATTTCTCTTCAGCCATTTGCAGCCCCATTCATGGGACAGATGTTGGAAAGCCATGGCTCCTTGTTTAGTGGTGTCACTTTGAGCTGGAAATCCTCAATTTAGTACACCATCCCCCTACCTGCACAACCTCACTCCAAAATCCTCTCCAAGGTGGTGATAAACTTCTCAAATATATGAGCATAGCCTTGTCCCACAAATATTTGCCTCTGAGTTTTAGGCACAGTTGGTGCCAGTGCTGAATATAAATGGGCAAAAATTCAAAATGAATTATCTGTGTTTAACTTTACAAGCTATGGATCTTACACCATCTGTATGATCTTGATAGCATTATCAGGGATACATATTGTGCCCCGCTGCCTCCTTATCAGGGCTGTCATTCATTAATCCTACTTTTGTACAGGGTAAATGAAAAATTAGTTTGTGCTCCCAGTATACATTTTGGCACTGGCCCCAGTGGAGAAATGGGCACCTCATATTGGCCAACCACCCCTTCCTTCCCCTTAATGCCTTACCTTACCTACCCATGACAGTGTGTCTCTCTACCAACCTGTGGGTCCTCTATGTCTCGCCTGTCATCTGGAAAGTCTATCTGCAAGGAAAATCTCTTTTTTAATACCTGTATCAATAACTGATTAGCCGTCTTATCTTGTGTTTAACAAATAAATAATAAGTCTTTGAACACTTCTAACTTGCATAGCACCTCAGAATCTTTGTGCTTCCCAGCCTACTGACCCATCAGCCCCAACCACCACTAAAGGATCCCCTACATCTGCTGAACATACCCACTTAATGATCTCTATCTTTATCCTGCTCACCCCTGCAATGTGTTGTGAAATCTTCCTCCAGCTTATTTTTTCTTGAACTACATCAATGCTAAATAAGCCCCAGCACAGAAGCCTTGGAATATCTATGCATCTATCTATGACTCTAAATTGACATGCTCAAAGCAGCAAGCTATCCAGTTGCAGAATATGGAGCTTTATTCTGAGAAGGGCTTAATCATCACATGTTGCTCCTTTTTTCACTGACAGTCTGATTGTTGTCCACCATAATCCCCAGTCAAATACAGAAGCATCTAAATTCTCACCTAAGAGTAGATTTAGTGGACATTAGCTTAAAACTTTCATTATAGAACTCAGGCTTTTTTGTTCCTTGTGTTTTGCACCTTCCATGCAACAAGGATGAGTGATAACATGGGGGTGACCTAATCTAGTCCTTTTTCAAGTGGTCACTGTCATCAAATAAATGAACTTGAGGATCTAACTGAAGATGTCTTAACCTCATGCAGAAACTAGAAGCTCTGTATTTGCCAAGTGTTGTCAGTGCCACTGTGAGTTCCTTAATTCAGGGCTGATCCACACAACCTGTGCCCCCATATAACATGGGCCTCTATTTGGAGTGGTATGTTAGTTAGGAAGCTGATAAAGTTTTAGTAAGAGTGTTTGTTAGCTAAGGAATATTTACTGTCAGCCTCTGTCTATCAGTGACATGGAGGCTAGACCATTGTTGAATTTTTGGTTTCCCATCAAATGGTCAGGGTTATATTTGATTAGGTTTAGGGATGGACTCTGATGCACATGGATGGGGAGCCTATTCTAAAACATGGGATACTTTGAGACACATATTTGTCTTGCCAGCATGTTGTATTTATGTTGCAAGCAAAGTTTAAATCTTTAAATCTAGTGTTTCTGGTATGATTCATTTTGCAGAAGTACAAAAGGCTCATCAGGGCTGGATCTGATGATGCCTTATATGCCAGAAGATTGTCTCTCAGTAACCTGTAGGCGACTAAGTATAGAGATAGGGTTTTAAGGCAATTTGTAAAGCACAATGTGTTAATACTCTGAATTCTCTTGGTGAAGAACCTCTGTGGGTGTTCAATCTGTTGTAAATGGCTAGTCAGGTACATGCTAAAGGATCAATATAATCAATAATGAGTTTGATATGGGCTGAGTAAAGGGGTGCTATAACTTCCTTGGACATGGATGCCACACCCTTACGTATAAGTTAGGCAACATAGAATGATTTTCTTACTACCTTGGCCAAGTGTTGGTCAAAGGCCAGATTACTGTCTATGTATGTTCCCAGATCCCTAACTACTTGGTCAACTCTTATGGGTATCTTCACAATTGAGTAATTAAACCATGTGGACTTTTTCCCAAAAGGCACTATAATGCACTTCTTGGCATGGAGTTTGAATCCAGGGCTTTGGCACCAGTCATTTGTGTTAGAACCTCTTGCAGAATGTTAGCGTCATGGGGAGATTCTATAATAGCTCCCAATTTGCAGTTGCCTGGAAACTTGGTGAGCCAGAAGCCCTTGACATTAGTCTTGACCTCCACAAAGTAGCTGCCAAACAAATGGACCTACCAATGATCACTGAGGTACTCTGCTAATGACTGGTCTTTTGGCAGAGGTGATCTTACCAAAAAGTGAGTGCAGGCATTAATCCAACTACCTCTTGTATGTTAAGGAAATGGTCTACCATTTGAGCAAATTCCCCTACCTGAGGGCCAAACTGTTCAATAGTTCTTTGTTCTGCATCTTCTTCAAGAAAATCAAATATTTCTGCACACATTTCCCATGCATCACAGCCACATGATCTCTACACCAACATTTGAAGGCATATTCAACCCATCAGCCTGAGATTATTAAGACCTATACAAAATGCGTTGCCCTTTACCCACCTTAATCCACTCAGTTGTAGTAGACTCAAGACAAGAAAAAGGGTTGCAACTAAATTGCTTCCCTCCCATTACTGCCTACCCAGCTCATCTTCCTACCAAAGTCCTCCCTAATTCCTCCCACCAAAGCTAAGATCTCACTTGGATTGCAATCTCTTGCCCCAAAGAAGCAGTGAAACTCTCAGTATACTCACCTAAAGCTGCAATATCATCCTCTACAGCTGCTACTTTATTATTCTTGTCAGTTATAATACAACCTGTTGTCAGTATTACTGACTGACTGGCCAGCTACAGTTTTTGGCTGATTTGACTCAGATGGCTTCCTTTCTCAACCCTCACTCTTTTTCTCTAATGCCACTTTAGTGTTTCTCATTAATCATGACTTTTTTCCTCATTGAATTCAGCTAATTTCTCTTCTCTACTCTGTCTTCTACACCCATCCTATGTATATGTATTTTTTGAATCTTTCAAAATAACTCCATAGACTGTGCTATAAAAGCCTCCATCTTTTCCTGATATTGCATCAGCGCAGACACATCTGCCCAAGTGAACACGGTAATGGAAACTGAGATAACGTTTCTCTTCCTTCCCACATTTTCAATTTATTCAGCTTATACTATTTATTAGATTGCTGCCTTCTCTTTTTTTGAGGGAGTAGGGAGAAGTGGGGGTGAATCTTGCCCTCTACTTTTTAGGGGTTTGAAGTTTGACTCATTACTTGGAAGGAAGCATAGGGGTATGGAGACAGATGTTATTCTGAGATTTGGCATTCTCCCTCTGGCCCTAAACAACCTATCCTTAAAAGTAAGCTATCTTTAACAATTGCTTAACATACAGGTTTATACACTGTTTTGCTCGTGACAACACCCAGTACATCCCATTATAACAGCTATGGGAATGTAGCATTTTTACATGCTTGTGTTGACATAAACTTTATGGGACACTTAAAGAGGTGCTAGGAAAAAATGTCTTTTCCAAGTTTCATGTCACAAACATTCATTTTCAGCTTCACAAATTCTTCTCGAATCTTGGCTACATTCTGAAAAAAAAACATATTAAGTTTATCAGAGACCTGGATAAATGATAATTACTGCCTGTTGCAATACTGCAAATCCAGATATGGTATCTACTATGATAACAAACCTGTCCTTAGTAATGGTGATGGAACACCATTCTTGGTTATAAAGGACAACACTATTGATAACACTGAGATCTTCAACATTAATATCAGTGACATCAAATGCCCAACTGGTTCCCATGCCATATTACTATTGCTGGGCATATGCACCTGCACAAAGGTATTGCCTTCAATCTATCACTTCCCTCAGCCCATATTATATGACAACCCTAAGATAAATGGGTCTATATTATAACATCAAAGTTCAAAAACTTTGAATGTTATAAAATCGAACCTATTAGAGCGAATGCTGGAAATAGCGAAGTTGCAGAACACTGAATACTTTCCTAGGGAAAGTATTCAGTGGGCTGTTTCTGCAGCTTTGCTATTTCCTCAACTGTGGAGCGAAGGTTACGGACCAGGTTAAGGTAAGTGTGTGAATGAAGTTGAGTGTGTGATTGGGCGTTGGTTAGGTGAGTTAGGGTTAGGGCGCAGGTCAGGTAAATGTGCGATTGTGTGGACATGAGGGTTAGGGTGGGGTAGGAGAGTTAGGGTTAGGGAGCGGGTAAGGTGAGTGTGTGATAGTTAGAGACCTTAGGGTTAGGGTTGGGTTAAGGTAAGTGGGTAGCTAGTGGTGTATGTCTGGTTTAGTGTAGGGTTTTGTGAAGTGTATGTGTGTGGATTATTTATTTTGGTGTGCTTGAGTTGTGTGTATGTTTGTCGGAACAGCAATTTTTTTTCCCTGGGAAAAAATTCTCTATTCTGACTGTTTGATTTTCTGGTGTTTCAATTGAATAGGGTCGATATTATAACATTCAATGTTTTTAGACTTCGATGTTATAATATAGACCCAGATAAATATGCTCTCACAATCTTTAAATAATACAATAACCCTAGGATACTTCAATCTCAGTGCAGCTATTGTCCCCCTAAAAAGGATACTAAGTTATAAAAAAAAGCTCTATCATCCTCCTCAAAGCAATTTTGGAATGAAGTAAAAATACTAGCTGGCAATTGCCAACACTCCATATTTAGGAACTGCAACTACTTCTAAAGTCACCATGAACTTTGAAAAAAAAAACTACAGGCTCTTCCTTCTCACTACCATTAATAACATTGCTTGGAAAATCTTCTTCTGAACATCCTCCAATGTAGCATTTATGTGGCAATGCACCACCTCCCCAACTTTAACCTCTTGCTATCTACAACCTTCCATTCTAGTTTAAAGAGATAACAACTAAAAAAACTGAATTACTAAACAAACTACATGGAAATTCAAGCATCAGATTTCCCAAACCTCACCCTTTCTTTCTAAAATAGCTTCTTCCTCAATTTCCAATTATCTCACCTATATAGTCAATCCCTTGTAAGCCTCCGGAATATTTTCTGACTTTTTCAAATATACCTTTATCATTTCTCTACCTAAATTACCCATGACAAAGGACTGCAAGAAAAAAACAACCTATTGGCAATCTCCATCCTCTAACAAAAATATCTGAAAAAAATAATCTACAATCATTTGAATGCATAAACAAGTACTCTGTGATGCTCAACATGGGTTCTGAAATGCTTTCAGCACTATGACTGCTTTATATACCACACTCAGTATTATACTGAATGGTACAAACAACAGTTGAACCTCAAGTGGACTATTTACGGACATAACCAGGGCATTCAAAACTGTCAATCATTCTCTACTACTTAAGAAGCCAGCAAAACTCAACCTTTATAGTAATTCTATGCAGTGGTTAAAAGGCTGTATGGAAAGCAGAACAATCCTGGTGCTGACCAGCCACTGTCTTTCTGACAGAGGTATTGTCACCAATGGTATTCCACAAGGATCATTTCTTGTTTCTCTGCTCTTCTCTTCTCTCATCTTCATAAATGCTCTTACTAATGATCTTCCAGACCTCAATAGAATTATCAATAGAATTATGTATGCAGATGACATATTAATGTCGAAGTTCAGCAGGTTACCTTCAGAATGTCAACAAAAGATTCAGGTCTCATTCACTACACTTTGTAGCTGGACAGACAGTAACAGAGAAACAGGCTAACAGTGGTCCCCAAGAAATCCAGTGTCATGATGTTTCCTTCCCCAACTAATAATTAAGAGGCAATGAAGGCCACTTAATTCCAAAGATCAAAGAAATATTGTCTTAGTAAAACTTTAAACCCCACCTTCTCTATCAAATAACACATAGACCATGTTGTGAATATAATATTTAACCAATTAAAACAATGCGAAAACATTTCCCATCTACTCTTTCCCTCTATATGACTTGTAAATGTCTATCACTACTAACAAAGCATTCTATCTCCAAGTCACTCAATTTGTAGATTACTGAATATAATATTTCCAGCTTCATAATGCTACCAGATCCCCCACTCATCTATGTGACCTCCTAAAAGGAATCAATTGGTTACCCATTCACTGTAGCACAAACTTGCTCTTGAGCACACTCTAATTTAAAATAATAAAATTAGGACACTGTCTTTCTATGAAATCAAACTTACAAATTAGAGTCCAAACTTACTCCCTCAGGGACAACAGCAGAGAAGATATCTCACATGTTAGATCTCCATACAAAATTGCCATTATGCATGGAAATTTCTTGATTAATTATTTTGTTTCATAATTCACTGTAACTATTGTAGTTTTATGCCTTTGCCCTAAAGAGCACGCATTGTTTTTGTAAAGGGTATGTTGATCAACCCATCTACCTTTTTGCCAAATTGGAAATAAATAAAACAAATGCTTTTTTAAAACAAACCACAGAAACAGAAGGCATGGAAGCTACTACCATCTAACTTAAAGGCGACGTTTCAGGACCTGATGTCATAAAATCTGAAATCTGTTTTCAGATATCCACTCAGTTTGTTCCTTTCAGTTATATGATAAATGAAGAATTAACAGACAAAAAATCTACAGGGCCCAAAAATAATCCCAGACCTCTGTCATGCATAAGCTAGAAAAAGACTCTGACCTTAATTTTCCTTAGATATCAATTTAATTTCAAAATACCGGTTACAGTATGTTATTGTCCTTTTTAGTAAAATAATGGCTTTCTTATAAATTAACTAATCTCATACAAACAGTTCAAAAGTCATTGTGGTAGATACCTGAAATGCTTTTATTTTAATTTCAGTGAAGTAGCCCTAATAAGGCCTTCCACAAGATTGTGTCTACCCTCTGGCCCTTGTATGGACAACAAAGTTGCCATGACATCACTGTGGCAATCCCATCTCTCCCCCTAACTTACTTTATGGCAAGCAAAGGCTTTATGCCTTCTCTTGCCATCAGTTACAATATGATGGTAGACATTTGACTATCGGGAACATCACAGGACTGAAGGCAAAGATGGCTGCCTGCCTACATACTACAACCTGTACAGAGGTATTAAGAAATAAAATAAAAAAAAAAAACATGACTATAGTAAAACAAATGGGAGTGTCAAACTGTTAAAACCAATGCCAGTATACTACTAATAAACATCCTAACCCACTAGGACCATTCCAGCATGCAGATAAAATGCCTTTTTCATGCTTTCTGACCAAGCAATCCCACAGAAAGAGAAAAACAAAGGATATGGGGGAGACTCAGTCTTCCAGAATTGCTCTTTTATGAAATAACCTACATCAGAGTGGCAATCGACAGCAGCCTGAAAAGACTGAGCCCTCCAAGCCAGAACAACATATTAAGATAGCACTGAAGCACCAAGAAATGAGCAACAATTAGCATGTGCTAATTAGCACCAGCTTACCAAAATATTCAGATAAACTCTCATTTTCAGAAACAAATCCTCTAATGTATACTTTGCCATAATGCCTCTATATTTTTTTTCTACAGTATATATTTTTCTTTACATTTCTACTCTAAAATTGTGACTGTTGAGCCTTCTAGGCATGCTACAGAGAAAACTCTAAGATCAACCTAGTGATACCTTAAAGGTATCTAATATTACCTGGACATATTTACACTAATAATTTCCAAATCCTGCAACTAGAAATATTTCATATTAAAACTTACATCATGGGCAACACAGCTGCATCAATATTTAATTTCCATCTTGTGTATCTGAAGAGATCTCAGTTGTAGATGGCAGGCCATTTATCTACATAGTCAAATGTGTTCATATTTCTCAAAATATGTCAAAAAGTAAGCAACACAAACAGAAGTGATTAGTCTCCTATGAAAGCTCACAGCTAGATGAACAAAATGTTACTGAAAATATATGTGTAGCTTTCAACTATTGTAAGTTATAGCACAACTTCCAGAGATCCACATTTGTAAATTAACAGGCCTAACATTTAACTAAAATGAACACATGTAGGTTAGCTCCTGCAGACCCACACTCTTAGTTAAGAGTGAAACCCTTTGTTATGTACTTTAACATCAACACTGTTCTTTCTTTCTTTCTTTCTTTTACTCTTTCTTTCTTCTTCACTCCCTTCCAACCATTTCTATTTTAAGCTACCAGAGCATCTCTCTTACCATGACCTTAAGCAAATATCTAAGTTGCTACACTTGCCTGTGTAAGCTGCTTATAATCATAGCCATAGTTCTTCTCAAGATCAAGAATTACAAAAAAGTTACACATAATTAGAATATTTAGAACAATAGCAACCCTAATTATTCTGAGGTGCCTGATGACTATTTTTCTACTTTTTTTCAGAATAATATAATGTATAATAAAAAATCTGGGACTTTTTCTGAACAATCTTTAGATCAAAAAACTCAGCAATGGGCAATGCAACATGATCTCACTAAATGAATGTCAAGATGTTTGCATAATAGGTTCATAGGTTCTTACTAGGTTATTGGTGTGTGAGGGTCATATGAACACAAGCTATTCAGCACTTGAAGTATATGTACCTGTACTCATAGGTGGGCTGAACTAGTGAATATTTGGACCTTTACATGCTTTCCCTATCCACGATGAACAAGGGTGCTAAACCTAGGGTGGACTTGTCATTTCTCAATCACTCATGCAAGTTACACTTTAAAAGAGTAAGAGGCATGCTTTGCTTAATGTGAAGTAGAAGGTGGTTCCACTGAAGTGGAATTCTTTATGATACATATCTAGCCCTCTGGCGTGTTTTATTTATGTTGCAAAAAAAACTGAAATGCCTTACATGTGTGCTTCTGACACCATTGGACTTATGAATGTGTACTATGTCTGACAGGATGAAGTCAGTTGAAGCTCTATATGGTTGACTAAGGTCACCTTGCAGAATTCCAGAAGAAAAGAACCAAGAACCACAAGTAGTAAAGGTAGAGGCCCAGAAACCACACAAACCAATGCTCAAACCACAAATCCAATTTATTGACAGCAAAAAACAGACCAAATGCAGTCAAGCGCTTTCATCTTTAGCTAAGACTTCTTCAGAACTGCTTGACATGGTTATCTCCAACCTTAAATAATCCTAATACATCGTGTGATCAACATGTGATCAAACATTCACATGACTCAACTTTAGTATACATTAGTTATAAAACTTCAACAAAAATTGTTGTGAATGTCAGTTCAAATTGCATAAAACGTAAGTGAAACAAAAATAAAAATGAAAATAATATTGAGAATTGGAATAGTAAAAAAAAATCAGTGTTACAGCGACAAATGTATGAGTAACATGGCATAATCAGCCCTTAAAACTTTTTAGCTTTAATATAGGTGTAATAGAACAACATTCATTCAAACCGGGGGGGGGGGTGTAATGGCATCACACACAAGAATCCATATGAGCTCTTTCTTGAGAAGATGTTCATCAGTGTAAAAGCCCCATGGATCTGGTTCCAAGAAGTCAATCACCACAAATTTAAAAAGGTGACCTGGATAGGCAGAAATATGTCTGTACAGTGTGTTAATTGTCTGCCCTCTCTTGATTTAATTGAGATGTTCATATATTCTCTCTTTCAAGGCTCGACCAGTCTTCCCAATGTAAAATGCTGTTGGCAAAGTGCACCATAAACCACTCCCCTGGATGAACTGTTAAAATATTTTTTCACCTCATATTTCTTGTCTTTGATGAAGAAAGACACAACAGAGTATATGTTGACAGTAGTTATAGTTGTTACATTTGTATAGACCTTTTGGTCTATTGGTATTAAGTTTACCCAAATTCCTTTCTAGTAAACTTTTAAAACATTTGTCTCCTAAATACTATCTTAGGTTTGGAACCAAATAGTACATTACCATTGCCGATGGAAGTAACGATAGGCCAAAATTGATTAACCACATCAACAACGTGGTAGTTGTTTAAAGAAAAAGTAACAATCGAGGCTCGTTTGTACGACTTGTCTGAATTATGATCACCAGAGGTCAATGGCCTTACTGAAGATAAGGAATGACAGGATTTATCACAGATTGGTAATAGGGGACAGTACAGACCCTTACTCCTTTTGTCACATACTTCATCTTTGATGGACACAAAAAGATCTGGTGGATAACCTCTGTGGGTAAGCATATCCAAGAGTTTTTCAATCTCCACCAAAAATACTGCATCGTCAGATATCATCCGAGCAAGTTGGCCTAGTTGTCCCTTGATAACTGCTCTTTTTTGAAATTTGGGATGCCAACTGTCATAATGGAGATAAGAATTAGAAAAAGTTTTCTTACACAAAATGTTGGAGCTAAAGCAACTCTTTGAATAAACTTTTGACACTAGGATGTCAAGAGATGTCATCTTGTCCTTGTCGAGGTTGTGGGTAAATTTAAGAAAGGGGGTGCTATTATTGATGTACATTAGAAAATCGTTCAGTTTCATCAAAGAACCTGTCCAAATGATAAAGATGTCATCCAGGTACCTAATATAAAATGACTAACTGCCAGCAAATATACTACTGAACAAAAATTGTTTCTCCCAATATGCCATGAATAGGTTGGCAAAGCTTGGGGCACATGAGGCACCCATTGCCACTCCACTCATTTGTTTGAATAGTTGTCCTTCAAAATATAGAAAGTTTTTGCTCAGGACTAATTCTGCAAGTGTTATAGCCATGTTGGTGTCATTGTTGTTCAATAGCCCTATGTCAAAGAGCATACTTTCCATCCCATCAAGGCCCTCCTTGAGTGGAATGACCGAATAAAGATCTTGTACATCTACTGTGACAAGTATACAATCTAGTGAAAATTGTAAATTTGTTAATCTGGATAAAAAAATCCCATGAGTCTTTACAGTTATGGGTAATGCAACTAGTGGATGGATGAAGTAAATTATCCACATATTTAGCTACGTAAAAAGTTTTGCTCCTGCCTTCATCCACAGTCAGTCTCAGTGGTGGGTTTCAGATGTCTTTATGAATTTTCAGTATACCAAATATACCTGCCACCACCGGGTGTTCATTGGATAGGTATTCATAGGCACTTTTGTCAATTTGCCCCTGCATGACCATGTTGTATAAACAACCGTCAATTTTAGAATAAGCAATATTAAGTTCATTTTTTGATACCTGTGTATACCTGTCAGTAAAAAGGAGCTTGAACATCTTATTGTTATAATCCTTGACATCCATGATGACAATGCCCCCTCCTTTACAGGGTCTCATTATTCTGATTGTTTTGTTGTTACAAAGATCACTAAAAAGTTTTGTTTCATTCTCTGATAGGTTAACTTTATCATTTACATTAGAGTATTGGAGCCTTGAACAAAGTTTTCGAATTTCCCTTTCACAAAGTTTTTCGAACAATACTAGCCCGTTATTTAAGGGTGGGTTGAAAGAACTAGATTTCTTAAGACCTGTATTCAAGTCAGCCCTAGTGTTAGTACCTGCTGACTTAAACCAAAGGGCTAAATTTAATTTATGAGTAAATAATTTTAAATCTATGAGTGTTTCAGCTAGATTGAATTTCCTGGCTGGTACAAAACTCAAACCCTTACTTAGAACATCAGCATGTTCTGTTGAGATGTTAACATTGGAAACATTATATACTGTAAAATCTTTAGTAGTGTTTTGGATGCAACGCGGCCCTATGTCATTTTACTCCATACTGCTATTTGTATCTCCTACTACTAAAAACCATGATTCACTAGCAGCTAGTTCAATGTTAATGGATTCTGTATTTTGATGACTGTTGTTCCCCTCAGTCACACTAAAAGGCCTGAAGCAATTCAAAAGTAGATTTCCATTGTTGTATTCACTGAAATGTGAATTATCATCTAAGGTAGGTAAATGACTAAATGATATCAGTACCCCATTAGGATTCCCTCCATCTGTGTTGGTGAAGGGGGTAGAAATGGAAGAAGAGAGAATAGATTGATTATAAGGAAACACAGATCCAACCCCTTCAATGCTGGCTCTTCTGTCATTAAAAGTACAAGAATTGTCAAACCTATTTAAAACATTCCCCGGTGTAAGGCCTGCGCCGGCGGTGCAGTGAATAGTCGGCTTAGTAGTGCCATATGCATAGTAATGAGTGCGCGCCGCAACCACATACACGTGCATAGTGTACATGAGCGAGCCCAAGTAGGATGCGTCCGGAGGCGTGGCTAAGCCGGCAGGCGATGAGCAACCTAAAGTGCTGACTGCCACAGTCCGCCCATAATAGTAATGTCACCAGCCAGGGCACGTGCAGAATGAAACGCACGCAGAGTATGCAACATAGTACCCGTCCCAACAAAAGGAGAAGCAAACACAACCCACGAAGCCCTAAGTGTACCCGTCCAAGGAACAAAGGATACGCGTAACACCGTGTTCGTCCCGCAATGCACCGTCAGTGGGCATACCCAAAGAAGGTGTACCGCAGCATGTCAGCGCGCCGCACCGACATAGGAGTAGCGACTAAGGTTACCACCTGTCCCACTTTGCGAGGGGCAGTCCCTCTATGGGCAGTTGTGTCCCGATAAAAATATTAAAAACGGCAAATGTGCTAAGATTGTAGGACATAATTATATCCCGTAATTTATGTAATGGTCGCATAAAATAGTTATTTCCGTAACTAAAATACCCTAAATGTCACAAGAAACAGAATAAGCAACCAAACTGCTACAAGAATAAGCTTTTATTTAGGCAAACAAGTGAAGTTCTATGCTATGTACCGACCGTGGGTATGTGTCGGCCTGTAGAATCTGATGTGAGTCCCGAAAATGTGCTTCCTTGGCTATTGGAAAAGGTGGCAACCCTAGTAGCGACATGGGCATGGTCACCAGAGTTACCAACTGTCCCACATTGCTAAAAAGGCAAATGACCTGAGATTTCCGCAAAATATT
>NC_056728.1:536648165-536814654 GCF_019279795.1 Protopterus annectens | reverse complement strand
AGCGGCCGTGGTTGGCATGCCCTAGGCCCAGGTCCTGTTCTGACGGAACATATGCCTGTGTGCCAGCTGCGGAGGTGTGTGATGCCCAGGCAGGCTGCTAGTCTGAGTCCCCACATATGCCCCAGTGTGTTCAGCATGCTGTCAGTGTGTGTCAATGTCTGACTGGTATTGTCGTCACTGTAATATATTGTATTGATTTATTTATTTATCCTACATTTGTTGACTGGGATAGCCCAACTGGATGCATGTCCATTTCCAGTGGAGGCCCGTGGAGACAAGCTATGAGGGTAGCAGATACAGCATTACAGAATACTAGCATTACATAGTACAAACAGATTATTTACAGAGATTACATAAGTAAGCAAGTCAAACATGTTCCACAGGTTAATGTTAGACCTGAGCACAAGCCAGGATTAAATTGAAATTACACAGTAAAGTGGTTCACAGAAGTTACACATTCGAGTTAGCCAGGCTTGATACATTGACATAGCCAGTTACGTGACAAATGTTGTTTGAGTCTACTGTTAAATGACCTAAGGTGGATATTAGGGTAATATCAGCTGGAAGTGAGTTCCAGGATCTACTTACAGGGTTTGCAAAGAGAGAATCATCAGCTGTGTTATTAAACTTGCTAGTTTGAAGTAGTACATTGTTAGAGGATCGAAGTGGTCTAGGATTGTTATAGGGGGTGATAATAATTTAAGTGCAGGAGTATTGTCTGGATTATAGAGGATTTTATAGGCCATAATCAGTTGGTTATACTGTATTAGGCTGGGTATTGCAAGCCAACCAAGCTGATTTAGATTGATGCAATGATGTGTCCTAAAAGGCGGGCCAATGGCAAACCTGGCAAATGTGGTTGTAGCAAATCGAGTGCTTGTTAAGGACAGTCTTGTTCATATGTGAGAGTAGAGGGGATGCATACAGAAGGGCTGAAACAAGGTGTGAGCGAGCTATGGCACCTTTAGCTGGAGGGGCTAGGAAGGCTTTAATTCTGTAAAGTGACCCTAGCTTTCTATTGATGGCTTTGCTAATCTGGTTAACATGTATGTCACATATGAGATTATTGTCTATGATGACACCTAATAGTTTCAGAGATGGGTCAGGGGAGATTATTGTGCCATCAGTTGATGTTATGGTAACGGTGAAAGTGGTAGACCTACGTGTTGGTGGAATAACAGCAGTTTAGTTTGATTGGGATTTAGGATCAGACGATGTTCAGAAAGCCAGTTTGCTATTGTATTAAAGGTGGTCTGGGTAGCTGACCATAACTCTACTGGAGATGTGGCTGAGCAGATCAGAGTAGAGTATACAGCATATTGGATACAGCTGACTTTTGGGATGACAGTATAACGGTCGTTAATGACGATGGAGGACAGCAAGGGCCCTAGGATAGAGCCTTGTGGTACTCTGAGGGTGTTAGGTAGAAGGTTAGAGGGTTTGTTCTCCTGCTGTCGACCATGCAGGTAGGATTGACACCATTGGAAGGCTCCAGTATCTAGACAGTCTGTGCAGGGTGTGGAGTACAAGTTGGTGATCAACCATATCGTATGCCTTTGAGTTATCCAAAAAGAGGGCTGTGGATATATAATTAATGTTGCAAGTATGGCTTATGGTGTTAGTAAAGGCTAGGAGGCCTGACGTAGTGCTGTGATGAGGACGTAAGCCATGCTGAGTGTCTGCCATAATGCGAGTTTGGATTAGGTGGTGCATGACTTGTCTATGACGAAAGTTTCCATAATCTCTGCAAGTGGAGAGAGTATAGCTATTGGCCTATAATTGGAGACTTCAGTAGAGCTACCTCCTGTGTGAAGTGGGATTACATATGACATTTTCCAGATGGTGGGAAAGTTAGATTCTAACATGGTTCCTTTGATTACCTTTGAGACGGGGTAAGCAATAGCATCATCTGGTTTTGATAGGTACTCGGCAGGGAGTTGATCAGCAGACAGTGTAGTGGGTTTCACTGTTATAATCAAGGTATGGAGAAGTGAAGTGGCGACTGGTTGGCAGCTGGACGCAAGTAGTTTTCTAGGGGTGCTGCTTTCAGGACCAGGGGAGCTAGGAGATAGATGGCTAGCTAGGGCCTGCAAAGTCTCAGTAAAGGACTGGTCAAAGCTATCAGGAACATCTTCAGGGGTATTATCAATAGTAGCAGCAGGGATTGGGGTTGACGTTTGTCCTGGACGTAGTATATATGACATGCCACCTGACAGGGTATGGCATTACTGGGTTCAGAGAGACCAGTCCCCAGATTGGCTGTGTGGTGGCATCCCACACATGTGTTGTACGTTCCTGGCCAAGGGTGATGGCTGACTGCATACATGTAGCAGCTGTGACAATGACACATGACCCACATAAACCACGACTGGACCATAGAGGCGATTCACAGGTTACCTTTGCACATGCCACCATAGTAGTGTGATTGCCATGGTGAGTACCAACACATAGGGCCAATGGGGAACAACATACTGAAGGTGTGTATGTGTGGGTGGACTGCCACTGTTTCATAGCACTGACATATATGACTGCACATGTGGGTAAATGCCAGGTAAGACGAGTGCAATGTGTCACAGGCAACGTACATGCGTACAGGACAGACAGTGACATTCTGTCATGTGTAAGGTTGACATACATATGGTACGCTATGCAGATGTCACTAGCAGTCTACAGAAGCACTGTAACTCTGCATTGCAGGTGTAAGCAGTGTTCCAGGGGACCCCAAGCGAACATGCATGCAAACAAAGCTACAGTACACAGGGCTGGAAGTACTGCATTATACAACAAAGAAGGGGTAACAATAACAGTAAGTAACAATGCAAATATCAACAAGGAAAAAATGCTGAAGGCAACCAAATAAATAACAAAATGCCACAGAGGTAGAATCAGTGAATAAAAGCAAATGCTTCAAATAGCATACACAAGATTTATTTGCCCGCTTTCGTAAAACACTTCATCAGAATAAAACACAAGAGTAAAAAACACTTTATATACACCCATTAATTAAGTAATTAACTAATTAAACATCAGTGCTCAATGATAAATTAAGCAAAAAAAGATGCTACTTTCTGCTTGTCAGTAATGTACAAATTACGAAGTTTTAAAAAACATTTTAAATTAATACATTCATTCAACCCTGGTGGCCTATCTGATTTTAATTTAATTTGCCAGATGACTTCCCTTTGTTCAAGGTAACATTTAAAATCCCCTCCCCTAGGAACAACTGGAAATACTTCCAACACTGTGAATAAAAATTTCTTAAAAAAAGAACAATTAATTGAATGCTTATATAAAGCATTAGTATGGTCTTTAGACTTAATGGCATAAATATGTTCCTTGATACGTGTGCTGAGTTTCCTGGTAGTCATCCCTACATAAAATGCAGGGCATCCAGAACAAAAAGAAATATAAACAACATTAGTGGTGATACAATTAACTAAACCAGGTACCTCAAGAGTGTATTCAATAGTACTAACAGCTATATAAGGACTAACAAAGATAAATCTACAAGCAGTGCACTGATGACAACAGTGCATGCCTCTTTTGTTGGATACAAAACCACTAACTGTATGTTTGTTGTTTTCCAAAATTTTTTTAACATTGTATTCATTCCTAAACACAAATTTCGGTTTGTCACCCAAAACTTTGTGTATTTCAGAATTACCCTTAATAATCTTCCAATTATTTTCCAAAATTGACGTAAAATTAAAACTATCACTGCTCATCTCGAAAGAACAGATTAAATTAGAACCATGTGAAAAATCAGATTTTTGAGATATAGATCCAAAATTACCACCAAGGGAAGAACCTAAAATTGCAGGAAAATCTGTGAAACGTCTATCATGAACTTCATTGGCTATTCTCTCTAAGAAAGTGATATCATATCCTCTCTTAGAAAACAGTTCAATGATAAAATTAAATTCACTGAACAAGTCGCAATCTCTAGTTGTCATGCGACATGCCCGAATAAATTGACCCTTAGGAATGTTCTTGATCATATATCTGGGATGCCCACTAGAAAAATGTAGGTAACCGTTGGTAAATGTCTCCTTGCGATGAATTTTACTTTGAAATTGACAACTAATGGAATCCCACCAAAGGTGAATGTCCAAAAAATTAATGGCTAAGCCAACATCACCCTTGGTGAATTTCAAAAAACTAGGAAGAGAGTTCACTTCTAAGATAAATTTGTCAACGGTATCAGGTCCCCCCTCAATAATAAACACTAAGTCATCAAGAAACCTGCAAAAAAAACTCCACTTGAAACTTCTGTTTTAATAAAGGCATGGCTTCAAACTCCCACCATGCCATGACAATATTGGCATAAGCTGGGGCGGCTGGGGAACCCATTGCCACCCCTCTTTTTTGTTTGTAAAATTTTTTTCCAAACAAAAAGAAATTGTTGTGTAATACTATTTCAATAAACATACAAATAGTGTTAATAGTGGAAGTGGAGAAACATTGTTTTTCACATAAATAACTTTGAACTGCTTCCACACCATCATCATGAGGGATGCAGGTATAAAGAGACACAACATCAATAGTAAAAATAATATGTTTGTTAACATGAAAAGAAAAAGTTTCAGAAAAACTTCGTAATTTACTTAAAAAATGCCAGGAATCTCTAATATAAGATTGCTGGTCCTTTAGTAAAGATCCTAACATGGAATCAATAACTAAAGCAACCCCTTCAGTGACTGAATGGGGGGAAGAAACAATGGGCCTAAAAGGAGGATCAAGAACATTTTTGTGTGTTTTCGGTATTCCAAAAATCACACCAATCTTAGGCTCTTTGATGACACAAAAATCATATAACTCAAAAGTAATGTCCCCAGACATTAAGCAGTCATATAAAAAAGAATGTATCATTCTAAACTGACGCTGTATAAGGTGTAAGGAAACAGGCTCATATTCTAAGACATTGTCCAACAATTTCAGCATACAGGTTTCATATTTTTCTTGACTCATGATAACAATGTTAGCCCCTTTATCACTTTTCATAAACCTAAGTTGATTAGTTAATTTTTGTAATTCAAACAAAGCAGATTTCTCTTGAATAGTCATATTATGATGGATGTAACTGTTCTTACTAAACAAATAATCACTAACATCCTGAATACATTGTTCTTGAAAAACCTTTAAAGTATGATGTAATGTAGGATTAAAAGATGAAGGTTTAATTAGAAACTTATCATTTTCATGTATGTTATGCATCAAATAGGATAAATTCAATTTTCTAGTAAATTTCATAATATCAATTACCGTTCTACTGTAATTGCCCCTATGTGAGGGTACAAAATTTAAACCTAATTTCAAAACTTTAAGTTGAACATCAGAAAAAACATAATCTGACAGATTAATAATGTTAAATAAATCTAAATTTTCTGTTAAGCTTCGTCCCCTGAGGATGTCGACCCCAAAAAAGTCCGGCTGCGCGTCAGCACAGTCTTTTTGTAATGGTTTCCCTGATTTTTCTTAGAGACACCAGTTGAAACAGAATCAGATGAAACACTGTAAGATTTACTGTCTCCAACAGCCTCTTTATCTACTGTATCCGTGATCGGAAAATTATCAGACACATTGTTATCAATAACAATCCGTTCAGTCGAATTGTTAACAGTAGATGACGCCACTACACCTAGATTGTCTGTTTTTTTGCCCTTATTAAGTAAACCAACAATTTGCCCGTCAGAATGCTTATCTTTAGAAAACAAAACTTCTTTTCCAGCTGTATTAGAACTGGTAACTGTACTGTAAAAACGTTTGTAATAAGAAGACGAGCCGCCTTTACCTTTAAATGCGGCATCTTTAACATGAGTAGCAAAATGGTTCATAGGTTCATAGGTTCATACTAGGCTATCTGCCCGAGGGCATTTACAAGCCTAGCCCATAGTTTTGTGGCTTACGCCACCCCTTTAGTATGGGGAACTATACCCATTATTTTGCTGTGCCTCTGTTGAGCAGTGACACTGAGGTAATCCCTGGGGTATATCTGCGATCTCCCATCCATTGGTCAAGATTTCTCTTGAACAAGGCCAGTGAGGTGCTCTGCCTCACATATACCAGGATTTTATTCCACAGCATAGGGAGTCTTTGGGTGATGAATCTATCCCTCCAGCACGTCCTATTAATAGCCGTGTCGAGGTTTAAGTCTCCCGCCCTTGTGGCTCTGACGGATCTAGAATTTTTTAGGTGAAGCATATTCATCAAATCTGGGTTTGACCTGGCCTTGTTTGTTAGGCAAAGGTCACCTCTGAGCAAGCGGTGGCGACTGAATAGAGCTGGAGTTCTTTCAGTCGGGCAGCATAGGACAGATGTTTGAGACCCTTTATCCTTTTGGTGAGGAACTTTTGTGGCCTCTCCAGCTGCTGCAAGTGTCGGGTCAGATACATTCCGAATGGGGCATTGTACTCAATCATTGGTCTGATGAGTGATGAGTATAGGGAGACTATGACCTCCCTTGATCTAGATGAGAATCCCTTCATGATAAGGTGGGCAATGTAGAAGGTCTTCCTAACTACTTTAGCTACATGGGTGTCGAATGACAGACTACTATCAACCTGGGTCCCCAGGTCCCTGATAACTTCTTCTGTGCTCAGTGGATTGCCACCTATTTGGTAGCTAGGGGTAACCTTGTTTTCGAAGGGTATGACTATGCATTTCTTGGCATTTAACTTTAGGCCATGGCTCTGGCACCAGTTATCCATTTCTGTGAGACCCTTCTGAAGGATATCTGTGTCAGATGTGTTTTCTACTATGGCGCCCAGTTTGCAGTCATCTGCAAACTTTGTCAGCCATAACCCTCCTGTGTTTGCTTGTACTTCGGAAAAGTAGATGCCAAACAAGAGTGGGCCCAGGACTGAGCTCTGTGGTACACCACTTGTGACAGGCTTTGAGTCTGACATGGCGCCAGCAACTCTGACCCTGTGGGTTCTGTCACTCAGCCAGTTTGCAACCCATCTTGTGATGTATGGGTTAACATTTAAGCTGATGAGTTTTTCAATGATACCCGAGGCAGTTTTATTCCTAAAAGAAGTTAAATCACGAGAAATTTTCTGCTGTTTACGAGCAGTAACCTCATTTGAGTGTTGCTCTAAATCATGAGAAAACTGGTGCATCAAACTGTTAAAATTATGTATAGTTAACTTGGACTTTAAATGTTGTTCAAGATCAGTTATTTCTGTTCTGTGCGCCGACATTTTTTGCTTGTTATTATCAACCAAAAGTCTAAGAAAACATATCCCAGACTCGGTGAAAAAAGTAACCAAATGTTGAAAAAACGGGTTACTTGAATTAACTCCATTGGGACATTTAAAAAACATTAAACCTTTTGGAATGATGCCAAGTTCAATACACCGCATGAAATAACAGTTCTCAATATTAATAGATTTATACCTTTTTAAAAGTCTCAGTAAATGCTCTTGTTGTTCGCCGAAATAATCCTGTTGTGTTTCATGTTGGAGCACAATGTTGCCACCAAAAGGATTTACTGATAAAGAAAGCAATTTCTCAATGGTTGGACTCACAGAATCGTTGGCGCGTAAATGCGAACTCTGTCCGTTAACAACAGCTTCAACGTTAGCATCCACAATGCTGCCCAAATCGATAACTGTGTCCATTTCCTCATAAACATCCGGTGGACTTGAAACACTATTAACAGGTATAGATTTTCTTTCGTTGGCGTTCTCAACAAGAAATTTCAACAAACTTTGTATATCCATTAAAGTTGTAACAAGCAAAGTATTTAAGTTACTGTCACCGCTAGAAGGTGTAGGATGAATGGAAACATTCATCAACGGATCTTCTTCTACCCCAGCCATGGCAAAACGCACACAACCAACAAGGAAAAAACGCTGAAGGCAACCAAATAAATAACAAAATGCCACAGAGGTAGAATCAGTGAATAAAAGCAAATGCTTCAAATAGCGTACACAAGATTTATTTGCCCGCTTTCGTAAAACACTTCATCAGAATAAAACACAAGAGTAAAAAACACTTTATATACACCCATTAATTAAGTAATTAACTAATTAAACATCAGTGCTCAATGATAAATTAAGCAAAAAAGGATGCTACTTTCTGCTTGTCAGTAATGTACAAATTACGATGTTTTAAAAAACATTTTAAATTAATACATTCATTCAACCCTGGTGGCCTATCTGTTTACTCTTGTGTTTTATTCTGATGAAGTGTTTTACGAAAGCGGGCAAATAAATCTTGTGTACGCTATTTGAAGCATTTGCTTTTATTCACTGATTCTACCTCTGTAACAATGCAAATATGTAGGCACTATCAACATGTACCCAGGAATACGCAGCACAGATGCCCATGGTAGAACCGATATTATGTCATACTTATTTGTGATCTGGACTACATTGGTACTGCACACATATCTAGATGCGCGAACATCCACATGGCATAGTCGTTGTGGGCATCTGGACACCATTACTGTACATGTCCACCATTGCATATCACTACTTGCGTTAGCTTTCCCCCCGTGCTACCCATGTATGCAGCTATCTGTTGACAACCTTACCACCGGCATGCAATTATGTGCAGCTGTTATACTTTGGTATGTACTATGGGTGCAGATAACAATTCAGGACATTCATACAGTTACTACAGCAGGCATGCTGGGGTACACACACAGTCATAGCAGCACACTGTACTGTTACCAACATGATACTACTAATACACGTCTATGTAGTCACCCTGTGCATCAGCAACGTGTTTACCTGTTCCCACAATGATGTTGGAGATTGCAGGAGGTGGCACAGTGTCATCATATGCACAGGGTGTGGATTAGGTATGCCTGAGTTAGCCACTGATACCACCAATTGACATGTGTGTGTAAGTGTGTTGGTGAGGGGCAGCAGTACAGGGTGTGGCAGTGTTGGTGCAGTGTGTGCATGTATGTGGTTGCCCTAAGTGTTAACATTTCGCATGTGTGTATGCACGCACACAGTTCCACCTCATGGCTGCCATATACAGGGGTTTGTGGACAGCCACAGACTGCACCTAGCAGGCCATACAGATCAGTGTCTGTGTGCACGGACATGGTACCTGTGCCTGGCAGGAATGCTACGGACCGTATCCAGTACAAAGCCGGACTGGGTACTGTCATCAGAAGCGGGGGTGTGTTGACTGCACACATGTCCCTGTTAGGACTGTCCAGAGCCACGTGCACATGGTCTCCTGGGGCGTTCCGATGACAGCACAGACCCAGCATTGCTGGGGCTGCTGCTGGCACTATGGGGGCGTGCGCGAGCCTGTTGTCATCCACGCCGACTGCCAGCTGCTGCCGCTGCCGGCATACGGCCACGTCGACGCCGTAGACGCCCACCATTGCCCTGGCTCATGGACATCTGGTTGTGGAACTGCTGTAATATGTCCATGTCTGTCTATGACATCGGTGAAGTTACGGATAGCATCCGCAATGTCACGCATACTGTCTGTCATGGCTGTGCGACATGCTTTGAGCTCCCTCAGACCCTGTCTGGTGTACCTTTCCATACGTGACTGAGCCTGCATGACAGTCTGAAACATAGCTGAGGTTGACAGACCTCTTTGGGCACGTCGGCCAGAGGCAGTACGCCCACGGATGCTCCCACGAGAACCCATGGGCAACTGTCTGTGTGGTACCATTGGAGGACCCTGCCCATGGCTGCTGTGTGGGGATCTATGCCCGCTGTATCCTGTCTATCACCTAGGGACAATGGTGACAAAGGATGTACAGGCAGGATGACTGTGCGCAATGATGGGGTTGACAGCTGTGTACTGTCAATTGGCTGACCAATGGCAGACCCTGACACACCTTCCTGTACCATTACACATATATCATCATTACCAGTAGCCGTGGCACAGGATTCAGGTTCCCTGCTGCAGGTCACCAGAGCAGCCCCAGAACCTGTGGGATGAAGACAGGAAACACAGTTTACAGTCTCCAGACATTGTTACCAGTGATGCACTTACACACACATGCCCACATGCACACATGGACACATGCACACAGGCACACATGCACACAGGCACACATGCACACATGCACATGTGGACACATGCACACATGGGCACATGCACACATGCACACGTGGACACATGCGTACATGGACACATGCACACATGCACACGTGTTCACATGCACACATGCACACATGCACACATGGTCACGTGTACACATGCACTCATGCACACATGCACACATGCACACGTGGACACAGGCACACATGCACACATGCACACATGCACACGTGGACACAGGCACACATGCACACATGCACACATGCACACATGCACACGTGGATACAGGCACACATGCACAGATGCACACGTGGACACAGGAACACCTGCACACATGCACACATGGGCACAGACACACCTGCACACATGCACACATGCACACCCTGCAGTATACACACAGAGCACTACTGAGTTACACTACTGTTACTAGCATTATCAGGACTATTATAGGTTATGTTAAACACACTCACCAGCATGGATGGCCTGTCTCGCTGTAACCCTGGAGGGACCTGCAGAAATGATGAGATTAATGTCAGTGGGCACATCTGTGCCATTGATATTGCATATGATCCAGTGTACAGAACAGTCAGGTGTACATATGGCATATTACCTGCACGCTCCATGTTGTGCTGCTGTGTGGAACCAGCCTCCATCATAATGCAGGTGTACTGCTGTTGGTGTTCCGGGGCTGGGGCCACAACACTTAGGAGTAGCCCCTCCAGTCTGGTGAGGGGGGGATGTGTGGCCACCCCACCTCCTGTGGCGACCTGTTGCCTGTGGATATCTGATGCACGCTGCCGGACACTTCAGATTAAATCACTGCAGTGATGTCATACCTGCTCATATGTCCTGTTATGTGTGCCAATATCATTTACCCTACGGACAAGGTCTTGCCACAGTGCGGCCCTCTCCTGCTGATTCTGACTGGTGCAGGAAAACAGGATGTCATACTCCCGCACCAGGCTCTGGTGGATCTCCTCATCTTCCGCCACAGAGTAGGCGGGGTTACGCTGTCACGCCATCTCCCTGGAAGAGAACACAGACAGGATATCAGCAGACCATGTCAGCAATATATGGCACACATACTATACATGATACTCATGTGTAGTGATATACTACTACTCCCATATGTTGCATGTGTGTGTCGTGGTGGATACACAGGTACATGGCCAGATATCAGTGCTCAGCCAACACCTATGCAACAATACCTGCCACATTCCACACAACATAGTAGCATGCCCCATTGGTCAGCACACACTGACAGGTGCAATGCACAACCTCACTCTGGGGGTTCATCCCAAGGTACTGTATGTGGGACACCGTCCACTACTGTGATGTGGACAGACATTACTCGGCCTGGATATACATATCCCACCACCACCAGCACAGTAGACTACTTTGATATGTATGTGATTAGACAGTTATTCACTTGCTGGGACTGAGATGGTATCCATGCAGCACACTGGGCCAGTGGAAGCCACAAGCCACACTGCTGACCCCTTTGCAAATGCTTACCACGGACATGCCGCGGATTGCATGACACTTGCACACACATGTCTAACCCATACCCTATGCACAAAGGTTAGGCATCCTGTCCGGTGGACCCCAGAAAGAGGCAGATTGTATAACAATAGCAGGAGGCTACTGCAGGACAGAGCACATTCACATTAAGGGTAGGCATCTGTGGTCAGCACTGGTACTATGCTACAGTCCGTCATAACAACAGCCACGGCCTACTCTGGGAGGGAAATGGACACAAACACTATGGATGACCACAAGGCCTTCTTCACTTATGTTACACATATGGACCACATGCCTCAGATATGCTCTGTGTTAATCCACACCTACTTAACATTCACCAAACACACGCATATTGGCAACAATCCTGTAGACATGTTCGGTGCACATATCCCCCCTCCTTCTCCCCCACCTTTGAAATATTTATCCCAGCTGGATGTAACCTCCCTATCATCGCACATGTCCAGGTGAGGGCCGCCCTCAGCAGAGGAGAACACACAGCATCACTGTGACCTCGTGGTCCCCCTGGATGTGTGCTACCGGCACTCTGAGAGGACATACCACCGCATGTAACACTGATAGTTTATCTTGGCCGTGCTACAGGATATGTACCTGGACAGTGGCATACAGCAACAGTGGTCCCACAACACTAAGGGGGCACGTCGACTGACCCTGGGAATTACCACATCATATGCATAATGGGCCTGGTCTGCTACGCTATGGAATTATGCCGTATGGGATGCATATGCAGTGACATCAGGTACCTGCAGACACTTGTTCCCAGCCAGTGTGCCTTTGGGATGGGCTGATCCTGACTTTTGGGCCTGGCTGACATTTCAAAGCAGTCACTACAGCCATTGCACAGACACATGCTGCCAGGATCCTGGCCTATGACTGCTTGACATGTGATGTATGGTCATCCCCTTTTGGTGGAACTACGTACACACAACATAGCACATGGACATACCTATGGATACAGACCTATGACACATTTGGAGGGTTCACAGTATGCACACTATTAACCTGCTACTTTGCATTACCTCTGTTTGTTGCAGCTGGTTGCGTTACCACAGCTTCTGCTTGCTGCTGCTACTGTCAGTGCTGACAGCTTCAGGTTACAGAGTCACAGTGTCTGTTTTTTTTTTTTTTTTGCTCTCTCTCTCTCTCTCACTTCTCGCTCTCCCTCTGTCTGCTTACAGACAATGCAATGAATGTATTGCATGTGGGGAGTGTTAGCACTAGATGCTTTTGTAGGTATCTGCATAGGTCCATGTGATGGCCTCTGCACCAATTGTAAGCCAGCATTTGCTAATTGCATACAGCCAGTTGTGTACTGATTGCAGTTCTCACTGTGATTTCAGGTCAGTGCTATAAAAGGGTATGTGGGATAGGCGTTGCCCTTTCAGATTGTGAGGGCAGGGACCATTCTGGTATGCTGTGGACAGTGTTCTTTGACTGTAAAGGTTAGTATCTCTCTCATGCTTCAGGCTGTGTTGTATATTCACAATTGTCCATTCCTCTCTCATTTTCCCTGTAGCAAGTGTGTATGCACATTGACTCCTACAACTATATATAGATATATTTTTATATATATATATATATATATATATATATATATATATATATATATATATATATATATATATGTACATATGCATACATATATCTATGTACTTTAACTGACCTTATTATCTACAGGCTGTCAACTAGCATGGCTGTTTCTTTTCACACACTACTATTATGGAAATCCAGTAGTTTTGACATTTATTTTAAATGACATGCTTTGTGTACTACACATCCTATATTCCCTTTACATTCATCCCTACTTTTACATGTTATATTTATTTTAGCACAATGTTTTTGTATACGAGTCATGGCTTAGTGGTAGGCTGTACAGACTAGTGTTTCCAGGGTTCTGGACTGACAGTGGGAGTTTATTTTTCTTTTGAACTGAGTACAGGACCTGTCAATCACAGTGACTAAGGCACTTTCAAGCAGTTGTAACCGGGCTAGCACTGGTTTGCGCGGAGCTCACACATGCGCACTGGCGGTTAGCTCCGCGCACACCCGGTTACAACCGCTTAACAGTGCTTACTCTGGCGCACACCCGCGCTATTTTCTTTGAAAGAAAAGAAAATGGGGAGACAGGAAAGTGGTGAAAAAGGGGTCACAAAGAGGGTAAGACAGTAGGGAAACAAGCTTGGGATGTGCAGGAGGGATGTAGGTAAGGCCCATAGCTGCCCATTTCTTCATCAGCAACAGCTGTGCATATGTATGTAATTTGGTGTGACATTTGAAACCTTCCACCCCTGAAAGAGGTGTCAGGACAACAATAATACTTGTTGTACAGCCATTTGTAATTGATAGGTTCCATGTCCAACGGACATGTGTGCGGAATGGGCAGCTATGTATGGGGCGTAATTTTTTTGTGGGTACAGAGTGCCCTTTTTTTTTTCAGGTAAGAGTGGTATGTCAGGTGAAGGAAGTCGGTTCAGCTGGGGAGGTAGGTTGGGTAGGTAAACAGACAAGACAAACAAGACGCATACAGGGGCGGTGTATGACACATGTGGGGGGGGTTACACACTTGACGGGGACGGAGGTTTGGATATCCAGAGCCCATGAGCCCACAGATGGCAACAGTGGAACTGAGATCCCCACCCATAGGCAGTTGCCACTGTTCCTTCACTGCCCAGGATGGGGCTGTGCTGGGGGCTGTGTAGGTGGGGCAACAGGCATGCCCGTTAGTTGCGCCACCCATGCCTCGAGCTGGCGTAGGGGCTCAAGGACAGAGTCCCAAATCTCCCTGTGCACCACAGTCCGGACGCTACGGAGGGGGAGTGGTGGATCTCCTCCGGCCACATTTGCCGAGGAGGGGCGAGCCCCATCCCCTGCAGTGCTTCCACCCGCAGGTGGCACAGGGCCACCGGAGGAGGGTCCGAACTCGGCACTAGTGCCAGGTGCACTCGCCAGCTGAGGTGGGAGAGGTGGGTCCGTTGGAACCCGCCTTCCCTGTCATCCTATGTTTTGCATTATGTCATGACAGTTTGGGTTAGTGACATATAATACCATTCACAATTAGTTGTAACAGCATGCATTAGTATTCCCATTAACCAAACACCCAGATATTCACACCATTGAACAGCGTGCATAACACATGCATAATTTGAACAGAAATACATAATCCAACAACATGCAGGGTTAATTGATGGCAACGGGCCATCAGGTGTGGATGTATGAACAGGGCAGATGCATCAACGGACATGCAAATATATATGACCCAACAGGACAAACGTCCAGGGGTGTTAATTGTGATTGCACATACCATTTTCACGTGGAATGGGTTATATGTGGTTATAGGGTGGGGTAAAGAAAGTAATATTAACACCTTCGAATAACAATACATATGCTGTACATTTCTAATAGCTACAGTTATATACACACTACTGTTCTAACTACAGTTTCCTATATGATAACTATTTCACCTTGCTGATAGGACTGTTACTGCAACATCAATATACATTTTAGTGTTCTTCATACACATTCATATCTAGCTTTGTTCAGCTACATCATCTTGCTACTTTTGCTTTATATAGCTGTAGACAAGTGTGGATGTTTGGTATATCAGACAATCATCCTATCTGCGTATTTCAGACTGAGAGCAACATATCCAGATTTTGGGATACACATTCCACATGCAGCAACACTTTGAACATATTTCGCTGTTTGGTTTTGAATCTCACATGCATTTCATTCTGTCTTGACTGCAGTATACTTTATTCAGGGGTTATTACTACTGTATTGCTGGATTCATGACACTTTCTCACACTCTCTCACTTGCTTTCATTTTACTATTCAGGATGGTACTTCTAGGCTTTATTGACATGTTTTAACAGTAGTTATTACAATCCTTTCCAGCAGTCTCACTTCTGTCATGTTTCTGTATTTCCACAGGGATATATTTCACACATGTGATTTCATCATCTTCTGCAGCTATACTTTTCAGCCTGCTGCAGGTTGTGTACTATTTTCTTACAGGCAGGGCATTTTATTTCAGAATATATGTCGGACAGTTTCATGTTTAGGTTACACTTACAGGCTGAAAACTCTTGTAATCAAGCAATACTTGCATACACTTTCACACTGTTACTTGCAGATTTTATTCCTTACTGACTACACTGCACTCTTTTGCTGACTGTCATACTTTTATATTTCTTTACAGTTACTGGTAGTGGATTACTGACCTGCCTGGTGGCGCAACACCAGCCTATCGCCATAGGCTCTGCGGTTCGCAGAACGGACACCTGCAGCTGTAATATAAATGAAGTAATATTGGAATACACATCTCCATAATATCAGCTAGTTTAATTTTTACATACATAATTAAATGTTACTTACTCAGTAGTGGGGCGTTGGGTGCTTGCCGGGCCTCCTGGATCCAAAGGTTCAGTTGGCCCTGCTTGCGTCTCTTCAGGTCCGCATGGTGGTGACGGACCTGCTCACCAGTCCTTGGAATCCCTGTGGCACTGGTGAGATCATGAGCCAACCGGTCCCACGCCTCAGCCCTGTATGCTCCCCAGAGGACCTGGCCCTGCATGAGTTGGGCCTCATGATTGTGGACTAGGAGCCAGGCCATGTACCTGGACTCCTCAACACCCCACCTCTGTGCTCGAAAGTGACTACCCTCTCCTACTCCTGACATTCTGCCTGCAGGTCTGTTCTACAATCGTTTATGCTGTGTATTCCCGCCTATGGGGCTTATATAGTCCGTTTTTCCCGCACATATCTGTGATTGGCCATTTTGGAATTGTATCAACTTCAGTAAACCTGCATTGTCATGCTGTAGTTTATATTCATTCCTATATATTAGCTATTATTGCATTTCTAGGTACTGCTGTCATGGCTTAGTGGTTCTGTACCTTGACTATGGTGTATAGTATCCTGGCCGCTGCTTTTTATTTTTCATGACTGTCTAAACATGCTGAGGGGTGTGTCTGTGTAAAGGCAGTTTTGATACGACTTGCTCAACGTTGCCCGTCAGTTAGCTTGTTTGCGTGGTGCGCAACTCCGCGCAAACGGGGTACGCTGCTTTAAGCCTCATTTGGCTATCGGCACGCATATTACGCTCAGCTCAGTTAGGGGCACATAGATATAGTGTGTTAAACCACTGCTCAGCTACGGGCACTCATTTTGCACCAGTTAAACCACTGCTCATCTACGGGCAGATGCACTCACCCTGTTAAACTGTAGCTCATCTATGGGCACATCTGGCATGTTTTATTCTTTTGTTACCTCACATTTCTTCAATATAGATGGGCTATTTCATTACATTTTACATAAGTTGTGGTTTTATGTCTACATGTTTGTCAGGGACTTGTTTCCTGCTTATTTTGCAAAAAAAAAAAATTGGTGTTGTGGGGGCTCGAACCATGAATGCCTGCTCTGTAGCCAGCATCTCTACCGCTACGCTATTGCTTCCTAGTTTATTTTGCATATTTAGTTTTTATATGCTTTCCCACTGACTGCTAACTGTAGCTGCGCTACAGGCACGCCCACGCAAACGAGCGCACTCACGGTTAAACATCTTTACAATTTAAAAAAAAACTTATAACTTGTTCATTTATATTTATTTTCTGTTCATAGTCTGTGGGGGCATGTGTTATGTTCTGTTTATTCACATTTCTGTGGACTCTGTCGTGGGTGTTTCCTTTGGGTACTTTTCCTCTTCTGGGGGCGTGTCTGCTTACAGGGCTCGGCCTACGGACACGCCCACTACTGTCTTACACGGACCGTGTTGGCCTTCTGTGTGATTCAGCATGCTCTCATTAATATGCAGAGCATGCTGACATCACTCCGTTTAACTGCAGCCTCCGTGTATGAGTTATAACTCTTACACGGAGGCTTCGTGAATCCTGCCCACAGTCATTATATAAAAGTCGTATAAAACAGTAATCATGTCCCCTGTATGAATGATTTATTCCAATCTTCTCATTTTAGAAACAAATATTCTCACTAACTACATAAAAATGCTAAACCATTATCCATGTCTATATATTAAAACATTATAAACTTATTCGTTTTTCAAAAGGCATTTTATATTAATGGTTTTGATAAGTCCTGCCAACTTATCTGCTTCTAAAATATTTGCCAGTTAAGCTCTTTAACTTCAAAATAATTATTTACATTACCACTATAAGAACTAGTTTGACATAATCAACTACAAAAAACAAAAACTTCCTAAAATCTGTTACAATAAGGGAGTGTTTGATCAATGTATTTTTTCATCCTTCTTAAATATAAGACTTTGGAATTAGAAGTTTTTTTATTTAGAACATTGCATAACTGAACAACAAGTTATGTTTGGGTTAAGACTTCAAATTTCCCTACAGAACACATTGTAATAGTGGGCTCTACACTAAATTAGTAAACATATTAATAATACTGGCATTGAGATGATGAGATTATTAGTAAATGAATAAAAAGACCAGCTAAAGACACTTAAATATTTCATCAAGAAACTGGATGAATTTATCCATCAAAATAGGCACTTTTCTGACTCTTTTGGTGAATGTAACTATATTGGAGCTAAATTAGACAGACATTGTGCCACTGTGATACAGAGCAAACTGAAAAAGTTAAATAAAGATTCCAATGGCTATGCAACTAGACATGTATGTCCATTAAATACAACCAATGAGACTGGAGGGGACAATTCATTTGAGTATAATCAACAAGTAACTGGTGGTAATGGAAATAATGAGACAAGAGAAACTGGTCAAAATGTTACTAATTTTTTTTTATTCAAAATACTGGGCCGGATTCACAAAGGTTTGCACGGAATCTAAGAGTAGTGTAAGACTCCATTCAGCCTTCGCGATCCAGGGACAGCCCAAAGTCCGTGTAAGAGACAAGCTAAAACGGCTCTTACACGGAGTGGGCGTGGATAAGCTAATCACCTCACTTGCAGCCGAATAGCATGCAAATGAGGATGATTAGCGATTCAGGAAGCCCAGAACAGCCCATGTAAGAGCCGTTTTAGCTGCAGAAATGTACTCAGTTGACAACTGAGTATGTTTCTGCAAAAACTGCAATGGAGCCATGTCAGCTCCAAATAAAGGGTGCATATGTGTCAGGCAGCATGCCAATGGCCAAATATGTGGCCATTGGCAAAGTAACCTGATGCAAATATAATAAAAATATAATTTTTTTTTTCTGCGATTGCCGATGTTTAAACCCAGCGCAGCCACGCGCAAATGGGCTGCGCTGTATAAAACATAAAAACGAAGGTTTTAAACCCACAAATGTGGGTTTTATGCAATACATGGAATGTCAATGCAGGGGCCAGCAGACCAAAACCAACATGGCCACCGTGTAGTGGTTGCTAAGGGGGGAAGCTGAGTCTAAGACATGTAACTAAGCATTAGTAGGCAATCTGATGCAAATGAGTGTTAGGATACTGAATTCCACTGTCACATAGCAAATGAGCACAGTCTGAGTAGTGTAAGAGTTACAGAAGGGGGAGGAACAGAGTAGGAGATAGGTGACATCACAGGGGGGAATGGTAGAAAGAAATGCAGTTCATTGGAGGTCAGAGTTACATGACAGATGTCAGACAGATATCATGGAAAGAGGTGTGCCACTAAATAAGCATGAGAAAGTCAAGAAATGGAAGGTGTACACTGTTGCCTACACCAAAGTTTCTTGCTGGATGTGTATGCGCACGTGTGCGTGCCATGAAGCGCAAGTAAGGCAGTGTGCGCGCGTGTAAGGCAGACTGAGCATGTGGGAGCGTGTTGGGAGATGTTTAACACCGTTTGCGCGGGCGTGCACGTGTTTTAATCCGAATAAGCAGATTCTGAACTGTGTAAGTATGTGTGCGCACGTGTAAGCCACTGTGAGCATGTTTCTGCTGGTTTACACATGGCTCCACCCTGAGGAAACAGAAAGGAAAAAGGAAGCAACAGATTTAGTAGGAAGCTAGCAGGGAATACTGCTGGAGCTAGCAGGTGAAAACAATTAGATGCTGGCAAGTACACAGGCAGAATAGTAGCCCAGCCCAGCACTTAAAACTCTGCAAACAGCAGTGCAGGATGTTTCTCTCAAGAGACACTGCAAGACAGGAGTTAAGTTATCAGAAGTGAAAAGTGAAAAAGCTGAACTCAGAGCAGAAATGTTAGGGGCTGCCATAGCTGTCATAATGCGACATAGGCGACTTGCTGAGGGTGGTGACAATGCAGATGCTGCCAGACAACCCACAGTGAGGAGACAGAGAAGAGTGTACAGGCCTAGGGTCACCTACCACGGGTTACATGAGCTGGAGATAGTAGAGCGCTATAGAGTGGACAGAGACCTCCTGCAGCAAATAGTGGAGCTGTGCAGGCCACGCCTCACACACAGAACCAACAGAGGGGAACCCATCCCAGTGGAAACCAAGGTATGTGTTGGCCTAAGAATACTAGCAACAGGTACCTTCCAGAGACCAACTGGTGATATGATGGGGATATCACAGGCATCAGCCTCCAGGTTACTGCACCAGTTCCTGGATGCCATGTCAGCACATGTCGGTGATCATGTATATTTCCCCAATGCCCGTGAGGTATTGGCCAGCAATATGCGTCTCTTCCAGCAAATAGCGGAATACCCTGAGGTAGTGGGTGCAATAGACTGCACGCACATATGCATCAAAGCACCAGCCAGTGAGCTGGGTAGGGCATACATCAACCGCAAGGGCTTCCCCTCCATCAACTGCCAGGTCATGTGTGATGCCCAGGGCATAATAATGAATGTGTGTGCTGGCTGTCCTGGGAGCTACCACGATTCCCACATCTGGCATTTGACACAGCTGTACCAGACATTTGCCAATGGGGACATCCCGCATGGACACCTAGTGGGGGATGCAGATTATGCACTGGAGCCGTGGCTGATGACACCCATCAGAAACGCACACACACCTGAACAGGAACGCCATAATGAGGCACACGCACAAACACGTAATGTAATAGAGTATGTGTTTGGGCTGCTCAAGTCACGGTTCCGGTGTCTGGACACATCTGGTGGAGCCTTGCAGTACACACCAACTACATGTACCCAAATTGTCATGGTATGTGCTATGCTACATAATATGATCTTGCGAAAACAGCTGCAGCAGGACCAGCATAGGGCCAGGCCAAACAGCCCCCCACCATTGCCAAGGCCATCACAGGCAGAGCGTGACTCGGAGGAACAACCTGAGCCTGCCCCAGTAGGCAGAAGGAGGCGTGCCCAGTATGCCCTGGCCTTGGCAAAGAGGCAATGCATAGCACATACACTGGCTCAGTAGGAACCCTGGGAATGATACCCCTCTCTGACTCACTCATATAGTAACAGGGATGCCTAACATGACACAACCTGCTCTCAAACATGTACAGGGAAGTGTAATATGCGCATCCGACAGAGGCAGCCCTGCAGCACCACCTGAGGCATGAATGCTATGTGTTAAGTAATGTAACACCATGTACTATATGCACACCTGAGGACCCTGACTAACATCCTACCCTCACCAAGCATCATGCCACAACATGACAATTGACAATGAGATGATCAAGTGCAATAATTGACTGAAGTATCGCAGTTAGTCAAAGGGGATCCAATGTGTGCCAGTCTGGGATGACATGCTGAGCATGACATGATGCACCACCTGCTAGGACTGGCGTGCACCTATCAGTGCAGGCCGTATGGATACTGGCAAAGGCTGTTGTTACCCACAGTGTGCCCTGAATAGGTAAGGCTCAAAACACAAACCTATCTCCATAGGTATCAGAAGGGATAAGAATAAGATAAGGGATAAGTCGAAACAGCAAGATGCATGCACTCTAAACTCACCCAGTATGGAGAATATTGATATCTGCGCTGTAACAGAAAACTGAGTCAAGGCTCACAACAGCACCCTAACACTACCAGGTTACACCTCATACTGTGCTGTACAGCCTCAAAACATGGAACAAGCTACAAAAGGAGGGTGACAAGCAAGAATTGTCAAGGATAACCACACCCCCATGTTGGTACCACAACAAAAAGCAGCATGGACTAGCCATGGTCAAGTAACAGTGGCTAAAACTGCCCTCCAGTTTATAGCCTGCTACAGACTACTGTCCCAACACCAGGAACTGAACCTGGCCTATGCTGGAATACATGAATATATCAAGTCCTCCAAACCACATTATATTGGGTGACTGAAAATACCCAGACATAGACTGGGAGCATTATACTAGCTCCAACAGTGTAGGACAAAAGTTCATAGAATCCATAAGGCAAAAGGCCCAGGAACAAAGTACCACTCCCACAAGAGGGGTAAGCATACTGGATGTGATAATCAGCAACATGGGTACTGGATGTCAAGATGAGAAGTGTATTGCTCACTGGTAAAACCAGACCATAGAGTAATCACACTGGATATACAAATCCTGACCACAGTCCCTGGCCAGAAAACCACAGTGGAAAACATGTGTTAAGCAATATTTGCACTCCTCCAAACTGATGTGGAATCCATTAAAGATCCTGTGCAGGTGCAAAATATGGGCCACACCTCAGAACCTGTAATACAGCCATTCCATGAACACTGCCCGGAATGCTTGGATTATGCAATCCTAAATTAAAACAAGACACAATGCCATACACGCAGGAATCTGGCATGGTGGACACCAGCCATAACCAAACCATGCAAGAGAATGAGGAAGCTACTACATGATAGAGCAAACATAAACAATGAAGTAATCACTGATCAGTAGTATGGCAATAAAATCTGTCCACACATACAATCCACTAAGGCCAGCCACAACAAGTTGAATCTGTGAATCCTGAGGCAATGTTACACCTGCCCCAAGTACACAGACAACCCCCAACTCCACCCAAGAAATACAAATATATGTGAGAGATGCAACCATCTATCCAAACTGCAGGCTGAGCTCCCTCAACTCAGTACTCCCAAAACTAGTCAGGAGGAGAAGGTAACCACACACACCACAAACACAGTCCCACATAGACCTATCACAACTGCAAACCAAACACATAAACACAGAAAAACATTCCCGGAGGCACAAATTACAAACACAGCACACCAACAGAGGCCTCTAAAGCAGACATCCAATCAAACAACCTCCAAACATAGCACATGCAACACATAGTACACAAAGCTGGTGTGCCAAACAGTCACAGGCCAGAAGGAGAAACAACATGCCTGATACAGTTGTAATAGGTGACTCCATAGTCAGACACACTGCTGTCTCGCACACCAGACTGAACAAGGGAAAGGGTACAGTAAGCTGCCTGTAGGCTGCCACAATACGCCACATAACAGAAGTATGCAGGTCACTCCAAAGCAAGTAGAAATATGATGCAGTCATAGTCCATGCTGGTGTGAATGACCTGAGATGTATCTCCCTAGACTACATGAAAAGAGACATAGACGAGCTCTCTGATTATGAAGTCCAGGCCGGTATGACACTCACCATTTGCAGCATCCTACCCTTACCAAGAATAATGCCACAGTACAAACATGGAATGATCAGTCATAGCAAGTGGCACACTTACTGGTGTCATTCCAAGGGGATCCAATGTCTGTCTGCTTGGGATGTCATGCTTGACAAGCCACGCAGCTGTTCTTGGGATGGCTTACACCTGTTACCCCTGGGCGTCTGAATATTGGATAAGGCCTTTGCCACCTCCATAGAGCCTTTTGTAGGCAAGGCTGAAAAGACTGACCCACCACCCTAGAAAACATAAGTGGAAAGAAACATAAGGGAAATGCTGACCAATGCCAGATGTGTAAACCCCAATATGCATGCTCCCAAGGCCATCCCCAGTATGGAGAACATCGATGTCTGTGCAGTGACAGAAACCTGCTGCAAGCCTCCTGACAGCACACTAGCACTACCAGGTTATACCACGTATCATGTGTCATGGCCCCAAAACCTGGAACAAAACATAAAAGGAGGGTGAGTATCCATATTCAGCACAGACACCCATACGTCCAGGTAACTGACAATGCACAAGGCATTGGAGTCCACCCATGAGCAACTAACTGTAGGCAAGGCTGCTGTACAGTCTGTAGCATGCTACAGACCACACTCTCACACACAGGAACCCCACCCAGCTGTCCTGAAGACACTGGACAGTATGAATGTCCCACCAAATACCAAACAAGGTACCACAAATTACCACATAGGTGGTAAACCATTATGTATGGAAGGAGTAACCAGAGACCTAGGGACACAAGTGGACAGTAACCTGTTATGTGGCTAGGAAGACTGTCTACATTTGACACTGTATCAGGAAAGGATTCACATCTACGTCAACAGAGGTCATTGTGCCCCTATACTGTTCTCTAATCACACCCAAAATCTAGTACAATGCCTCATATGGGATGTACCTTACCTGACACCTGCAGCAGTTAGAAAGACCTCAAAGGTACCTCACCAAGAGGATAAAGGGTCTCAAATATTTGTCATATGCTGCCTGGCTGTAGACACCCCAGCTGAATGCAGTCACATACTGCCTACACAGAGGCATTGCATGCCTGTTGTAGAAGGCCATGCCCAACACAGGAGTAATGGACATGCTCCACCCCAGAAAACTCAAATCCATTGGAGCTGAGAGAGTGAGAGATGTCAACCTCAACAAATAATGAAATAGGATGTGCCGGTGGGACAGATACATAATCCAGAGGCTCCCCACACCCTGGACCAGAATCCCACTCCATGTTAGGCAGAGCCCCTCACTGACACTCTTCAACAGGAATCTTGCCAAGTGGATGGATGATTGTAGAGTTACACTGGGGGTCTTCACTGTGTCATGTCCAGACAGAGGCACAGCAAAGCAAATCATAAATGGCCATAATATTCACATAGCAAGGGGTGGCAAAAGCCACACACACTCTGGCTAGGCTTACAAATGCCCTAGGGTGGATAGCCTAGTATGAACCTATGAACCTATGAAGATACAAATTGTACAGGACACTAAGGATAATCCCAAGGCTTTCACAACTGATGGTAGGAACCATGTTGGGAATTCACAGATATGCTCTGAATCACACAAATATCACAAACACACACACATATTGCCAACATACATCCTGACAGGTGCAGTGCAACCCCCGAATGCAGAATATCTATCCCAGCAGACTGCTGGCCCTGACATTGCAGATGCTGAGGTAACAGCCAACATCTACAAAGCAAAACACACAGCAGCAATGGTATGAGATGGTGTCCTAGGCTTAGTGCAACATGGACTCCAAGATGAATGGAATGCCAAACCACACTACTGCTCAATGTCAGCCTTACCACAGAATATGTACCCAAAGAGCAGTGTACAACAACAGTGGTCCTTCTCAACAAAGGTGTTGCCTGAATGGATACTGAAAACTACTACCCCAGAATCCTGAGAAGCTCGGTCTGCACAGCTATGGAAAGGATCAGCATGTACCACAGACATAAAGATATTGGGGACCTACTGACACCGGACCCTACCCAGTGTGGCTTTCTTAAGTGCAAATCCTGCCCCTAAACATGTTTGACTCAATTGAAACAGTCATTAAGGTCATTGATGAGGGCAATGTGGTCCACACAGCGTAGCTGGACCTTGCAAAGGCTTCTATACAATACCCTACGTGTTCATTATAGATAAGCTCATAAGCTTAAATATAAACCCCTATGTCAGTAGAGGGGTTGCAAACCAGACCAAGGACAGAACAGACATGGTCAGACATGCTGCAGCCATGTCAGACTACAAACCAGATATAACTGGCATCTCACAAGGCTTGGTCCTGGGATCTCCCTCGTCTGGTATATATGTACCATAGGTACAGGCAAACATGGAAGGACTGTGTCCGAACATGTTTGCAGAGGACTACAAACTGCTCACCACATATGATCCACCAGCTGACACAAGCATCCCACAAAAGGGCCACATAGAAACAGACAACTGGTGCCATAGCCATGTCAGCAAGCTAATTGCAGAAACGTGTATAGTCAACCCCCGTGGATATACAGTAAGTGCCCACCAATTACCACATAGGTATTAACCCATTATGTAGTTAACATGTAATGAGACCTGGGGACACAAGGTGATAGATATCCTGCATTGGACAAACATGTCCTGTAGTGTTTACAGAAACATACCATATACCCACCTAATCATGAAGGTTGTCAGATCTAGATAAGGGGAGGTCATTGTGGCTCTGCAGTCATCCTTCATCAGTGGTACAATTGACTACAATAGCTCCTGTGGGATGTACCTCAGCAGACACCTCCATCAACCGTAAAGTCCCGAACAGTACCTCACCAGGAGTATCAAAGAGCTAGCACAGATGCCATGTGTTGCCTGTGTTGCTGGTATCAATAAACATGCTGCACCTTGTACAATCTGAATGGCAGTGAGCTATGCACATGAGAGACCTGAACCCCAGCACTGACTTACATAGGACAAGCTGTACTGCATGATCCATAACACAGAAGCTACCCCCACCCATGAGTTAACCCCCAGTACAGGCTACCCATAGAGTCACTTATCAATCTTCCTCAATAGGAATCTTGATGAGTGGATGGGAGATGGTAGCTTTATCCTGGGTATCACTGTGATGTCACAGGTAGACAGAGGCACAGTATACTAACCATGACATATGTCATGGCAAACTCCACTTACAATGTGTGTTGAAGGACAAACACACTCTCCAACTAGCATTAGACATGGACTAGGGCACATCGCTAGTGTTTGCAAATGTACACCTATGTTGTGGAATACACTACCAATGTTGGACAAGCCTGGTTTAAGTAGTTCATATCTGAACAGAATGCAACATGGTCAGATGTACACAACTGGCCCCTAACCAGGCTGTTGTGCCCACTATCGAAATGTAAAGCAGTGATAGCACTAAAGCCCAGGATACTGTCCACCACAGTCAAAGTACTACCAGTACACTATACAGTACTACAGTGTTAGGTCAGTGTGAAAGTATGTTGACAACTGTATGCAAAGTATACCATGCAAACACTGCAGACACAGTATAATCCTGTTGTGTTCACACACAAAGCAGTTGTACAGTAACTACACAACATGACACACAACACACAACCATAAACAGGTGATATTTGTTGAAGTTCACACTCATCCACAAATGTGGTGGGCTGCAGAGTCCAACATATGGAATGCTCACACTGGGCATGCTCACAAACTTTGATAAATGAGACATATGTCAGACAACATGCCATGGGAAGGCTGAACTGGGCTTGCTCACACACTTAGGCCAAATCTCAGTTTAGCAGTTGGACACACATATCTGGTATTTTTATGTGTTATTCCAGGAACCAACCACATTACAGCAGTCTGCCCAGTGCACACAGTTAAATGACTACAGAGACATACGTGATATAGTGGATCCCTCCCATATGCAAACATCTTCCACAGATGCACAAGTTGTTCATACAAACAGGGAATGCTATGGCAATAAAGATGTGCAGTCTATCAGCAACAAATAATGTGCATTTGACAATTAAACATATGGGTGTAGAGGTCAACACTAGGCTGTTTGCCCTAGGGAATGACAGCTTAGCCAGAGTGTGCTTGGTGTCTGCCTCCCCACAGGATGCACATTCCCCTTTCTAAACACCGATGATGTCAGCACCCTATAAGTACAGCAGGAGAAAAAAAACTTCCCAGTAATGCGAATAGCGTGCTCCGCTAATGCATTTGTCACAAATGTCATAGCATAGTTAGGTAGGGATTTGAATCCTGCAAATGCTCTGTGTGTGTGATTGGGGTTGGTGTGTGTAAGTCTGTGGGAGAGATATATCCCTTTTGGCAACTAGGAAAACACACTACAGGATGCACATTCCCCTTTCTAAACACCGATGATGTCAGCACTCTATAAGTATAGCAGTAGAAGGGACACCTCCCAGTAATGTGAATAGCGCGCTCTGCTAATGTGTCCATCACAAGTGTCATAACATAGTTAGGTAGGGGTTTAAATCCTGCAAATGCTCAGTGTGAGTGGGGTTGGTGTGTGTGTGTAAGTCTGTGGGAGACAAATGTCCCTTTTGGCAACTGTTAAACACACTACAGGATGCACATTCCCCTTTCTAAACACCGATGATGTCAGCACTCTATAAGTACAGCAGGAGAAGAGAAGCGTCCAAGTAATGCGAATAGTGTGCTCCGCTAATGCGTCCGTCTCAAGTGTCATAATATAGTTAGAGAGGGGTTTGAATCCTGCAAATGGTAAGTTGTGTGTTAGTCTGAGGGGGGTTAGTGTGTGTGAGGAAAATGTCCCTTTTGGCAACTAGGAGAACAGACTACAGGATGCACATTCCCCTTTCTAAACACTGATGATGTCAGCACTCTATAAGTATAGCAGGAGAAGAGAAACCTCCCAGTAAAGCGAATAGCGTGCTTTGCTAATGCATCCATCTCAAGTGTCATAACGTAGTTAGGTAGGGGTTTGATTCCTGCAAATGGCAAGTGTGTGTGTGTTTGCCTGAGAGGGGTTAGTTTGTGTGTAAGAAAAATGTCCCTTTTGGCAACTAGGAGAACAGACTACAGGATGCACATTTCCCTTTCTAAACACTGATGATGTCAGCACCCTATAAGTACAGCAAGAGAAGGGAAACCTCACAGAAATGCGAATAGTGCGCTCTGCTAATGCGTCCATCTCAAGTGTCATAATGTAGTTAGGTAGGGGTTTGAATCCTGCAAATAGTAAGTGTGTGTGTTTGTCTGAGAGGGGTTAGTGTGTGTGAGAGAAATGTCCCTTTTGGCAACTAGGTGAACAGACTACAGGAAGCACATTTCCCTTTCTAAACACTGATGATGTCAGCACCCTATAAGTATAGCAAGAGAAGCAACACCTCCGAGTAAGGCGAATAGCACACTCTGCTAATGTGTCTGTTTTGAGTGTCATAATCTAATCAAATAGGGGTTTGAATCCTGCAAGTGTGTGTGTTTGTCTGAGAGGGGTTAGTGTGTGTGAGGGAAATGTCCCTTTTGGCAACTAGGTGAACAGACTACAGGATGCACATTTCCCTTTCTAAACACTGATGATGTCAGCACCCTATAAGTACAGCAAGAGAAAGGAAACCTCCTAGTAATGCAAATAGCACACTCTGCTAATGTGTCCATTTTGAGTGTCATAACATAGTCAGATAGGGATTTGAATCCTGCAAATGGTAAGTGTGTGTTTTTGGCTGAGGGGGGTTAGTGTGTGTGAGGACAATGTCCCTTTTGGCAACTAGGTGAACAGACTACAGGATGCACATTTCCCTTTCTAAACACTGATGATGTCAGCACCCTATAAGTACAGCAAGAGAAGGGAAACCTCCCAGTAATGCAAATAGCGCGCTCCACTAATGCGTCTGTTTCAAGTGTCATAATATAGTTAGGTAGGGGTTTGAATCCTGCAAGTGTGTGTGTTTGTCTGAGGGGGGTTAGTGTGTGTGAGGGAAATGTCCCTTTTGGCAACTAGGAGAACAGACTACAGGATGCACATTTCCCTTTCTAAACACTGATGATGTCAGCACCCTATAAGTACAGCAAGAGAATGGAAACCTCCCAGTAATGTGAATAGCACACTCTGCTAATGTGTCCATTTCAAGTGTCATAACATAGTCAGATAGGGGTTTGAATCCTGCAATTGGCAAGTGTGTGTTTTTGGCTGAGGGGGGTTACTGTGTGTGAGGACAATGTCCCTTTTGGCAACTAGGTGAACAGACTACAGGATGCACATTCCCCTTTCTAAACACTGTTCAGCTGTAGGCCATGGCTCTGGCACAAGTTGTCTGTTTCTATGATGCCCCTTTGGAAGATGCTTGTGTCGGCTGGAGAGTCGATTATGGTGGCCAGTTCGCAGTCATCTGCATATTTGGTCAGCCACAGTCCGTCCGTGTTGGCCTGTACCTCCAATAAATATATAACAAACAAGAGAGGTCCCAGGACTGAGCCTTGTGGGACACAACTCGTAACTGGTTTGGAGTCTGGCGTGGCTCCAGCAATTCTAACCATTTGGGTTCTGTCCTTGAGCCACTGTGCAATCCATCTAGTGACATGGGGGCTTATATTTAAGCTGGTGAGCTTCTCTAGAATGCCCAAGTGGGGTATTGTTGTGAAGGCCTTTGCAAGGTCCAGGTAGGCTGTGTGAACCACCTTCCCCTCATCAATGGCCTTGGTGACTGTTTCAAAGAAATCAACCAGGTTAAACCTGGTAGTGCTGGTGTGCTCTCAGTAGCCCTGAACCAGGCATCTGTTACTGCACAGATATCGATGTTCTCCATACCAAGGAGTGTTTTGGGTGCATGCATCTGGAGGTTTAGACTTCTGGCGTTGGGTAGCATTACTCTTAGTTTCTTATCCCTTGTGCTACCTATGAAGGTGGGTTTGTCATTTGAGCCTTGCCTAACATAGGCACTATGGGGGTAGAAAGAGCCTTTGCCAATATCTGAAAGCCCAGGGGTGACAGGTGCAGGCCGTCCCTAGCGAAGCAGATAGTTCAACAGAAGATGAATATGTGAAGGTGTAGTGCCTGTGATTAGTTAGCAGTAGCATATATGACTGCTCATGTGGACACATGCCAGGTAAGTCATATGCACTGTGTCATAGGCAATGTACATGTGAACAGGACAAACAGTGACATCCTGTCAAGTGGGACATGGACATACATATAGTAAGCTATGCAGATGGCACTAGGAGTCCACAGAAGCTTTATAAGTATGCATTGCAGGTGTGATCAGTATTCCAGGGTAATTGCAAGCAAACATGCATGCAAACAAAGCTACAGTAAAGAGGGCTGCATATAGTCCATTGTACAACAAACAAGCTGTACCAGTTCCAGTAGGTAACACTGCAAATATGCAGGCACTATGCACATGTACATGGAAATACACGGGTCAGATGGCTAGGGTCCAGTCTCAGTGCACACAAGTGTACAGACCATGTACTGTCAGGATGTACAATAACTGGATGGAAACCCATGTGCTCATACCTGCAGTAATACACATGTCAAATAACAGACACTGAGCCATCACTCAGTGGTTCCATACTTAGTAGGATGTATGCTACCTGGCCTGCCACCACAGTATCCCTGACATATATGGGGACTCTCCCTCCTCTGACAGTTAGTTATGTGTGTTGGGGCTGTCTAGCATGGTATGAGATGTGAGCATGCAATGCTAGGGTGCTCCTGTGTGTCCTGTACCAGTCGTGTAGTACTGCACACATATCAACATCCTCAAACATCTGCATTGCAGAGTCCAATGTGGGCAACATGCCACTTGCAATTTACATGTCCATCATTGTGTATTACTACATTCATTACCTTATCCCCTATGCTACCTATGTATGTAGCCTTTTGTTGACATCATTACCACCAGTATGCCAACATGTGCAGATGATACACTATGGTACTTACCATGGGTGTAGACAACAGGACATGACAATCACACACTTACTGCATCAGGCATGCTGTGATATACCCACAATTAATTCAGCACACAGTACTGTTAACAACATGATACTATTACTACACATCTATGTGGTCACCCTGTGCATCAGCAACATGTTAACCTGTACCTGCACAGTTACAGATTGCAGGAGGTGGCACAGTTTCATCATATGCACAGGGTGTGAACTTGGTATGCCTGAGTCAGCCACCGATACCACCAATTGACATGTATGTGTATGTGTGTTGGTGAGGGACAGCAGTAGAAGGTGGGGCAATGTTGATGCAGTGTGTGCGTGTATGTGGTAGCCCTAGGTGTTGTCAATTCGCATGTGTGTATGGATGCACACAGTTCCACCTCATGGCTGCCATATACTGGTGTTTGTGGACAGCCACAGACTGTACCTGCCAGGTCATACAGATCAGTGTCTCTGGACACGGACACGGTACCTGTGCCTTGCAGGGGTGCAATGGACCGTATCCAGTACCAACCCAGACTGGGTACTGTCATCAGAAGCAGGTGTTCGTTGACTGGACACAGATCCCTGTCGGGCCTGGCCAGAGCCACGTGCACGTGGTCTCCTGGGGCGGTCTGATGACAGCACAGACCCAGCATTGCTGGGGCTGCTGCTGGCACTACGGGGGCCACGGCCCTGTTGTCATCCGCGACGACTGCCAGCTGCTGCTGTTGCTGGCATACGGCCACGTCGATGCCTCAACCACCCACCATCGCCCTGGCTCATGGACATGTAGTTGTGGAACCGGTCTAATATGTCCCCACAATGTCTGTCTATGACATCGGTGAAATCACGGATGGCAGCCGCAATTTCACGCATACTGTCAGTCATGGCTGTGCGACATGCTGTCAGCTCCCTCAGACCCTGTCTGGTGTACCGTTCCATACGTGACTGTGCCTGCATGACAGCCCAAAACATAGCTGAGGTTGTAAGACCTCTGTGGGCATGTCTGACAGGGGCAGTACACCCACGGATGCTCCCACGAGAACCCCTGGACATCTGCCTGTGTGGTACCATCTCTGGGCCATGCCCATGGCTGCTGTGTGGGGAGGCATGTGCCACAGATACCACATTACCCTGGTCAATGCCCACAGTATGCTGTCCATCACCTAGGGACATTGGTGAAAAAGGGTGTAATGGCAGGATAACTGTGCGCATTGATGGGGTTGACAGCTGTGTACTGTCAATCGGCTGACCAATGGCGGACCCTGGCATACTTTCCTGTGCCATTACACAGATGTCATCATTATCAGTACCCATGGCACCTGATTCAGGTTCCTTGCTACATGACACCAGAGCAGCAACAGAACCTGTGGGAGGGAAACAGGAAACACAGTTTACAATGTCTACACATTACCAGTGATGCAAACATGCACACATGCACACATGCACACATGCACAGGTGCACACATGCACAGGTGCACACATGCACACATGCACATGTGCACAGGTGCACACATGCACACATGCACAGGTGCACACATGCACAGGTGCACACATGCATACATGCACACATGCACAGGTGCACACATGCACACATGCACACATGCACACGTGCACAGATGCACACATGCACACATGCACCCATGCACAGGTGCACAGGTGCACAGGTGCACACATGCACACATGCACACATGCACAGGTGCACACATCCACAGGTGCACACATGCACACATGCACAGGTGCACACATGCACACATGCACACAGTTTTCATTCCCCAAAGGGGAACAAAACCCCAGCACAAAACACCACATGCATCAAAAGGGACACAATGGCCAAAACATTCACAAAATTTACAAATTGTTTAAAATACCAGTATGGGGTTTATTTTTCCCAACCCAGACAAGAAACCCCATGGGGAAAAAAGGCCCCTTTTCTAAATAGAAATAGTATAAACATCCCTTTACAGGAAATTTTAATACACACTTCACCCCAAAAAATAGGTGCAGCTTTAAAAACCCAAAGGGCCCCTGCAAAACCGTGAAAAATAATTCATTGGGGAAACCCGGCCATTTTTTTCTGGTTGGTCCCGGTCCCTATAAACAGTCGCCTTTTTCACGGAGCCCTAATATTTAGGTATCCCTTCCATTTATATGGGGAAACCAAAACCAAAAACCCCCTTCACCTGTTTCCGTGGTACACAACAGTCAATTAAATATGGGATATTCCTCCGCTTTAATTTTCCCTTTTGCTGCTTTCCCCCAAGGCCTTCCACAAAAACAGTCTCCCGCTGTTTTGGGTGGGGAAAGGAGCCAAACCCACCCCTCTGGGTATCCCTCCCAGTTGGGAAATGGGGGTTTGGGGGGCCAAACCCCAAAAAAAACCCGGGGGCGAATTTGCCTTTGGAAATCCACCATGCTATGGGCTGTTTGATTAAAATACTCAATATGTGCTCTTTGTCCCATTTGGATCCATGTAATTTCCCAGGACAAAGGTCGCCACAAGTGCCCGCCCCCTCCTTGACTCTTAAAAAGAGTAGCATAATCCGGGACCCCCCTCTGGGGTTTTTTTATCTCCTCATCCTCAACTTGGAGTAAAATGGGGTTGCCCCGGTTCCCTTACCTAAAAGAAAATAACCTTTTAACAATTTTAAGTACAAATTTACACTTTTAAAAACATGGTACCTTTTGACTGGGGGGGATACAACCCCCAAAACTCCCCCAAATTTTTAGCATCTGTCTGGTCTAAAATTTATACCAAAAATTAAAAGGGCCATTTCGGGGGCCCCCGCCAAAACAATTGAACAGAAATGGAACACTCCCAAGACAACTAACCAAAAAGGGGAGTCAGAACACTATTAAAGGTCAAAACAAAAATCCTCAAATTTGGGGGAAAACAAAAGGTACGTAAAAAACCTTCTTTATTAACAACCCGGGGAGGACCACCCTATTTCCCTGGTTTTACAAACCCAAATTTTTCCACCACAAAATGACCAAAAAGTGGGAAACATTACAGGGTTACCCCCTTTAAACTTTTCCCCGTGACTGGGAATCCCCTTTCCAAGCCCCCTGGGCCATGGGCAGAAAACAAACCCCCAAAAGGGCCTTGGACCCCCTTTTCACAAATTGCCTAAAAAACATTAGAATGCATGGAACATGCCAATCCCCAAAATGACCGACACTTCCACAAAGGGCCCCTCCTGGGGGACCCCAACCAAAAAAACAAATTTAAATTTCAAAAATTAAACTACTTTCCCGGGGCAAGCATAATTTTTCCATAAAGGGGGGGATGGGCCCGGCGCACCAAATTAAAGGGGGTCTATTTTCCATCTACAAAAATTTCCCGGGGAATTTGAAGGGGTCAAGGGGAACCTTTCTTTAAAACCGGGGTTTTTCAGGGGGTGTTTTTCCCTTGGGGAGGAACCTTCCTCCCAAAGGCCCCCTTTTTAGTACACAACAACAAAATTTATTTTAAAGGGTTATGACAAATTTTTTGGGACATTTCATGGGTGTGCCCCTTCCCCAAAAAAAAAACCAAATTAACCCAGTGGGGGCTTTTTAAACCTTTTGTCATCACGGATTGGGAAGGTTTTAGGCCCCCCCAGGGACAGCAGGTTTTTTCCCCAACATGAATTTGGGCCTAAAGGATCCCCAAGGGGGTTTAGGGGGCACCCAAAAAACTGCCCAAACTAAAAACACCAAAAAGGGGCTTTTAACATACCTTTATACCCGGGGTATGTACCTTTTACATTTGGGGCCCCAGCACAATTTTTGGGTTTCCCCCCCATGAAGGGGGGCACCTCAAAATACCTTTTCTTTTTAAAAAAATAATTTAAATTTCTCTTTTACAATTGTTATTCCCCTTTGGGTCACCCGGACCCGTTTGCTACCCTGACCATTTTGCCCCCTGGTTTATTACCTTCCCCCTTCCCATTAAAATTATATATTTAAAAATTACCCATTGATAAATTAATATTTAATTATATTAATTTATTAAATTTGGGTTTATTATATTTTATTTTAAATAATTTAAATTTAAATTATTTAATTAAAAAAAAAGCGACATTTATTTTAAAATTTGATGTTATATTTTTGTTGGACACGAGGGGGGTGGGGTTACAATGGGGGAAACTGGGAGGGGGTTTTAAAATCTATGTGGGGGGCAATGTTTCTTGGGGTTTGTATCACTTATTTAAATTTTTTGGTGCATTTCAAGTTTTTTGTACAAATTTTTTACTTGTCCTTTTTCCAATCTTCTTATGTAGGGATACCAAAAGGGATTCCCTTATTTTTAAATTTTTAAAAAATTTTAAAATTTAAAAATTTAAACAACCCTTTGTTTACAAAAATACCAAAGTTGCAGGTATTCCCCAAAAAGTTCCAAATGTAAAACACCACTAAAAATTTTAAAAAACATTTTGAAAACCCTTTTTTCACCCCTACAACAAACCCCTTTTTGGGCACCAAATTTTACATACTGGTGGTTACTGGGTTTGGTTTTCTGGAAAGTTTTTTAAAATCTTTTACAATTTGGGTTTTTTCCCAAAGCCTTTGGGGGCACCCGGGAAACCCTTTTGAATTTCTTTACAAAATGTGGTTTTACCGTTTTTCCTCTTTCTTCCCCTCTCCCCTTATTTATTTATTTTTAAAATTTGTTTTGTTTCTTAATTATTTTTTTTTTTTTTTTTTTTTAGTTTTATAATAAATATTATTATATAAATATTTTATATTATATATTATTTAAATTTTAAGCATTTTAATTATAATTGTGTACATTATTCTATTGGGTTTGGAAAAGGGAAAAAGGGTTTTGAGTGGACCCCGAAAAGGGGGGACCCGGGTGTTTTTTGGCAAGGTTTTGTATTAAATTTTTTCCCTTTATACCTGTGGTAGTTTTTAATTTTAGTTTTTGTCTAATGTTATGTAATCCCCACAATATATCTTTAAATTTTTGTGTGCCCCTTACCTTTTTTATTTGTTTGGTTCAATATTCCCCTTTACATCCTTCTTGTATTCCTCATTCTTCTTATGTTGTTACTTTTATTTTATTAATTAATTAATTTTATATTTAATTTTAACATCACTCCCTTTGGGTTGACATCATTTTTATTTATATGTTAGACCCCGGTTTATTTAACTTTTGTCCCCCATAATGGGAAAACAAAACCCCCTTAAAACATCTGCTTTTTTTAAAAAAAACATAATGTAAACCACTTTTCTGGCCCCTCAATTAAATTTTAACCCCAAACCCTTGATTGTTCACCTTTCTCCTACTGTTTGTACATTTTACTGGGGGGTTCCCCGTAAGTCCCCTGGCCCCTTTCACTCTTAATATTAAATATGGGGTTCAGACCCCCAATTTTACAATATTTTAGGGTTCCCCATTTTGCCCTTTTTGGGAATTTTCTTTCAACCTTTTTTGGCAAAAACTCTTTTGGGCCGTCTTTGGGGCCTTTTTTCCTGCTCCCCCCAAAAATTCCCCAAAATTTTCAGCCCCTTTCCGGAAGCTGGTTTTTTGAACAATTTGTTTGTGTCCCCGGTTTTGGGCCCCTTTTTCTCCCTTTTTTTCTTTCCTGTTTCCGTTTTGGGGTTGGGGAATGAAAAATTGCAAAGTGTGGGCTTTGGGGTAAGTACTTTTATACTGCTACCCAATGGATGGCCTTTTTGCACCAATTTTAGGCCACATTTTTCTAATTCAAAAGCAGCCTTTTTGTACTACACTCCTTATTTTTAAACATTCCCATAAAAGGATTAATTTTTTTTAGCCCTTTCTTTTAAAGGGCAGGGAACCCTGCGATCTGTTTCAAGGGCCCGGGATTAAAGGGGGTTTTATTTTCTTTTTCCAGGTGTTTGTAAGGATTTTTAACATTTCCTTACCCGGGTTTCCGGGGGGGTAACCTGGATGGGGACCGACACCCCTTTCAACCCTTAAAAACCCGTTAATTTGGGCTTTTTTCCCTTTTGTTGGGGGGGAAATTTTTTGAAAAAGGGGGGGAAAAGGGGTTAAAAAGTAAAAAACTTGGGTTTTTCCTGTAGGTGGCCCCCTTTACTTATGGCCGCTGTGCTTTTTAATTTTTCCCTTTTTAAAAATTCCACCCTTTGGGGAATGCGGCCAAAAATCTTGGGGGGTTTCAGCCAATTTTAATTTTGGTTCCTGGCCATGGGGTGGGTTGGGGGGCTATTAGGGGAAATTTTTTGTGGGGGAAAAGGCCCCCTTTTTTTTTAGGTTAATTTTTATGTGGTAAGGAATGGTACATATAGGTTGGGGGTAAAAAACCAAAAAATGTCGGGCGGTTTGAAATGTGGGGGTTTCCAATTTAGGGGGGAGGGTTTATACCAACCCTGGCCCCAAAGGGAAAGTGGAATATTTCCCAAACCCCTAGGCCCTTGCCCCTTTTTCCCCTTTCCCGCCCGGTTTTTCTTTCCTGGGGGCTGTGGGTTGGGAAAGGCATTCCCGTTGTTGTCCCCCCGGGCCCCAACTTTCAAAAAGGGGGTTTAAAAACAGGTCCCCCTTTTCCCCCGGGCCCCCATTTTTTTCCCAATTTTGGTTTCCCCCGCCCCACCTTTTTTTGGGGAAACCCCCCCCTGGGCTTCCCCCGCAGGTTTGGGACAAACCCCCAAGGGGGCCCGACTGGGGAACCCCCCAAATCCCCAAAAAGCAAACCCCCCAACTGAAGGTTTTTTGGGAAAAGGTTTTGGGGCCCTGGGGGCCCCCCCGGGCCTTTTTTCCCTGTGTTATTTTTTTGCAATTTATGTTTCCATGAAAAAGGGGTTTGGGTTTTAGTTTTTACATAAATTTTAATTTTTCCATTTCAAAAAAATTTTAAAATTTTTTTAAACAGGGATTGCATTAGTTTAATTTCCCAATTAAACCCCAAAACAACCCAGGAATTTTTTTCACCCCCCCATTGGAACCCCCGCCCTAAACCCAAACCATTTGGCCAAAAAAAAAAAAATTTGGGAAACAAGGGAAAAATTACAAAACCCAAGGTTTTCCCCAAAAACAAAACCCAAATTGGCCAAAAGGGTTGAAATTTATGGGCCAAAACAAGGGGCCAAATTTTTTAGGTTTTTTTTTTGGATTGGGGGAAAAGGAACAAAAAAAGGGCCAAAAATGGGGGGATCCCAAAAAGACAATTTTTTCCCAAATAAAAAAATAATGAAAACCCCAACAGGACCCCCCCAAATTTTGGGGGGCCCAGGGGGTGGTTAAAAATTGGGGGGGATTTTTGCCCCATTAAACCCCCCCCTTTTTCCCCAACCGGTGGAATGGGGTTATAATTTGGGTTTTTTGGTTTTATTTTGGGTTTGGGGGGTTTTAAAGAAAGTTTTAAAAAAAAAATTTAACACCTTTTCAATAAAACAAAATAAAAAATTTTGGGGGTGTAAAAAAAAATTTCCTTTTAATTTTTTGCCCTTTTCAAAAGGGGGGGGTTAAAATTAAAAACACTTTCTGTTCTAACTACAGTTTCCTATATGATAACTTTTCAACTTGGTGATAGGACTGTTACTGCAACATCAATATACATTTTATTGGGTTTTTCATACACATTCATATCTGGGTTTGTTCAGCTACATCATCCTGCTACATTTGCTTTATATAGCTTAGACAATGTGGATGTTTGGTATATCAGACAAACATCCCCATCTGCATATTGCAGACTGAGAGCCAAAATTTTGGGATAAAATTCCAGATGCAGCAACACTTTGAACAGATTTTGCTGTTTGGTTTTGAATCTCACATGCATTTCATTCTGTCTTTACTGCAGTATACTTTATTCAGGGGGTTTTTACTACTTATTGCTGGATTCATGACACTTTCTCACACTCTCTCACTTGCTTTCATTTTACTATTCAGGATGGTACTTCTAGGCTTTATTGACATGTTTTAACCGTAGTTATTACAATCCTTTCCAGCAGTCTCACTTCTGTCATGTTTCAGTATTTCCAAAAGGGATATATTTCACACATGTGATTTTCATCTTCTGCAGCTATACTTTTCAGCCTGCTGCAGGTTGTGTTATTTTTTTCAGGCAGGGCATTTTTTTTTCAGAATATATGTTGACAGTTTCATGTTTGGAAAATTTCAGGCTGAAACACACTTTTGTAATCAAGCAATACTTGCAAACACTTTCACACTGTTACTTGCAATTTTATTCCCTTTTGACTACACTGCACTCTTTTGCTGACTGTCATACTTTTATATTTCTTTACAGTTACTGGTAGTGGATTACTGACCTGCCTGGTGGGCAACACCAGCCTATCGCCATAGGCTCGGGGGTTCGCAGAACGGACACCTGCAGCTGTAATATAAATGAAGTAATATTGGAATACACATCTCCATAATATCCAGTTTAATTTCTTACATACATAATTAAATGTTACTTACTCAGTAGGGGCATTGGGGTTTTTCCGGGCCTCCTGGATCCAAAGGTTCAGTTGGTCCTGCTTGCTCTCTTCAGGTCCGCATGGTGGTGACGGACCTGCTCACCAGTCCTTGGAATCCCTGTGGCACTGGTGAGATCATGAGCCAACCGGTCCCAGCCTCAGCCCTGTATGCTCCCCCGAGGACCTGGCCCTGCATGAGTTGGGCCTCATGATTATGGACTAGGAGCCAGACCATGTACCTGGACTCCTCAACACCCCCCCCTCTTTTGAAAGCAAATACCCTCTCCTACTCCTGCATTCTGCCTGCAGGTCCGTTCTACAATCGTTTATGCTGTGTATTCCCCCTTAGGGGGCTTATACAGTCCGTTATTCCCGCACATAACTGTGAGTGGCCATGTTGGAAGTGCATCACCTTCAGTAAACCTGCATTGTCATGCTCTAGTTTGTATTCATTCCTATATATTAGCTTTTTTATTTGGTACTGCTGTCATGGCTTAGTGGTTCTGTACCTTGACTATGGTGTATAGTATCCTGGGTTGAACCTGGCCACTGCTTTTATTTTTCATGACTGTCTAGACATGCTGAGGGGTGTGTCTGTGTAAAGGCAGTTTTGATACGCTTGCTCAACCCTTGCCCCGGTTAGCTTGTTTGGGGCGCAGCCCAAGAAACGGGGGAAACTGCTTTTTAAACCTCATTTGGCTATCCCCACATATTACGCTCAGCTCAGTTAGGGGCACATAGATTTAGCGTGTTAAACCACTGCTCAGCTAGGGCACTCATTTTGCACCAGTTAAACCACTGCTCACTACGGGCAATGCACTCACTCTGTTAAACTGTAGCTCAGCGAGCACATCTGGCATTTTTTCTTTTTTTTACCTCACATTTCTTCAATATAAATGGGCTATTTCATTACATTTTTCATATATTGGGGTTTTTTGTGTACATATTTGTCAGGGACTTGTTTCCTGCTTATTTTGGAAAAAAATAAATTGGGTTTTGGGGGCTCGAACCATGAATGCCTGCTCTTCAGCCAACATCTCTACGCTACGCTATTGCTTCCTGGCTTATTTTGCATATTTAGTTCTTATATGCTTTCCCACTGACTGCTAACTGTAGCTTATGGGGACGCCCAAAAAAAACGGGACTCACGGTTAAACATCTTTACAATTTAAAAAATATATAACATGTTCATTTATATATATTTTATGTTCATAGTCTGTGGGGCATGTGTTGTGTTGTGTTTATTCACATTTCCTGGACTCTGTTGTGGGGGTTTACTTTGGGCACTTTTACTTTCTGGGGCGGGGCTTGCAGGGCTCAGCCTACGGACACCCCCCACTGTCTTACATGGACCGTGGTTTGACTTAGGTGTGATTCAGCATGCTCTCATGAATATGCAAAACATGCTGACATCACTCCTTTAACCAAACCTCCGTGTAAGAGTTATAACTCTTACACGGATTCTTCCGAATCCTGGGGACTGTGTTAAATGATAATGGTAACATGCACCAAAATTTCCCCTTTTGTAGTTATTTGATTGGTTTTTCTTTAAAAAATGAATTGTGTAAATCAACTCTGAGGGGCAACTGGATAACAAAGGGAAAAAGCAGGGGAAAAAAACATTTCTGAAAGTGATAGTGTTTTTTTTGTGGCATTCAGTAACTTTGTTTTTAATGAAATGCATTTAACTGTTTTGAAGAAAGGATTATCATTTATTTATTTATGCAAACAAACTTAGTCAGTACTTTAAAAAAACTTTTTTTGAAAGTTAAATCTAGAGTACATTTTATGTATTTTAAAGTTGAGCAAGAAAAATTTCAACACATTACTTTTAATCCAACCAGCTATAAATTTTTTTTAATTTTTGAAAAAAAAAATTTAAAATTTTTAAATTTGTTTTTTTCCAGATATTATAATAAGACAAATGGGAAAAAAAGCTTTGTTAAAACTTAGAAATTTAATTTTTACATTATTAAAACTACCCTGGTAAAAGGATGGGAAAATGAACATTTAGTACAATAATTTTTTTTGCACACTTTGGTTTTTCAAATTTGTATGGGAAAAGTTTCTTTAAATGAAATTAACAAATTAGGAAGTTAAGTAGTGCTTTCAGATTCATTTTTAAGCAGAAATAGATGTTAAACTGTATTCTTTAATGTTGGGTTTTGGGTTTCAGATTTTTTCAGTCTGAAAAAGCATAAACCTGGTAGGGGAAAATAAGTTTCCCTTCTTCTTTTTTGGAAGAGAAAACCAAAAATTTATATCAATAGATTCTTTATAAATCTAGTTAACAAAGTCAAAATTTTAAGGGTTCTTGAGCATTACTAGAATTTTTGAAAAAAATTGTTTTCTGGGAAAAAAATTTCATGTTTACATTAGACATTACTTCATTATATACATCTGTACAGAAAGAAAAAATTTGAATTTTTTGAAAAAATTTTAAAATAGGCAAGTTAAATAAAAGTTTTGTAAATACTTTATGCACTTTCTACAGATAAATTCTCTGAATCACCATGACAAAAGAAGCTGCCTTTCTTTTTTGTTGACGTTTATTGAAGAAAAAAAATATTTAATTTGCAGAACTTTCCCAGTGCTCAAAACACTTTTTACATTAAGAGAATGTTCATCAACTGTTAAAAGCACTTTAATTTAACCTTGTTTTTGGGCAAATTTTTTTAATTTTAAAAAAGACTATAATAAAAGTTGACTGTTTATTGAAAAAAAAATATATTTATGTAGCAGAACTTTCCCCGTGCTCAGTAAGCACTTTCACATTTCGAGAATGCTTCATCAGACTGTTGCATTTTTGCACTTTAATTTAACCTTGTTTTACAATATTTTTTTTAATTTTAAAAAAGACCATAATAAACAGGGAAAAACAGAGATGGGGGAATGGCACCATCAATTTAAGAAAGATTGTGTGGGAAAAACCATCTTTGTTCCCCTTTTAAATTTTTTTCAAAGTTTTTTTGGGGTTTAAAAAATTGTGTGACTTACATATGTAAATCCGGGAGTGGTAACCTCTATGTGGGTAGCATATGTGTACTCTGTGGTGTTGTCAGTCACTGTGCATTGCTAATGTGCTTGAGTGCATTGTCACAGTGTTGTACATGTCACTGTGTCCTTCTCCATATCTGTAGCTGTCATGTGAGGTCCATACCATGGCATCCATTATGTGGTGTGGAGGGGTACACCAACCTACATGTCCATAGCTGACACACCATGTCCGCTGACACATACCATGTGCAGGTATTCCAGGGATAGTGTGCCACTGTGAATATCATTGGGGCCACTATTGTACACTTATGACCCTGTTCACCCCTGACACATGCAGTGGTGGGCAGCCAATCACATATCTGGTGGTTACTGGTGTAGGTGATCTGGAATGTGGTATGGTACTCCGGTTTTGACACTGGTGTTCACTCCATGCCTTTGTCACCAGGCACCTGTTGCAATACATCTGTACACATGTGCCTCACTCAGAATTTATATACATCTCTCTCTCTCTCTCTCTCTATATATATATATATATATATATATATATATGTATATGTATATAGATATATCTATATGTATATATATATATATATATATATATATATATATATATATATATATATATATATATATATATATATATATATATATATATATATATATATATGTATATATATATATATATATATATATATATATGTCCGTATACATATACATATATATATATATATTGATGTACATATATTGCTATAGATGTGGAGGGGGGGGCACAGAGGGGGTGTGAGTGACAGAGGGGGTGGGACAGGCTGTGTTGCAGGTCGTCATATACAGTCATACCTGTAGGTAGTCAGATCAGTCTGTCTATGTATATGTATCTACATATATCTATATCTGTATGTGTGCATTACATAGATATGTTTGTACAATATTCTATCTACATCTGTCTATGTATTCCTACATCTCTCTCTCTCTATGTATGTATACATATATGCATATCATATATCTATATATATATATATATATATATATATATATATATATATATATATATACATACACATACATATGTTGACATACATACGTATCCATATGTTAGACAGGTATATCAACATATTTGTCTACCATACTGTATACAGACACTAACATACTGCTAAACATACATAACTGTGAAACCTACTTTGTACATGGCACTACAACCTACAATCAACCAACATTGATATATGCACATAGATGCTCTCACATACAAATGTATGTACAGCCTTCACTGATAGTTGCTGTATGTCCCCTGCCCTTTACACATCTTCATATACATATGGATACAGACCAATGACACATATGGAGGGTTCACAGTATGTAGACCTTTATAGTATTACTTTACATTACCTGTGTTTGTCACAGCTGCTTGTGTTGCCGTCTGGTTCTCTGTCCTGCTGCTCCACTTCCCAGTTGTCAGCTTTCAGGTAGCTGTTGCTGAACAATTTGTTTGTGTCTGCTTAATTGCAGTTTTCTCTGTCTCTGTCTCTCTCTCTCTCTCTCTCTCTCTCTCTCTGTCTCTCACGTCCTTCCCAGGGTGCAATGAAAGTATTGCATGTGTGGACTGGGAGTACAGCATACTTTTGTAGGTATCTGCATATGCCCATGTGATGGCCTCTGCACCAATTGTTAGCCAGCATTTGCTAATTGCATGCAGCCAGTTGTGTACTGATTGCAGTTCTCACTGTGATTTCAGAACAGTGCTATAAAAAGGTATGTGAGATAGGTGTAGCCCTTTCAGATTTTAAGGGCAGGGGCCATGCTGTTATGCTGTGGACAATGTTCTGTGAGTGTAAAGGTTGGTATCTCTCTCATATTTCCAGGTGTGGTGTAGATTAACATTCCTCCATTCATTTCTCCAGTTTCCTGTACTAACTGTGTATGTACACTGACACCTACAACTACTACTACTGTTAATGTGTGTGTGTGTGCTTTCCTTTCACTTTTGCTTGCACTTTGTTGCTAAGGCTTCAATAGTTGCCCTTTACAGTCACTACTTGTATGCCTGCTAGGTGTCTTGACTGTAGTGTGCTGCTGTAGCTTTCCTATTTTCCATGTACATTCACATCTTGGAATGCTTGCTATATCTGCTAGGGTGTTACAGCATGCAGTGTGGTCTGGCCATGGTGTGGGCCTTGACATCTATTAGGGTATTTGAGTATGCTGCTGAGCAGGCCCCAGAGACTTTCAGGTTCATCTGTTATGTGCCTCATGGAATGGTACATATCAGTGGGGTACACCCATTAAAATGTCTGGTATGCTGCAGTTGTGACTGTGGGTTAGCATGAGCATATGTATTACTACACTTTTTCTGCCATGCAAGTGATGAATACTTTCAGGACTCCATAGTTACCATTGCATGTGTTACACCTTTCTGCCTACTGTTTGTACATTTCACATGGGGTCTGTGGGGCATCCCTGTAAGTCATTCACTGTTGCTATGTCTAGGCTCTTAACTATTCAAATATGGTGGTTGGTATCAGACCCATCATGTGTACAGATATTTGCAGGTTGTCCACATTTCTGCCTCATATTTTGGTCAATATCTCATGCACACCTTTTTCTGGCAAGTCACTCTGGGCTCAAGGCAGAATATGGTGACAAACATTCAAGTTTCAGACTGCATACCCTTCCAAACATCCCACAAAGTGCAGACCCTGTTATTATCTGAACTGTCTGCGTTTGTTGTAACATTATTTGTAATGTGTCCCTGGTTTTGGGCCTTTGCTCCACATATTTTATTACTTGGTCCAGATGTGTTCCTGTAAGAGATTGTGGGCTATGGGCAGTGCTTATCCTGCTGTGAGTATGTGTGTGGCTTGCAAGGTGCTATAGTGACATTATTACCTACTAGCTTCCAACTAGCATGGCTGTTTCTGTTCACACACTACTATTATAGAAATCCACTAGTTTTGATAGTAATTCTAAATGGCATGCTTTGTGTACTACACATCTATATTCCCTTTACATTCATTCCTACTATTACATGATATATTTATTTTAGCACAATGCTCTTGTATAAGAGTCATGGCTTAGTGGTAAGTCATGCAGACTACTGTTTACAAGGTTCGGGACTCACAGTGGGATTTTATTTTGCTTTTGAACTGAGTACAGGACCTGTCAATCAAAGTGACTAAGGCACTTTTAAGCAGTTGTAACCGGGTTAGCGCTGGTTTGTGCGGAGCTCACGCATGCGCACTGGTGGTTAGCTCCGCGCACACCCGCTTACAACCGCTTAAACGTGCTTACTCTTGCGCACACCCACGCTATTTTCTTTGAAAGAAAAGAAAATGGGGAGACAGGAAAGTGGTGAAAAAGGGGTCACAAAGAGGGTAAGACAGTAGGGAAACAAGCTTGGGATGTGCAGGAGGGATGTAGGTAAGGCCCATAGCTGCCCATTTCTTCATCAGCAACAGCTGTGCATATGTATGTAATTTGGTGTGACATTTGAAACCTTCCACCCCTGAGAGAGGTGTCAGGACAACAATAATACTTGTTGTACAGCCAATTGTAATTGATAGGTTCCATGTCCAGTAGACATGTGTGCGGAATGGGCAGCTATGTATGGGCGTAATTTTTGTGGGTACAGAGTGCCCTTTTTTTTTTTTTTTTCAGGTGAGAGTGGTATGTCTGGTGAAGGAAGTCGGTACAGCTGGGGAGGTAGGTTGGGTAGGTAAACAGACAAGACAAACAAGATGCATACAGGGGCGGTGTATGACACGTGTGGGGGGGTTACGCAATTGACGGGGATGGAGGTTTGGATATCCAGAGCCCATGAGCCCACAGATGGCAACAGTGGAACTGATATCCCCACCCATAGGCATTTGCCACTGTTCCTTCACTGCCCAGGATGGGGCTGTGCTGGGGGCTGTGTAGGTGGGGCAACAGGCATATCCGTTAGTTGCACCACCCGTGCCTCGAACTGGCATAGGGGCTCAAGAACAGAGTCCCGAATCTCCCTACGCACCACAGTCCGGACGCTACGGAGGGTGAGTGGTGGTTCTCCTCCAGCCACACTTGCAGAGGGGGGGCGAGCCCCATCCCCTGCAGCGCTTCCACCCGCAGGTGGCACAGGGCCACCAGAGGAGGGTCCGGACTCGGCACTAGTGCCAGGTGCACTCGCCAGCTGAGGTGGGAGAGGTGGGTCCGCTGGAACCCGCCTTCCCTGCCGTACTATGTTTTGCATTATGTCATGACAGTTTGGGTTAGTGACATATAATACCATTCACAATTAGTTGTAACAGCATGCATTAGTATTCCCATTAACCAAACACCCAGATATTCACACCATTGAACAGCGTGCATAACACATGCATAATTTGAACAGAAATACACAGTCCAACAACATGCAGGGTTAATTGATGGCAACAGGCCATCAGGTGTGGATGTATGAACAGGGCAGATGCATCAACAGACATGCAAATATATATGACCCAACAGGACAAACATCCAGGGGTGTTAATTGTGATTGCACATACCATTTTCACGTGGAATGGGTTATATGTGGTTATAGGGTGGGGTGAAGAAAGTAATATTAACACCTTCGAATAACAATACATATGCTGTACATTTTTAATAGCTACAGTTATATACACACTACTGTTCTAACTACAGTTTCCTATATGATAACTATTTCAACTTGGTGATAGGACTTTTACTGCAACATCAATATACATTTTATGGTTCTTCATACACATTCATATCTAGCTATGTTCAGCTACATCATCCTGCTACATTTGCTTTATATAGCTGTAGACAAGTGTGGATGTTTGGTATATCAGACAAACATCCTATCTGCATATTGCAGACTGAGAGCAACATATCCTGATTTTGGGATACACATTCCAGATGCAGCAACACTTTGAACAGATTTTGCTGTTTGGTTTTGAATCTCACATGCATTTCATTCTGTCTTGACTGCAGTATACTTTATTCAGGGGTTATTACTACTGTATTGCTGGATTCGTGACACTTTCTCACACTCTCTCACTTGCTTTCATTTTACTATTCAGGATGGTACTTCTAGGCTTTATTGACATGTTTTAACAGTAGTTATTACAATCCTTTCCAGCAGTCTCACTTCTGTCATGTTTCAGTATTTCCACAGGGATATATTTCACACATGTGATTTCATCATCTTCTGCAGCTATACTTTTCAGCCTGCTGCAGGTTGTGTACTATTTTCTTACAGGCAGGGCATATTTATTTCAGAATATATGTCTGACAGTTTCATGTTTAGGTTAAACTTACAGGCTGAAACACACTTTTGTAATCAAGCAATACTTGCATACACTTTCACACTGTTACTTGCAGATTTTATTCCTTACTGACTACACTGCACTCTTTTGCTGACTGTCATACTTTTATATTTCTTTACAGTTACTGGTAGTGGATTACTGACCTGCCTGGTGGCGCAACCGCACCAGCCTATCGCCATAGGCTCGGCGGTTCGCAGAACGGACACCTGCAGCTGTAATATAAATGAAGTAATATTGAAATACACATCTCCATAATATCAGCTAGTTTAATTTCTTACATACATAATTAAATGTTACTTACTCAGTAGTAGGGCATTGGGTGTTTGCCGGGCCTCCTGGATCCAAAGGTTCAGTTGGTCCTGCTTGCGTCTCTTCAGATCCGCATGGTGGTGACGGACCTGCTCACCAGTCCTTGCAATCCCTGTGGCACTGGTGAGATCATGAGCCAACCGGTCCCATGCCTCAGCCCTGTATGCTCCCCAGAGGACCTGGCCCTGCATGAGTTGGGCCTCATGATTATGGACTAGGAGCCAGACCATGTACCTGGACTCCTCAACACCCCACCTCTGTGCTCGAAAGCGACTACCCTCTCCTACTCCTGTCATTCTGCCTGCAGGTCAGTTCTACAATCGTTTATGCTGTGTATTCCCGCCTATGGGGCTTATATAGTCCGTTTTTCCTGCACATATCTGTGATTGGCCATTTTGGAATTGTATCAACTTCAGTAAACCTGCATTGTCATGCTCTAGTTTGTATTCATTCCTATATATTAGCTATTATTGCGTTTACAGGTACTGCTGTCATGGCTTAGTGGTTCTGTACCTTGACTATGGTGTATAGTATCCTGGGTTCGAACCTGGCCACTGCGTTTTATTTTTCATGACTGTCTAGACATGCTGAGGGGTGTGTCTGTGTAAAGGCAGTTTTGATACGGCTTGCTCAACGTTGCCCGTCGGTTAGCTTGTTTGCGCAGTGCGCAGCTCCGCGCAAACGGTGTAAGCTGCTTTAAGCCTCATTTGGCTATCGGCACACATATTACGCTCAGCTCAGTTAGGGGCACATAGATTTAGCGTGTTAAACCACTGCTCAGCTATGGGCACTCATTTTGCACCAGTTAAACCACTGCTCATCTACGGGCACATGCACTCACTCTGTTAAACTGTAGCTCAGCTATGAGCACATCTGGCATTTTTTCTTCTTTTGTTACCTCACATGTCTTCAATATAAATGGGCTATTTCATTACATTTTACATATATTGGGGTTTTATGTGTACATATTTGTCAGGGACTTGTTTCCTGCTTATTTTGAAAAAAAAAAAAATTGGTGTTGTGGGGGCTCGAACCAGGAATGCCTGCTCTTCAGCCAACATCTCTACTGCTACGCTATTGCTTCCTGGCTTATTTTGCATATTTAGTTCTTATATGCTTTCCCACTGACTGCTAACTGTAGCTGCGCTATGGGCACGCCCGCAAACGAGCGCACTCACGGTTAAACATCTTTACAATTTAAAAAATATATATAACATGTTCATTTATATATATTTTATGTTCATAGTCTGTGGGGGCATGTGTTGTGTTGTGTTTATTCACATTTCCGTGGACTCTGTTGTGGGTGTTTACTTTGGGCACTTTTACATTTCTGGGGGCGTGTCCGCTTGCAGGGCTCAGCCTACGGACATGCCCCCTACTGTCTTACATGGACTGTGGTAGACTTAGGTGTGATTCAGCATGCTCTCATGAATATGCAAAGCATGCTGACATCACTCCGTTTAACTGCAGCCTCCGTGTAAGAGTTATAACTCTTACACGGATTCTTCCTGAATCCTGGGGACTGTGTTAAATGATAATGGTAACACTAAAAGCACCAACACGTATCCCATGGCTTGTAGTTATGCTGATGCAGTTAGGTTGTCCTCCCCTTTTCAGGACCCCCACAACAGTGAATTGTGTGAGGAATCAAGGGGCTCTGAGGGACAACTGGATAACAAATGGAAGAAGCAGGGGAAAATAACACTTACTGAAAGTGATAGTGTTTTTTTGTGTGGCATTCAGTAACTTTGCTCTTAATGAAATGCATTTAACTGTTTTGAAGAAAGGATTATCATTTATTTATTTATGCAGAGCAAACTTAGTCAGTACTTTAAAAGAACTTTTTATGTATGAAAGTTAAATCTAGAGTACATTTTATGTGATGTTAATGTTGAGCAAGAAAACTTTCAACTACATAAAAAAGTACTTTTAATCCAACTCTATGCTATACACATCAGGTTTTTCTCGAAGCTTGTGAAAAATAAATTAGAAGTTTTTTAACTTCACCTTTGTTATCCAGATATTATAATATGACAAATGGTGAAAGACAAGCTTTGTTAAAACTTAGAAATTGTCAAGGTTTGCACATTATTAAAACTACCATAGGTAAAAGGATGGTAATAATGAACATTAGTGAGTACAATAATGTTATTTTGCACACTTTGCCATATTCAAATTTGTATGGAATAGTTTCTTTAAATGAAATTAATGGCAAATTCAGGAAGTTAAGTAGTGCTTTCTTAGATTCATTGTATGAAGCAGAAATAGATGTTAAACTGTATAACTTCTTGAATGTTGGATTTCCAAAGTTAGGCAGATTTTTGCAGTCTGAAAATGCATAAACCTGGTAGGGAAGATACGTTTCCATTCTTCTTTTGTGGAAGAGAAACTAAATTGATATCAATATTTCTTGATTCTGTGATAAATCTAGTTATACAAAAGTCAATTTTTCATGTTAAGGATTCTTGAGCATTACTAGAATTTTTGAAAAATATTGTTTTTCTGGCCAAGAAAATTGCATGTTTACATTAGACATTACTTCATTATATACATCTGTACAGAAAGAAAGATTTGAATGTTTTAGAAATTAAATGGTTAAAGTAGGCAAGTTAAATAATAGTTTTGTAAATACTTTATGCACTTTCTACAGATAAATTCTCTGAATCACACTATGACAATAAGAAGCTGACCGTTGCGTTGTTTGTTGACTGTTTATTGAAGAAAAAATATATTTATGTAGCAGAACTTTCCCAGTGCTCAGTAAGCACTTTCACATTACAAGAGAATGCTTCATCAGACTGTTGTACTTTATGCACTTTAATTTAACCTTGTTTTGGACAATATTTTTTTTTTACATTTAAGAAAGACTATAATAAACAGTTGACTGTTTATTGAAGAAAAAATATATTTATGTAGCAGAACTTTCCCAGTGCTCAGTAAGCACTTTCACATTACAAGAGAATGCTTCATCAGACTGTTGCACTTTATGCACTTTAATTTAACCTTGTTTTGGACAATATTTTTTTTTACATTTAACAAAGACTATAATAAACAGAAAAGGGGAGCAGAGATGGGTGCCAGAATGGCACCATCGTATGCCTATGCTGTTATGATTGTGTGGGAACAAGACCATCTTTGTTCCCATGGCCAATTTCATAATGTGGGGTTCTATAAATGATGCATGGATGATCTGTTTTTGTGTGGTTGGGTAGGAAAAGATGTAAAAGTAAATTTCTTAGACCTAAAATTGGTAATGAATGTAAGACTGGGAACTTTTGAAAGTAATATCGATAGGAAAAATACTTTTATTAATGACTATCTCATGTCAAATAGCCAACACCTCAGTTTTATGAAGAAAAATGTGGTTAGGGGCCAATTCATTCATATTAGTTCAAATGACATTTTTGAATATGAACTCAGACATCTGAGACAATTATTTTTTAGATAGGGGTTATACAGATGCATATTTTGATCAAGGTATTGAAGAGGTGATAAGTCTAGGAAGTTTGAGGTTTCCACCTATTCTGGTTAGTGGTACCTCAAATACTAATAATCCTGAAGGTCATATTATAGTAAAGGAGAAAGGCTCTATTGGGTTTCCATTACCTATTTCTACTGATGCTTTAGAAATTAGGAAAATTTTAAATGAAAATTGGAAGATAATAGAGGAAATAGAGAACTTAATGAGGTGTTGGGTAATAGCCCTAAGTTTTGCTATAAAAAGAACTTTGACTTAAAGAAATTATTTGAATTTATTCCTCACAATGATGTTCATTCAAAGAAAGGTATATTTAAGTACAATAGGTGTAAACAATGTAGATGTGTTAATAAAGGTTCAAATGTAGTACTTAAGCATAATAGTTTACAAATATGATTAAAAAACAACATTTACTTGTGATTCAACCTATGTGGTTTATCTAGCTATGTGTGATACATGTCAGTGTTTTTCTATAGGAAAGAACACCGGTACGTTAAGTAAGAGAACATCAGAACATGTTTTGGCCATAAAAAAGGATGAAAAAAATGCATTGGCCAAATACTCCCATATTTTTTTAGGTTTTAGGAAGTTTTTGGTTTTTCTAGTTGATTATGTCAAACCAGTTCCTTATAGTGGTAATGTAAATAATTATTTGGATGTTAAAGAGCCTAACTGGCAAATATTTTTAGAAGCAGATAAGTTACCAGGACTTAATGAAACATTAATATCAAATGGCTTTTGAGAAACTAATAAGTTTAGAATGTTTTTAATATATAGACATGGATAATGGTTTCATATTTTTATGTAGTTCATGAGAAAATTTTTTAAAAATGAGAAGAGTGGAATAAATCATTTATACAGGGGACATGATTACTGTTTTATATAACTTTTATATAGTGACTGTATCTTTAAAATGTTTCAAATGACAACGCTCATATGATCTACTTTAGAAGTTATTTAAATGGGACTTTTTGACTGCCCTTAGTGTTCTAAGGATGTTCTGTCAAGTTACATTAAAGGATGAAAGAGCTTAACTTTATATTTCTGCAGTGTTTTTTTTTTTTTTTTGTCACTAATTAGCTGCAGTTATTAAGTTGTGGCAATAAGAACAAGAATTGTGGATGTTTTAATTGTGATAGATGTTTGGAAAGATATATACTGAAGGGCGCATTGTACTTCTTGGACCTAGGCACGATACCTTTGGATACAAGTCATGTAATGAAAAGGGACTTTCTTACAGCAATGGGAATATAGTAATGAAAGAATAGTTCATTTTAAACATAGGTTCTGACATCACTAACTGCAAGATCAGCATTCATATAATCATAATATAATATTACGATTGTCAATAATATAATATTTACACAAGGTGTCCTAATTGATGAAGGCTACAATTATACATTTCATGGCATTCAATTTAAGCATATGGTTCTGGCACCAGCTGTTCATTTGGAACAGGCACTCTTGGAGGATCTTCATGCCTTCAGGGGAGTTAATGATGGCTGCAAGTTTGCAATCATCTGCAGACTTGGTCAGCCATAAGCCCTTTACATTGGCTCTGACCTCTGAGAAATAGATGTTAAAGAGCGTCCAAGGGACTGAACTCTGGGGCACTGCAGTGGTAGCAGGTCTTTTGGAAGAGATGGAGTTACCCACTCTTAGTTCCTAAGTTCTGTTTGTGAGCCAGTTTACTATCCAACACATTGCATAGGAATTTACATTTAGCTGTGAAAATTAATCTATGATACCTGAGTGTATAATGGTATCAAATGCCTTTGCAAGATCTAGATGGATCACAGGTATGCCCTCTTTTATTGTGTTACTTTTTCAAAGAGGTTTAATTATCAGAATCTGCCCTTGACAAATCCAGGCTGGCTTGGGTTGAGAGTCTGTAGTTTCCCTATATCACTATTCATTAATTCCATAATTATCCTTTTCATAGCCTTACAGATGAGGCTGGTCAGGATTATAGGTTTATAATTAGCTGGGCCTTTTGAGGCTCCAACTTTGTGCAAAGAGTATAACTGTGAAAGTCCTCCATACATCTGACACAGAACCTGTTTGAGACTCAGACTGAATACACCTTGCAGGAAGTCTGACAGGTCATGTATCAGGTTAATTAGTATACAGCTCAGTGTATTGTCTGGCCCCATACAAGTAGTGTTCTTGATCTTTGATAGTACCTTAATTACTTGCTCTTGGCAGATGTGATTGGGAAAAACTGGTCGGGAGTGGGGGCTGATGTTTACACTATATTAACCAGCTAGTAGATTTGCTATGTCCTTTGGGACTGAGTAACTGTATCATTTGCTATTAATTTTGAACAGTGCTGAGCACTGTATCTCAGGTTTCTCGAGTAGTTTTTCCCAGTTGGCTATTTGTACCTCATATCTGGCTTTGGTTTATTTGATCAGTATATGATGCTCTTTATTTATTTTTATCCAGATTACTGTATCTTGGTAAATGAGTTTGTTTTTATGCTCAATGAGTTTTTTTTTTCTTTTTTAGTAAAGCCCGTTTATTTTAGGATTCCACCACAGGGGTTTATATTTGAATTAATATATTTATTTATATTTTTTATTAGGTTAGTGCACTGATCAATATTTACCAATTTCAGGCTCAGCCCAGGAATTTGGCATTGTATTTATGTCTGAGGGGTACATACACATCCATGCACTTACTTACATGTATATAAAACTTTGTGGTGAAAGATTCTTCATAAGTTCTGAGGTCATATAGATGGAGTGGGTATTTGAATTTAGCCTGGTCATCACTCAGTTTTAGTAGATCAGTCTTCGAATAATCCAGAATACTGCAGTATAGGTGGCTGATGCAGGCTTCAACATTAAGGTAAGTATGACTGACTAATGATCAGATTTAATCAAGGAGGATTTTGCAGCTGGCATGGAGCACTACTGCTTTATATTGGTTAGGATCAGGCCAAGGATAGTATCTCCTCTAGTAGAGGTGTGGACTAACTGGTCCAGTGAGTTAGCACTGAGAAAGTCCAGAAATTTTTGAGCATACTTGTTTGAGGCCATATAGGTCTCCCAGTTTCTGGAGGGGTAGTTGAAGCCACCTAATAGAATGGTATTAGGTTTAATAGGTAAGGACTCCAAGCTAGTTAGTTAGGAGACATGGAAGGGATCATATAGTTTGCTATGATGGGATACAGGGTTTGGTTTCTAGTAAGTTGGAAGTGAAAATTTTCTAGGTCAGTATCTTGGCTAAAGAGTCTGAAGGTAAAATATTTTTGCTTTTTTAAGACTATGAAGATATCACTGTCCTTTATGTCTTCACCTGATGCATTGAACCTGAACATGTTTTAAGCACTGAAGCTTTGCACTGCTGGGGTGCTCTTGCTGGACTTGAACCAATTCTCTGCAGTGATGCATATACTAATCTTTAACAAGGCAAGGAGTGCTTGAGGAATGGACTTTTTTCTTTTTCTTTTTTGGTGAGGTTCCTAATATTGAGCAGTAGTATATTAATATTATACAAAATTTGTCTTGTTTTGTTAGAAGCTTTCAGAGACTGATCTTGAGTGAAAAAGGCACTAAGGGTATTTGTGAGGACTTAGCCAAGATACAAACGCCTTGGTGTGAAAGTTTTGAAGGAGTTTGATCCATCTACCATCTCTTTCTGGACTTTTATATCTTACACCCCCTTCAAATGACACCAGAAACTAAGCCAATTGTTAAAATCAATAATCATTGTGTTCATAATATGATGTCATTTTTGGTTATGGTAGAATAATGCTAAGGGCTAGGTTCATACTTGCCTGGGACACGTTCTGAGATCACTATCATTTATCTCTTCATCTTGTACAAGGAGGTATGTCTGAAGTCATTTACCTCCAGATATGCTATGACACACATCTCAACTGTCCAGATTTTCACATAATGTCCAAATTTTTGCCTCATATTTTTGGTCAGTCCCTCATAAAATTCATTTTTTATGGAAAAAGAGTCACTAAGTAATAACAGATGTTTGATTTTCAGAATTCTTACCCTTCAGAAAATGCATACTAATACAAATCCTGTTATTCAATTAACTTTCTAAATTTATAAGAGCAATATTTAAAATGTTTTCCAATGTTGGGCCTATTCCCTCTCATTATTGTTGGCTTTGTCTTGGTGGTACAATGACTTGAGTGTATGGGAGATGTGGTGACTTCTTGTGCCGGAAAAAGCAGGAGACCGTGACTATTTCCTTAGGTAGCCTAGTGAGAGGGGTATCTGTTTTGCACTTTGGAGTCATTGATGACTAGGTTGTTTAAACATTTGGTAGATTGCCTCATAAGCTTTTGAACTGGGTCAATGTGACTCTTTGATGTATGTTTCATGGTGGGTGCTGCCTGTGATGAGTGAGTGAGATTTCTGAAGGCATTTGTTTCTTAGTTTATATTAAAAAGGCCTTCTGGTTTTGGTAGCTTTCTCCTAAGACCCTCAGCATAGGTAGTTTCATGTGTTTGATCTGCTGTAAGTTTATACTGTTTAGTGTTATGTTGCATGGCATGGTGCTGACAATCGGTTTACAATACATTGCATATTGTGACATTAATTATACAACTACAGGTAGTTAGCAGGAATGTGTTGAATTATTTCAACCAGACAACACAATTTTTACAATTTACTTCAACATTTAACACAGAAGCAGTAGCATATTTGGATATTTGGTTAGCTAAAAACCACAACACAGGTCGTTTTGTGGCAAAGATACACAGGAAGAATACATACTCAAATACATTCCTGCATTTTTCTAGTTGTCACCCGTTGCACCAAAAATGATCAGTTATTAAAGGCCAATTAGTGAGAGCTTCACGAATGGTCAGTCAAGATGAAGACTTTATAGACGAATGTCAATTATTGAGAAACACGTTTGTCCAACGTGGTTATCCTGAAATTCTCTTAGTTTAATTAACGAAGTTAGAACTAAGAGATTTAACCACATTTATACACCAATTTTAGGTGATGAGTGTTTAACATTAGAATCTGTTAATACCATTAACACAGAGTATATCGACAATGGTCTTAATAAAGACTGTGAGGCCAACAATGATTTTAGGTTAAGTTTTATTACTACATACACCACAGATAGTCATTTTTGTATTGAAATACTTCAGAAAAACTGGGAATTGTTTAAAACCAACTCAAGCCTTTATAATAAAATAGGTGATTCCCCCAGGGTAATTTTTAGGAAAGGTAAGAACTTAAAAACCCATTTGGAACAACAATGTTCTATCAAAGTTCGTAGCTTCGGAATGAACAAGTGCCAAAATTGTAATTATTGAAAGTTTATTGATGTAACTAATAATTTTATTATTAATGGTGTACAGTATAAACTCAAAGTGAAGTTTAACTGTAATTCCAGGTTTGTTGTGTACTTGGCCAGGTGCCAATTCTGCCCTGCATTTTACATTGGTAAAATGGAGCGCAGGCTTCATGAAAGAATATATGAATACCAATACACTATTAACAAGGGCAGACTTGAAAATGCCCTGGCCAAGCACACTTCTATGAATAATGAACACAAATTTAGGTTTTTGGCCATCGACCATGTTATACAGGATCTTAGGGGTGGCCCTACATCTTTACAATTAGAAGAACTTGAACTATTCTGGCAGGTCAGGCTAAATGCCTATAATTTTCCGGGTCTGAATGAAACTTGTTCCGTTTCTAATATTTTAAAATTAAGAAGTTTACAGAGATGAAGTGCATCAACTGTGCAGTCGTACCTTTAACATAAGATTTATTGTAATTGTTAGTTGGTTTTAAATAGTGTTCGGTACACGATTAGTAGCTATTTTAAATGTTGAGAAATTTTAGTATAAAGTATTGATGTTTATATGATAGATTGGAGTCCACAATTTTAACACTGTTTAACTGTATTTGACATCTTAGCATGAGTATCTACCATATAATAGTGTGGTCTCTTTAAGAAGTTAAGACGAATGCAACATGGTATTGTAATTGGTTACTTAGGACACCTGGTAGTCTAAAATGTGAATTTGAATGTTATAATTTGTTTCTGATAAAGTTTGCCAGTTGGACAAACGAAAAGCACTTTAAACTTCTTGTACCAATATATTTGGGTATACTTTTATAGTAAGCCTTGTCAGCATTTACAATTTAAAGGCAGAGGTGACAAGAATGATGTAATCTGAGATAACCCAGCAGAAATGTTTGATAGTAATTTAAGAACTATCTCAGAGAGTCAGTGTGTGCATTTTGCATTTGTCTTTGGACCTTGAAACATCCATTCAGCACTTGCATTTGCCTGGCTGTGTAAGTAAGATTTAGGTATAGTATTTCTGTTAGAGATAGGTAAGAACATAGTAAGATTAGTTTAGATGTTTTCTGTATTTATGTGAGACTGTCCTGCAATGTTGTTTTAAAGTATTTCTTGTGATTCTGAACTCTGTTGTCACTGTGTTGAGTTATTGAGTATTGCTTTGTGCTTTTATTATTTATTATTAAATATATTTAAACCGTTTAATTGTTGCTGGTTTGTTTAGAGATATTTAAGTTCTTAGTGTACTTGCATATGTATTCGGTAACACTGTACAGGCCACTCTTAAATAGCCTTAAAGTCTTGGGCACACCATTTGAATATCAGTAGCATTACACAGTAGTATTGGTCACCCTTAGGGAAGGGCCTTATAGTAGCTGGTAAAGTGTGGATGGTGGAAGCTGGTACTAGCATATAATCTGGGCAGAAGGGCGTATAGCTAGTAAAGGTCTGCTGGCCTTCTCCAGCAGTGTCTGTGTATTTCTATATAAATCAAATCTCAAACTGTGTGTGTGTATGTGTGTGTCAGCTACTTAGGCAGGGACATGAAGCAATGGTTGGACAGAAAGAGTGCTAGAGGTTTTGGCTTGACCACTCAGCTGTGATCTTAATCCTATAGCTGTGCCAATTGGGAGTCTTATTAGGGATCTGGAGAGAGAGGGAGAAACCAGCCCCAGACTCACTGTGATCTCTGTGTGCCCTTAAGGGAAATTGTATTTTACTGTGTGTGTACTGTTCATTCTCCTAATGTGCCCATCCCTCTCTGAGGTTAGTGGTGAGGATTGAGGCTGCTTGATTACTGGTGCAGTACAGGGGCGTCACGCATGTCCTGGCATTATTGGGTGTATGCAGAGATAAAAAAATCAGTGATATTTTTTACAAACACACACAAAAGCCATAACAATACTAGTTTTGTACTTTTTTCAGCAAATAGCAACACATTTTGCAACACTGGTACTGCCACACCTGATCAGTGAATGCTGTTTAGCAAGTTTAGCAATTATAAACAGCAACAGGGTAAGTTACATTTATTTACCTCTCTGAGGAGTAGCGCATACCTGTAACTGTCTCTGATTTCACAGACCTTCCCTGATTTTGCTCATAATTTTATCTGTCCTTTGTAAAAAGTTTGATTTGCTAATAAATCATTCAGGAATACAGACAGAAGATAATTCCAGGCATCAGAGGTTTATACTTATTGTCCAAAAAATACATGATGTTGCAAAGGCATTAACTTTTTTAAGTGACTTAAGAGTAATATTTTGATTTTCAGTCTTTATTCTACTATTATTTTTAGTAATGTGCTTAATTCGTCTGCAAAGAAGTTATGAGTTGTAGTAGCTCCTGTTCTACCAGTATTTATAAAACTCCCTGAAAGAAAAACAAAAACATCCCTGAAGACTGGAAACATCAGTTGTTCTTAAAATACAAGCTTTGCACTCAAATCAGTCACTCCAGCCTGCTGATCTTTTTACTGCTTACCTTGCTTATGTTCATTATCAGCTTTATCCTAACAGGGTCATAACACAGCTCTGTTCAGGTTAAAGAGCATAAGCAGGAAATTAATACATTTCCCTAAGGATCAGCTGCTTTTGTTGGGCCCCACACAGTCAAGGATGATTATGGGCCCCCCTTGCAGGCACAGGTATTGCAGGTACCTAAAGCTGGTTATGCTGTTGGATTTAGTGGAGAGAATGTCAACCAAGCAGGGTTTAACTAATCCAGAGGCACTACGGCAGTGGCAAAATATTTAATGGAATGGATATGCCTGTTACTTGATAAAACACTTGATGGGCACAACCCTGCAATCACTGTTTTTCATAGGAAATCACTTCTAGTGCAGTTTTTAAGTGCACACTGGCAGTATATTTTTTTTTTTTGCAGATTTTTCCCTTTTGTAACTTTGCATGACCATGGATCTGATACATATATCTGTGTGTGTAGATGTGTGTGTGTCTCTCTCTCTCTCTTTATATATATATATATATATATATATATATATATATATATATATATATATATGTGTGTGTGTGTGTGTGTGTGTGTGTGGTTTTTTTTATTTAACATTTGTTTATGAGGAAAGTCCCACTGGGACAGATCCCATTCTCATTGGATGCCCAGGGAGAAATGATCCAGATACATGTGTCTGGAATGTGGGAGGAAAGTAGAACACTAAGAGAAAACCAATGCAAGCACAGGGAGGAGAAGCGGACTTCACACAGAAGGTACCCTAGCCAAAATTTGAACCAGAGAATCTCTTGCTGCGAGGTGATAACACTAACCACTGCACCACTGTGCCACCTGTACATATATTAAGTCATGGGGATGTTGAGAGATTTTACATCAGCACAACAATGCTTAAAGCTATTTTTTTTCTAGACTGATTTTGAAGAGTCACTCCTTCAGGCAGCTGTCATTTGAGGTGTTTGCTTAACATGTGACCTGTTCTCTCAGACTGTAATTTCTGCTGAAAATGTGACTCAGGATTGTTTGTATTTCTTTGTCAAATGAAAGGGATTCACTTCCTAATTCCTCCACTCAGATTCTACAGTAGTTCTTGGATTTCCAACTTGCATTGTATAAATTCCTACTAAGACTAAAACTGTGGATAGCATTACAACCTTCTTTTTTCAGTGTGAAATGGTCAAAATTGAGTCGGTGAGAGCCACAACTAACACCATTAAGGTAAAACATTAGAGCTTAGTGACGGATGTAAAGCAAATTACTATCTTCAATAACTGTCTTAGTTTCTGGTATCTTTCCAAGGTTTTCAATATTTGTCAGTGTGAGTGGACAACAGACAATGCTACTTTACAAAGTATGGTCTGCACCTGTTTACCCTAAGGTTACAAATATTGGGAACACTTTATTCACTTACCTTAGAGCTTTTTTTAGGAAATGATAAATTAACAAACCTACCAACACAGCAAATAAAACTCAAAGAAACCTAAAAGTGTTACTGCTCATGCCAGTGGCCTAAACAAGAAACTCCATACTCTTTAAGCTCTCCTCACCATGGAGAAAATTGCCATCTGTGCCATTACAAAGACACGGTTTAAATCTACAGAAAGCACTCCAGCAGTGGAAGGCTTCAGTGCCTTCCACACATTTAGACTATCATTTGCACAGACAAAGACAAAAGGTGGAGGAGTCTAAATCAAACCTCTCAATTGTCCAGATTTTCGCAGAATGTCCTGATTTTTCACTCTTACTTTTGATCTTTTCCTCATAAAAATTTTGCTTTTCTAGCAAAGCAGTGAGGATTGATATCACTAGGTAATGACGAACATTTGAGTTTGACTTAATATCCTTAAGAAAATGCCTGCTAATGCAAATTCTGTTTTTTTTCAGCAACTTTATAAGTCTATAAGAATAATATTTAAAATCTGTCCCTGTTGTTCTATCTTTGTCCTCCATTATTTTAATTTTTTCCACATTTTTTGTGCTGAGGTTGAAAGCTATGGTGTCAGTCTATATTAACAATAAGCATAACTCTAATTTGGTTAAACAGGATGATGCCCTAAAATGTATCCATGTGCAAATCACCATAAACAATGTCCCATACCATATTCTAGCAAGATATAGGTCACCCTCTATGTCCCTAGAATCCCATACCTCATACCTAGACCTACTAGAGACACTCAACATTAAACAAAATACCCTATTCATGTGAGACTTTAAATTCGTTTCTATAGACTGGAAAACATACACTACCACATACTCACAGACATAATGATTCCTGAACTTTGTTAGCACAAATAGCCTTGACCAGTGCATATACCCACCACTGGTTCAAATATACTGGGCCTGTTACTCACAAATATGGAAGAGTGCTGCTCCATATCCTTACTGGTGATGTTGGACTACAAAGCTGTCTTCTTTAAAATAAAAATCAACTTGGCAACCTCAGCAAATTCTGCAACAGTTAGGAGCTATGCCTAAGTAAGCTCATCCTTAAGTGATGTTGTTGTGTCTTTCGGCTTTTTCCCGGTTAGGGGTCGCCACCACGGAACTCCGGTCTGCTAATTATTGGCAGTAGATTTTTACATGCAGAGTTGCTGGCCCTGATGCACAACCTTTAATGAAGGTACGTCCATTCACGCATGTCTCCACACAAAAGACGCTCTAGCTGAGAATCGAACAGGACAACATATTACTAGTTTATCAAAATTCAATGCCCCTCCCAACCCTAAGCTCACAACAACCTGTGAGGAATTATTCACAGAGGTCCTATACTACCATCTAAGTGCCTATATAGAGGTTGCTGTACCTACTAGAAGTAAACCCCCCCAAAAAAAATCTAAAAGCAAACCACACTAGTGGAATTCTAACCTTTATAGGGTATATAACAAAAGAAAGAATGACATGGCTAACATCAGGAACAACAACTCCCGTAATGACAGCAGCTCTCTAATTAAACAGATCTATATTAGGGTCTATATTACAAAGTCGAACTCACAGGAGTCCAAACATTGTAATATCGAACCCAAATGTTCGAAACGTGGAAATAGCGAAGCACCGGAACACCAATTTTTTTTCCCAGGGAAAAAAGTTGTTGGGCCGTTTTCACGGTTTTGCTATTTCCTCCACTGTGGTGCGATCTTGGAGTTTGTGTATTTAAGTAGAGGGGATGTGGGGGGGCACAGCCCCTCACATTGGGGGGTGTGGGGGGATGAAGCCCCCCACATTAGATTAAGTTTAAAGTGTAAGTGTTTTTTTTTTTTTTTTGTACCGGAACAGCAATTTTTTTCCCTGGGAAAAAAATTGCTGTTCTGTGTGTTCATACTTTTTGGGTTTCGAACTTCAAACTTCGATATTACATTGTTCGGACTCTTGTGAGTTTGACGATGTAATGTAGACCCCTATATTATATCAGCAAAATGTAAATACATCTAATACCTCTTCATTGACTTGTTTTCAGCAAAAGGGAAACTCTGCCAACAATTGTTACATCGAAATTTTTCTCATGGTAAGTAACCAGTGGGCCATCTTTAGGAATTTGCCCTTTTCCCCACTGTAGTGCAATCTTGGAGTTGGCACTTTTAGTTAGGGGGGTGTGGGGGTGTACCCCTCACTGGGGTGGGTTTTAAATTTTTCTGTTTTATGCAATCTTTATGTTTGCCCACTAGTTACTTACCATGGGAAAAAGTTTGATGGATGGATCGTTAGCAGAGTTTCCCTTTTGCTGAAAACAGGTTGAAGAAGAGGTAGTCAATGTATTTACCTTTTGTTAATATAATATAGACCCAACTTAACTAATCAGGAGACTAAGAAGACTAATTAGGTTCAACAAGGCCAATTATACGGTCAAGATAGCCTTGCAGTCTAAAGGCATCTATCCACAAGGCCATCTACATCTATGTCTGAAACCTCAAAGACAACATACATTAGTGTACTGAAACAGTGTTAAGTGGTGCCACGTTCAGTGAACACAGCAACATAGCAAATTTCCTGTCTGATAAATTCAGCTCAAGCTTCACTCCCCATTCCCTCCACCCCCATGAAATACTTACTGGCATAATCCCCAGCTATTAAGAAGGAGCAGGTCATAGATGTTCTTGCTAAGGCTAAAAACACAGATTCTAATAGCTTGAAGCATGATTTATCCAGACCAGTTTTCAGATATATCCTCCAAACAGGCTTTATACTATGTGAATAGAGGTCTGAAATGGTTATCTCACTTCCCAAATGTGGGCCATCTACCAACTCCAGAAACTGCAAATCTATTTGTCTGCTAGTCTAACATGCAAAGTCATGGAATAAATTATCATGGGAATGATCGACAAAAGACATAGGCAACCTTTAGACTGTGGACCAGACCCAATTTGGCTTTCTCAAGGGAATGTCATGCTTATTAAATCAGGTGGACTTCTATGAGAAGGGACCAATCACCAGTGTGGTATCTCAGGCCTCCATACTGGGGCCACTTCAGTTTGGCAACTAATTCTCTGAGATTAAGGCTAATGTCAAAAATGAATTATAGCGCATTTTTTGGAAAACTGTCACCCAGCCTAATTATTCCATCAATAAGAATCCCCTAAGAGCTGACACAGTAGTCAGGGATCTGGGAACCCATGTAGACAGTAATATGACCTTGTAATATGACCTTTAGCAAACATGTGGCCAAGGTAGTAAGAAAACCATTCTATGTTTCCCAACTAATAATTAAGGACATGGCATCCAGGTCCGAGGAAGTCATAGTGCACCTTTGTCCAGCCCTAATCAGACCCATCATTGACTACAATGCTCCCTTCAGCATGTACCGGACCAGACATGTGCAACATTTGGACTGTCCACAAAGTTTCCTTACTAGGAGAAAACAGGGCATAAACACATTGTCCTATATGGATCACCTTAAAGCCCTGTCTCTATACATTGTCTTCTACAGGTTACTGAGAGATTATCTATGCCTTGCATACAAGGCAACTTTGGATCCAACTCTGATGCACCTTTTGTACATCTGCAAAGTGAGCAGCATCAGAACTACTAGATCCAAAGCTTTAAATTTTGATTGTGACATAAATAAGACATTTTGGCAAAACAGATATGTGTCTCAGGAGATCCACATGCTTTATAATATGCTCCCCATCCATGTGAAGCAGAGTCCTTCCCTAACTCTATTTAAGCATAACCTTGTACACTGGATGAGAAATTGGAAATTCACCCAGGGTCTGGCCCCCCCGTTTCTCTGATAGACAGAGGCAGACAGTAATGCCCAAACTAATACCCTCCACAATTGTTTTGTATATAAAGGATGTGTGTTATTTGTGCTTTTTTTTTTACACTGAAAATGCTTTTTAGCTGAAGGGCTAAGAGAGATTTTATCTGAATAAAGTACTACTGTTTAGAAAACTGGTAGATTACTGGTCATGTGTGATGTGTTGTTGCTGCACCCCCCACACACACACATGACCTCTAGAGACTTCCTAACAAACCATCTCCTAATAAATGCCCATGATGCACAGGGCATATTTGGGTTGTATTGCACAGCTAGGCCTATAAAGGCCTTGGTGGTTGCTAGCCTATGGAACAATGAACTATATAAACTGAGCACTACTTTTTGCTTAAATACTTTTACATTTTGTTTAGGAAAATAGTCAATATAAATTGACTGACTAAATGGGAAAAGGACCCATATGGTTCTGTAATACTTTGCATTATATTTTATAGCAAAGATTCCAGAAAAAACCTGTAATGGTACAACTTTTGAATTCATCATCTCGTTCCACTAACCTTACCAGTATTAAAGGTAAAACACTATCCAAATGGTACTTTATGCACTTAATAATAAAGACAAACTATAAAAAAAAAAGAAAACTCATTGCCACGGATCTTCTTGCCAGATAATTGTAGATTCTTTATCTCAAGTGATGAGTATTTTCATCCTATAAGAGAACTTGCTCAGATCTAAGTCCAATCACAGTGTTATACTGTATGTATGCATTCTTACAAACAATGAGAATAAAAAAAGAGGTACTCGCATATTATCGCAACCAGATCTCACACTCAATACCTTGTTTTGTAATTCCGAATTTTAGATGAGAAAATTACTTAGAGTTTCTTTTGAGGAGAGTATCACACTCCTTACTGCATATTTCTACCTTTCTTGTCAAATATCTTTATATAATTTTTCGGCTTTTCTGGAAGGTCGGATGGGCACTGATGGAACTGTGGGTGTTATACCAGCCTAACGAGTTTTACTCATTCATCTGTGGTGGTTGTTTCAACCAACAATTTTTTTTACATCACTTAGGCACACTTTCACATTTGGGTACAGAGAAGGGCATTGTCATTTCCATAAAATTGCTGGTGAAATCTGTCATGGAAAGCATTCCTGTCAACCGTGCCCAACTGTAAGTGGTGTCCCTTTCCCATTATATTGTTACTGTGTCACAAGTTAAAGCTGCATTTTTTGGGCAAAGGCTTGAGCACATCAGTCAACATAGGAATGACTACTGTTTCAGGTTCAAATGTCATATCTTCATAACATGCATGTCCATGCAAACATTTTATTGCACCAATTAACTTTATAGTGGCAGTCTTTAAAAATCTGCCTCGGATTTAAAGCATTTCTCCTGAGCTATTTTAGCCTTCTGTGGAATTCTTTCAGAGACAAAGGTCTCCAAACAGTATTTCAACATGCTCGAAGTATATGATGATGGGCTCATCCATAAATAAAATACCTTTCCCTAATAACATGTACAGAAGACATAATGAAATGGATTATATTTAAGACCCATAAATAACATTATATTGTCTGCTTTCTTCTTCTTTTTTCGGCTTTTCTCGGTTAGGGGTCGCCACAGTGGAACTGCGGTCTGCTAATGATTGGCAGTAGATTTTTACAGTGCCGAGGTGCCTAAAATTCGGAATTACAAAATGAGGTAATGAGTGTGAGATCTGGTTGTGATAATACATAAGTACCAAAAAAGAAAAGGAAACAGAATACCAAGGGGGTGTATCTGTTAAAGGATATGGCGCTGATCAGGAGATGCGCTGATATTTACCATAAAAGGATGAATTGGCTGAAAAATAACAGGATCTTACTGGAGAACTGGGGAATTAGTTAGCAATAGTGTTATGATGAAGGAGTTGCAGGTGATTGCTACTAGGCCTAAGTTAGTGACCCTAGTAGGAAGAGAAAACTCTCTGTCTGACTTTTTGGGGGTCTGTCTATGTGTAATGCAATTAGGTGGTAGTAATATTTTGAACCATTGCATAGTTACTTAAATAAGGCAAGAATTACAGTTTGAGGGTAGTTAGTTTTTACAAAACTAGTCTGCCAGGCTTTTGTACATGACAATGGTATTACATTGGATACACCATGATTTTTTTTCCAATGTATCCATGTCTCCAAAGTAAAAAAAAAAAAAAAAAAAAAAAATGAATACATTTACTTGTCCTCATTGTAAACATAACTAAATAAAAGTAGCACAATAACCTCTCTCAGCATAGAAAACCGAATACCTGTCTTGTCTACGGGAGGGTATTGCGAGACAGTTTTGGCTATGTGGGATGCAGCAGGGAAGTATCAGCTGCTCTTTCACCTTTACTGTTTTCTTCAAAGGATGTCAAGGGAAAGTGAAAAGATAGATGTAGAAGGAGCAAAAAAGGTTAAAACTTTTGTAAGCATAAACACAAAAGCAGTTCAAATGAATAACAAAAAATCCCAACAGGCAGTCAAATGGAGAATATAGCAAACACTCAAACATTGTATTTTGGAGAAGTCAGCAGGATAATAGCCACATCGAACATAAAAGTATGCTGAGTTTATTGGAAAAGACGTAAGCACTTTCACGGTACACAAACCGCTTCATCAGACGTATAACTGTGTAAAAACCACAATCCAATTTATATAAAAGCTTTGCATACATTAAACAATCAATCAATTTACTTACTTAATTAATCAACTCTTTAAAGATGAATGCACTTACTCGCACCTAACATAAAACTTATTAAAAATATATATATACATGGAACTGACAGCTATCATAAATACATAAACATAATAGAATCTAACCTAAAAACATAAATTTAGAATTTTATAATATATTTATTTATTTATTTTATTATATTATATTATATTATATTTTATTTTATTCTGCGAGATTTTAACACAGGTTTTAAAGGAACTACTTAATTTAAACCTCGTCCCCTATGAGCACCCAGTCTCAAAATCCATTTAGTTTCTATAGATTCAGTATTATTGTAAATATCTCCTAATCTATCATCAATATTAATCACCTGTAGTACTTGAAATCTGAATATGTGTCCCTCACCTAGTGGATTGTGGTTTTTACACAGTTATATGTCTGATGAAGCGGTTTGTGTACCGTGAAAGCGCTTACGTTTTTTCCAATAAACTCAGTATACTTTTATGTTCAATGTGGTTATTATCCTGCTGACTTCTCCAAAATACAACGTTTGGGTGTTTGCTATATTCTCCATTTGACTGCCTGTTGGGATTTTTTGTTATTCGTTTGAACTGTTTTGAACTGTTTTTGGGGCTATGGAAACAGCAGCAGTGAGCATGTCTAGGGCTCAAATTGAATTGGAGTCTAATTTAAGACTGAAAGGGGCTTTGTCGGAAGCTCCCAACCCTTTACTGGATATAGAACTTCCAAGGTTTGACCAACAGGTATCGAATACTAACTTAGATGATATACAGATACGTGCCCTGAAAAGGGACTTGGAGAATGATTTTTATAAGTTTAAACGTTTACAGTTTCAGAGACACCATCTAGAAGCCTGTTTGAATCTAAAGGTGATACCGAGAGGCTTATGGGTGTTGACAATGCCTACGTATGGTAACTTTTATCCTGAACTATTAGCCAAATGGCAACAAATTAACTTAAATACTAGTAAGGCATATATAAAATTGCTTATAGAGTTCTTTATGCCCATTGAGACTACAATTTCTAATGAGTTTCTGCGACGACAAGATGAACTCATTAGCTTGCATGTTGCCGATCTCACTGACTTGTTTATTAATGATTTAATTGAGAAAGTCTCCAGATATGAAAATAGATTGTTGGAGCAGAAGAAAAAGAAATTAGTGAGAGACTTGTATGATTTTGAACATGAACAAGTCTTTACTTGGCCGAAGACAACGCAAACTAATAGTATAAGTAATAACTCTAATTCTAATGAATATGCATTGCGCCATAATTATCAGCGTAGGAAGTACTCCCTACGCAACCAAGAGGAAAATTACACCAAACGCTCCACTGTTAACAATTCTGATTGTCAGGTGCGTATGCAACAAGTAAATCCTGCTTCTACTAATAGAAGTAATGAGCTATTAAGCTCAAATGTCGGAAGTGAGGCTTTACCTATGCAGAGAGTGGAAGGAAGTAGAGTGTCGCCTGCAGCCCCGAATTCTACTTACTCTACACCTATGGGAGAAACCTCCGGTAGTAATTCCACAAAATCCCCACATAATGAACCAGTAAGGGATGAATCTGTGCGATGAAAAATTCAATTGAATAACACCGAACAAGATTTTCCTGCTCTACCACTTCCTATTCGTTCAGAGAGAAGTGGTTCTATGGACAAAGAAAACTATCGAGGATACAAACGTAAGGAGCCACCGGCGCCACAAACTACTCAAACTTTAAAGAAAATGTGGGGCCAGGAGGACTAGTATGGAACATTTCTTGCTACTAATTGTCGGAACATGAGGTATCTACTCAATAGAGGTTTGACTTTTATACCTAGTGCTTCGGCTGATATTAGTGACACTATTATTGCACTTAGATTATTTACTCGCAATGCGGCGTTGAAATTGCTATATAATGATCGATTAGTTTCTGTTGAAAGTGATAATCATAAAACTTTTAAGAAGAAAAGTGTTTTTGTTCCTCAATTACCCTACAATGTTGAATGTTTTTTAAAAGCTTGTGAAAATGATTTTTATGACAATAGCTTATACATTCAACAGAAAGTATTTAATCTCAACAAACAGGAAAAATCAGCATTAGATAATTTAATGAGGAATGATAACATTGTCATTAGGCCCTCCGATAAAGGAGGCCCGGTAGTCATTATGAACGCACACTATTATTATGACAGCATGTTAGAGATGCTACATGATGACACAGTTTATAAAAAAGTATCCGTAGATATCGTATATGAGATGCAACAAAATATACAGAGTATGTTATATGAATGTTTACGAATGGGACTTATAACTAAAGAATTTCTTGACTATTGTATGGTAGAGTTTCCTTTGATACCTAGGCTTCACGACCTCCCCAAGATTCACAAAAATCCTACCTGTCCAAAATTTAGACCCATAGTTTCTGGTTCAAATTGGCTAACTGAACCCATTTCGATCTTTTTGGATACTGAACTTAAAGGCATTCTGAACAATTTTTCATATGTATTAAAGGACACGGAACAATTTCTGACTAATCTATTTGAAGCTACCAGATCTTTAAGTAACATTAACAATATAATATTAGTTACTTTAGATGTAACTTCATTATTTACCTCTATTCCCAGTAATGAAGGGATTAATATGGTAAGGAAACTTATGACAGAGTGTGGTAATGTTGATACAAAGAAAGCTGATTTTTTATGTATGCTTTTAGAAATAGCTCTGGATAACAATATATTTCTATTTAAAGAAGTATGCTATAAGCAAAATACAGGCGTAGTGATGGGTACCAGCTGCACAAACACATATGCAAATTTGGTAATGGCAGTTTGGGAAATAGAGTATGTATTACCTGTGCAACAAGTTAATTATTATAGGAGATTTGTTGATGGTTTATATATTTTGTGGCAAGGGGATGAGAATTCACTATTGGAATTATTTAATATTATCAATAATAGCATTGATTTTTTAAGATTTACTCTAAAATACTCAAAAGCTAGTATAGAATTCCTTGACATCACTGTTTGTATTAAGGAAGGGTCATTTACTATGACTATATACAGGAAACCTTGCTATCAACCACATTTTCTACATAGAACTAGTATGCATAATCCAAGAATATTTCATAACATAATTAAAGGACAAACAATGAGACTTTCACGGTTATGCTGTGATGATGACGTTTTTAATAATGAACTGGTTAAATTGAAAGTTGATGTTTTAGATAGAGGCTATGAAGAAACTGAAGTGGATAGAATATATGAACAAATAAAATCTGAAAGGCTAGGTCGAGCAAAACCATACTTTAAACAGAAGTCATTGGTTTTACCAACAAAAATGAAATCAATAGCACCCAGCAAGGTATCCATTACTCTACCCTATGCGAATAATGTGAACAGAATACAAGATGTCATTCATCACAATTGGCACATTTTATTAATTGAAGAACGGACAAGAAATATTGTTGGTGATTATCCCACATATATTTTTAAGAATAAAAAATGCTTAAAATAGTAGTTGTGTTATCCTCCTAGTTCACTTAATCTGGATAGGAATAGATATAGTTATGCCTTGACATGGCTAGGCACTAAGAAATGTGGAGACTGTATGCAATGTTCACATATAGATGAATCTAGGTTTTATAGGCATCCTGATACAGGATACCTATGGGAACTAAGGAACACGAGTACATGCAAAACTAGAAATGTGATCTATGTAGTTCACTGCATAGAATGTTATTCATTCTATGTAGGAAAGACAAATCGTACTTTACGTGAATGTATTAGAGATCATGTCTACTGCACTTCGAAAGGCTATGACCATAGTGCACTAGCCAAATACACGTCATCACTAGGTGAGGGACACATATTCAGATTTCAAGTACTACAGGTGATTAATATTGATGATAGATTAGGAGATATTTACAATAATACTGAATCTATAGAAACGAAATGGATTTTGAGACTGGGTGCTCATAGGGGACAAAGTTTAAATGAAGTAGTTCCTTTAAAACCTGTGTTAAAATCTCTCAGAATAAAATAAAATAAAATATAATATAATATAATATAATATAATATAATATAATATAATATAATATAATATAATAAAATAAATAAATAAATATATTATAAAATTCTAAATTTATGTTTTTAGGTTAGATTCTATTATGTTTATGTATTTATGATAGCTGTCAGTTCCATGTATATATATATTTTTAATATGTGTTATGTTAGGTGCGCGTAAGTGCATTCATCTTTAAAGAGTTGATTAAGTGAGTAAATTGATCGATTGTTTAATGTGTGCAAAGCTTTTATATAAATTGGATTGCGGTTTTTACACAGTTATAAGTCTGATGAAGCGGTTTGTGTACCGTGAAAGCGCTTACGTTTTTTCCAACAAACTCAGTATACTTTTATGTTCGATGTGATTATTATCCTGCTGACTTCTCCAAAATACAACGTTTGGGTGTTTGCTATATAAACATAAAAGCGTATGCATGCATATAACAAAAGTTGTGAGATTGGGACCATGCAGAGATGGAGGGCTGAGCAAAGAAGCCTAAGAACAAAAAAGAAGAAAAAAAAAAAAAGAGAGACGATGCTAGGTGAGTCAAAAAATAAACAAAATGAAAAAAAAAATGGTAACATAAAGCCAGGGGGCTGTGCATGCTGTGGAGAAATAAAGCAGTACTAAAATCTCTGCCTTCTTTCTATAACCTTGCAAGCCTTTCATTCTCTCATTCTGTCTTCTTCTCTATTTTTTGCTCTGTACTACAGTGAAACAGAGATTGAGAAAAAGGCTACTAAGCTACAAGAGTGATGCAATGGTTGGAATCTTTGCCATCAGAATCTCTCAAAGGGAAGGAGCAGAACTGTATTTTTTCTTGGTATAACTCCTGTGACAACCTCACCCTTATAGGTTCATAGGACAATACTAGGCTACTGGCCCAGATGCCCTTATAAGCCTAGCCAAGAATTTCACCCATGTTCTCACAAAGGCAGCACCTGTTTTCCCTGGCCAGCAGGGACACAGGTGGGATTCCAGGGGTATATTTTCTTTTCCCCATCCAGTCGTCCAGGTTCCTCTTAAAGAGTGCTAGTGAGGTACTCTGCTTGACTGCTTGACATGGAGAGGAAGACTATTTCACAGATGGAGGAGTCACTGGGTCACAAATCTATTGCACCAACAAGTTCTATTAATGTCACAGACCAGGTTGAGACCTTGCATGTGGATTGCACAAGTGGAGTTTGACTTACAGATATGCAGCAACTCTGTCAAGGCTGTGTCTGAGACAGCCTTGTTTGCCAGACACTGAACTGTGTGTATCAGACTGAGTAGAGGGACAGGGCTTTAAGCCTATCTGTATAGGATAGGTGTTTGAGACCCTGGATTTTCCCGGTCAGGAACCTCTGTGGTCTCTCCAACTGCTGCATGTACTTGGCAAGGTACATGCCGAAGGGGGCATTGTACTCAATAATGAGTCTGATAAGGGAGGAGTACAGGGATGTTATGACCTCCTTGTTCCTGGATGAAATATCCTTACTTATGATGTAGGCCATGTAGAAAGCCTTCTGCATAACGTAGGCAACATGGTAGTCAAAAGTCAGGTTGCTATCAACCTGGGTTCCCAAGTCCCTCACGATTGATTGCATCCTTAGTACATTGTTATTAATGTGATAATTTGTAGGGCACCATTTTCCCAAAAGGGGATAATGGTGTATTTTTTGGCATTCAGTTTGAGGCCATGCTTCTGGCACCAGTCATTAGTTTAGTTAAGGCCCTCACATCACTAGGGGAAATTATGAAGTGCCTGGCTTGCAGTCATCTGCAAACTTGGTCAGCCACAGACCACTGGTTTTGGCTTGCACCACAGAAAAGTATACCCCAAACAGTAGAGGCCTCAAGACCAATCCTTGTGATATGCCACTTGTTACAGATCTACTACTAGAGGCGGCTTCCCCTATTTTGACTGAGTGGGTCTATCAGTGGGCCATTTACCTAACCATCTAGTAACATAGGGGTTGATGCCTAGCTGGAAAAGTTTATCTATTATGCCCTAGTGGGGAATAGTGTTGAAGGCTTTGGCTAGGTCAAGGTAGGCAGGGCGCACTGTCTTGCCCTCATCCATGGCTTTGGTGACTGTTTCGAAGAAATTACCAAGTTTAACAGGCATGATCTTCCTTTGACAAAACCAAACTGTGTGGGGTCAAGCATTGGGAGGTTGCCAATGTTTTTGTTTATAATGATAATGCATTCCATGGCCTTTTATTTAAAAAAAATGTTTATTTTGGTCTATTACTTTTGTTTAAATGTTTATTTATAATTATGTAAACAGTATGTAATAAATTCACTGAGTAATAGACTTGACAGGTAAAGAAGTCCTCAGATACTAACATCATCTACATGTTTGTGTTAATGTCTCCTTACAAACTGATTGTTACATCACTGAATATGAAAACCTAAACAGCTTATTAACGCTAATAAGAAGATTGTGGGTGAGTAAATTCTACAAAAAATAACAATGTGTAAAGAAACTAAACACATTCATTTAATAGAAAAACTGGAGCTAAAACAAACAAACTGGATAAGACAGCTGCAGTTTTAATTCTGTGGCAGACTGTCATTAACATTTTGGCATTGACTGGGAAACCACAGTTACCTGAAGTTAGGTGCAGTGATGAGCTTGACATCAGTAGTTCTGCCCAGTTAGTGTATACGAAACATCCCTTGGCATGCAGGACAGTGTATGTGAGGCTGCGGGCTGCCCTGTTACAACTCACCCTTTCCCAGTCCACCAGGACAAGGTCAAGTGTCACTCTATGAAGTGTGCTGCTACAACTGGAGCCTTCTTCTGAAGAGTTTTATAGAAATACACCTATGAAGCTCTGACCTGGTATTACTCCATTACAAAATGCTGCAAACTGGATGTCCAGTCCAAAAAAGAGTGGGATTTGAGACTAGCACAGTCTGTGATGTATTAGCTGGTAATGTTGCCCCATTGTAGTATATTATCTGGTGCTTTTACCCCAACATGGTACATTAACTGGTACTGTTACCCTATTCAGTAGTTCTTAGCTTGGTATTCTACACTCATGCAGTGAGTGAAGGCAGGGAAATGTCATATAGATATAGATATAGATATAAAGATATCAATATAGATATTTTTTCCAAGAGAAACTTATGATAACCATAAATGCTAATCCAGCTACCAAGAAAGGATAAGCAATAGGAAGCAGAAGGGTAACAAAAAATGAGAAGGAAAGCAGTAGAGGAGAAATGAAGAACAGAAACAATGCAGTGTAATGAACAGAAAGGACTGACAGAATAGTAAAAAATGAGTGAGCAAAAGAAAGAGACAACAAAAAAGAGAGAAGCATGTATGGCTGACCATAACAAGACTGTAAGTCAGAGTAACTTTAGAAGGAGTATGAATATGAGACAAGAGCAAGAAACATTTGTAACAGCATGAGCTGGGCTGGAAAATGCAATATGGGAAAGTAACATGTTGAGAAGATTTAGTGGCCCAGAAGAGTACAAGTACCAAGGTTATGATCTGAGCACAGTACAATTTCATAACAGCAAAATATATGGGTTAAATGCCATTTAAATCCTACCACTGAAATGCCATCCTTGGCAAGAAAATGAAATTAAGCATTATTTTGAATTTGAATTGATTGTTTTCATTACATTCTTAAAGATTTCTGTTCTACCTATTGTTTTTTCTGCACTTGCTTAGAGTTTTAAGTTGTAATTTTCCATTGCTGTAAGGACTGCTATTCTGTAATTATAGAACTCAAAATACATTGTCTGTGCTGTTTTCAGTTCTTTTAGGCATCTGTTTTATGGTTCCCTTACACTTGGACTCCAAACCAGTCATTTTACATTAAGAGGGTTAATGTCTGAACTCTTGCTGCAGGAGAGGGCTGAGCACCAATCTGAGCTGGGAATTGCTGGTGGAAGGATTAGTTTGTGCTGACATAAATGGCCTGAGGACATTATTAGTTTAAAACTTGTTTTTTTTTCTGCCTCTATATAAAGCTCATATTTGCTTTGCAGAGTAGCTGTTAGTGGTGCCATGTAGATGCACACACACTAGAAGTTGTATTTTCCCTATAAAAACTACCTCTGTAATTTTTCACAGTCCTGTGCTACTTGAGGAGCAACTAGTTTGCACACTGGGCAGCACTGCCACATTTAGTTAGCTCTAGGTTAAATTACTACAGCATTCAGGACTACTGTTGCTCAAAGAGGAACTGGCCCATGTGCTGGGCAGCATTGCCAAATAAGTCAGCTGTAGAGTACACTAATTAAGCACTCATCCCTCATCCAGTTAAAAATATCCCATACTTTTCCCTTGTAAAGCACATATTAAGGACCTAAAACCAAATATAGGCACTTTGCTGCTATCCCTGCATCCAGCTTGGTGGATAAGGGTATCCTGAGTATATGTAGCAACTGCCTTATGTACACTAACAACCACTTACTTCTGAAACAGACAAATACACTATGTAAGAGATATAGATGCACAATGTCACAGGAGACAAGTCTCTCAAATATGGGCACAAAAAATGCCAAACAGGTTGTTAGCAACAGACATACATGACACTCAGCACTGTTACAAAGGACCAGACACATACACCAACATATGCAGAGGTGCTGACATGTAACTTACCTAAACTCAAAGGCCTCGCAGACACAGTTCTCAGAAACTCCACATACAAACAAACAAGATAACTCCCATCACAACATGTAGAACTTCATCTTATTATGTCTCAACTGCCAAGTCCATCAGGCATAACACCACACAATGCAATATTTTGGTCATAGGAGTAGAAGACTCCATTGTGAGACACACTGATGTCCCTTTCACCAGGCTGGATACAGAAATGGTTACAGTTAGTTGCTTTCCAGAGGCCAGGATTAGCCAGATCATACCAACACTCAGGTCACTAAACACCAAGTACCAGTATAAATCAGTCATAGTCCATGTTTGTATAAATGACCTGAGACATACCTCTCTGGACTATATGAAAAGAGACATGATTGAGCTCTTAGAATATGTGTTACAGGCAGGTATGAACCTAGCACTGAGCAGCATTCTACTGTCTCCACTGATGATGCCATAATACTAATAGGAAATGATTGACTTTAGCAATTGGCTTAGCTATTTGAATGATTCCAAAGTGGTTCAATATTTGTCAGCCTGGGAGAACATGACTGACAGGCCACACTGCTTTGCCAGGGATGGTCCTCACCTGTCACCACTAGGCTTTTGGTTATTGGCCAAAACATTATCCATTCCTATAGTACCTCTTTTAGGCATTGCCAAACAGCTAGACCTTCCAATATAGCAAATTCTACTCAGAATATGTTAAAGGTATTATTGTTCAATACTAGGAGTCTCAACAAGAAACTGCACTTGCTGGAAGCACCCCTCACCTTGGAGAATGCTGACATTAGTGCAGTTACTAAAATATAGTCCAAAGCCATGCAAAGCACCCTGGTAGTGCATGGCTATAATGCCTTTTATACATTATGATCACCCACTGTACATGAAAGGGCAAAAGATGGAGGTGTATCCATCCAAATAAATGAGAAGCACACATCAAGACTGATCAAGCAGTGACATGCTTGAGCTACTCCATGTCCAAATAACCATGGGAAAAATCCATTACCATATCCTTGCTAATTACAGGTCCCCCATCATGAATGAGGAAATCCATGCATAATACCTGAATTTACTAGAATCAGTTACCATTCAGCATAATACCATACTCGTGGGTAATTTCAACTCCATTAACTGGAAAGCCTACACAGACAGTACCATACAGGTTCAAAGATGTTTAGAGTTTGTAAATGCAAATGCCCTCAGGCAGCTAGTCTGCACCCACACTAGGGTTACAAATATCCTAGACCTGGTACTCACAAATATGGAAAAGTGTTGCACCCCTCCAAGTGTGATGTCCTCACTAATGAAATTGCAATTACTACTGCAAGGTATAAAACAAGCAGCTGAATGTCAGAATCATTTTATTAAGCGCGTTGCATCTCAAATATAGTGTGACTTCTTCAGATAACAAACAATCCATACTTGCCATTTTTATTTTAAAACCAACCAATCATAATAGTCCATCAATCAATCTACTACACTCTGGTTTAACTATTTCACTTAATTTACTCCCACTCCCCAATTTATACATTCTAAAATCATACACTACGTAAACCATATTTCTCTAAAAGTCCATACATTTTCTACTAACCTTAAAATATTTTATATCTATACTTTTCTAACTAAGTTAATACTACCTTCTTATCACTGTAAAATGCCTTTACCTCAACAAACTTTTAAGGTTTAGCACACAGAAAATTGAGGCAACTTCATTTAAGCCTGGGAAGCAGCAAGCACTTCGTCCATAGTTGCCATAACAACTCTGACCTTTCCGACATCAATGATTCTGGACTCCCTCTGTTACCACTCTTAATTTGATATATTCCTCTGAATTTAAATTTATGATTTGGGTTATCCATAATATGCCTTGCTAATGCCTTATCATGTGTTCTTCTATTTATACAGTAAATGTATTCTTATACACATTCCTTAAGTTTTCTATCTGTCTTCTTAATATAGAATGCTAGACAGTTTGGCACTGTGCAATATAAACTACCATTTTTGACTGGCAGTCCAATCTATATTCAATAGTATATTTTTTATCTTTAACTATATAGTTTCTTCCCATTGCCATAGACTTACAATAATTGCACATGCCACATCTGTACATGCCTTGTCTACTGGGAAAGTTCACTTCATTCTTCTCTAAGAGGCACTTCAGATTGGGTCCCTTTTTGTATATAATTTTAGGTGTAGGCTGTAGCCTATGTCTAACATATGCACTGTTTCTCAAAATATTCCAGTTATTATAAATAACACTCATAATTTCTTTTACTTCAAGGCTATATGTGATTATCAAACTATGTGACATGACCACATCCTTTGTTTGTCCTACACTATTCCCATTATCAGCAACAACTTTATTTAGCTCACCTTGATCAGCAAAAATTGGTTTAAAAACTCCAATTCTTCTTTTTTCTTGCACTTCCATCACTACATTCTTCACTAATGTAATGGGATATCCTCTCCTAAGAAACATATTAGTCATATTCTTACACTCTTTATTGAAGTCTCTGTCTCTAGTTGTCATCCGGGCAGCATGAACTAATTGCCCTTTCACCACTGATTTTCTTTGATGAAATGGATGGCAACTAGAGAAATGCAAATATGCATTTGAATAGGTTTCCTTCCTATAGATTTTTGCCACATTTTGCCCAGTAATGAAGTCCTTACTTAATAACACATCTAAGAAGGCTATCCTTTCTGTATGGAAATTTGATGTAAAACGCAAAAATTCAGTGGTAGTATTAAAGTATGACACTAGGTTTTCAGCTATCTCTTCATCCCCTTGTCTTGTCTAGAGAAAGAGACTTCCTTATAGAGTGTAAGAACATGAATAATATGTTTCTTAGGAGAGGATATCCCATTACATTTGGTGAAGAATGTAGTGATGGAAGTGCAAGAAAAAAGAAGAACTGGAGTTTTTAAACCAAGACTGTACTAGACAGTCAAGAGGAGAAGATAAACACCTGCACCACACCATGCTCAACACATAGTCTATCGAAATCTACACCACCTATACCCACACATAGTAACACAAAACACACACTTACATTCATGGAAGCTGTCAATAAAAATCTGCCCAAACAACAGAGACATCCAAAGCTGAAATGCAAGCGACCGCCACCCCCCAACACTACCCAAATGATGCATAGCCCACAAAATCAGTGTGCCACTCAACCTCAGTCCATAAGGCAAAACAACATACCCAACACACTAGTCATAGGTGATGCTATAGTCAGGCACACTGTTGTCCCACTCACCAAGCTAAACAAGGAGAAAGTTGCTGTCAGCTGCCTGTCGGGTGCCAGAATCCACCACATAATGCAAGTACTCAGGTCAATCCACAACAAGTACAAATATGACTCTGTCATTGTCCATGTTAGTGTGATTGACTTCAGATGGACCTCCCTGGACTACATGAAAAGAGATATGGAGGAGCTCTCAGATCATGTAACTCAGGCAGATATGACCCTAGCCCTGAAAAGCATCCTGCCATCACCCAGAATGATACCACAGTACAACAACAAAATGATTGACTTCAACAATTGGCTAAACTTCTGGTGTCATTCTAAGGGTATCCATTGTCTGTCTGCCTGGGACGACATGATTGACAAACTACAATGCTTTACCAGAGATGGTCTGCATCTGTCACCTCTGGGATTACGGATTCTGGCTACAGCTCTTGCCACCCCTATAGTGCCTTTTTTAGGCAAGGTTCAAATGACAAACTCACCACTATAGCAGGTATAAGCAAGCAAAATCTGAGGGTAATGCTACTCAATGCTAGAAGTCTAAACCTCAAAATGCACTTACTTGAGGCACTCCTTAAAATGGAAGACATCGACAGTGACAGTGACCTTGTTCAAGGCTCCAGAGAGCAGCCCTGCATTACCAGGATATAACTCATATCACACCTTTTGGCCACCTAACCTGGACCGAAACACTAAAGGAGGAGGTGTGTCCATATTCATTAAGGATATCCACACCTCCAGGCTAGTTGCTCAATATAATGCATCTGAAATTATCCAAGTGCAACTAACATTGGGCAAGACTGCAATCCAGGTTGTAGCTTATTAGAGATCCCACACCATGTCCCAGGATGCCTACTCCACGTTTCTTGATATACTGGATAATATTAAGGTACAGCCCAATACCCTAATAATGGGCAAATTCATAAATTCCAATGCCCTGGATCAGCTTGTCCATACCCCCACCAGGGGCAGCAATATCCTGGACCTGGTCATTACCAATATGGGCAACCAATGTTCCACACCAGAGGTCAACTCCCCTCTTGTCAGATCTGACCACAAGCTAATCACCCTAGACATCAATATCCTGCCCTTATACCCCATTAAGGAACCCACCGTAAAAAACTTCTCCAAAGCCAACTTCATGCTTCTTAAGATAGAAGTAGCAAGCTTCACGACACCCATACAGACAGAAAATAGAGGTACAACTGCTGAATCCTATACAAATGCACCGTATAAGCACATACACGAGTGCATGGATCGCGCCATCCCCAACAGAACCAAGACACTATCCCCCAAAAACAAGGATGCCAATCTGGTGGTCCCCTGCCATTAACAAACTCTACAACAGAAGGAAGAAGCTGTTGCAAAAAAGAGTAAAATCCCCTGATTGCATGAACTCCCTGGTCAGCCTCAGTAAGAAGTTGAGATCCCTCATAAAATCCTCCAAAACTAGTTACGAAAACAAAATTGCCACTGATTCTAAAGACAACCACAAAGCATTCTACAGCTCTGTCAAGAATCTCAATGGTGACACTCAGATCTGCTCTGAGCTACAGCACAATGGAACTAGATATACAGAATCAACTGATATTGCCAACATCCTGGCAGATAGGCTCAGTGCAAACTTCATCCCCCCCTCACCCCCCAAAGGGTCAATCACTATACCAGAAGAATGCAAAGCCCCTGTACTCATGGCTGCACAAGTAAAGACCACACTCTCCAAAGCCAAGAACTCAGCATCCATGGGACCTGACAACATCCCAGGCTGAGTTCTGCATGAACTGGCACCCCACATAAGTACCATGTTCAATCATAGCCTCACTTCAGGCTTTGCACCTACTGAATGGGGCACAGCGATGGTTATCCCACACGACAAAGGGAGTGCCACCACAGACCCCAGAACTACGGCCCCATTAGCCTGATGAGCCCAGTCTGCAAGGCCATGGAACGTGTCATCATGGAGCTTATAAACAAGGACATAGGTAACCTCCAAACTCTGGACCCCACTCAGTTTAGGTCTCCTAAACTGGACTGATTTCTTTGAAGCAGTCATCAGAGCCCTGGACGAGGGTAAGGCGGTGCAAATAGCCTATCTTGACCTCGCCAAGGCTTTTGACACCATCCCCCACTCTGGAATTATAGATAAGCGCACTAGACTGGGCATGAATCCCTATGTCACAAGATGGGGGGGGGGGGGCAACTGGCTTACTGACAGAACCCACACAGTGAAAGTAGCCGACTCCAAATCCAACTTCAGACCAGTGACAAGTGGAGTACCACAGGGCTCAGTCCTGGGTCCTCTCCTGTTTGGCATCTACTTCTCAGAAATCCAAGCTAATACAGCAGGTCTTTAGCTAACAACATTTGCAGATGACTGCAAACTAGGTGCCATAATAGAATCGCCGAATGATGTGGACATTCTTCAAAGGGGCCTCACTGAGACTGATGCCTGGTGTCAAAGTCATGGCCTCAAGCTGAATGCCAAGAAGTGCACTGTCATCCCCTTTGGGAAAAACACTGTACCCATGAACTACCATATAGGTGGTAGCCTACTAAACACCAAAAGTGATGAGACCTTAGGACACAGGTGGACAGTAGTCTCTCCTTTGATAATAACATCATCACAGTAGTCAGGAAATCCTTCTATTTGGCACACCTCATCACAAAGGGGTTCGCCTCCAGAAAAAAAGAGGTCATTGTTCCTCTCTACGCATCCCTCATCAGATTCATTATAGAGTACAATGCCCCGTTTGGCATGTACCTTGTAAGACATCTACAACCACTAGAAAGGTCACAGAAATACCTCACTAAGAGGATTACCAGCCTCAAACAGATGTCAAATGCACACTACCTCAAAAAACTCCAGCTCTACTCCATCGCTTATTGCCTACTCAGAGGCGACCTCTGCCTAACATACAAAGGTGTCAAACCCAGATCTGTTGGATATGCTACACTTAAAGAAACCCCAATCCTTCCAAGCCACATGCTCCAGGGACCTAAACCTTGTCACCACATTAAACAGAACATGCTGAAGGGATAGATTCCTGTCCCAGGGACTTCCCATGCTCTGGAACAGACTACCCATTCATGTCAAGCAAAGCTCCTCATTAGCCCTCTTTAAGAAATATCTCGACAATTGAATGAGGAAATTCACCCTGGTTATCACTTCTGTGGCTCTGCTAGACAGGGGCACAGGAAAATAACTTTCTTGGGTGGCAAAAAACAGGGAACTTTTTTGGCTAGGCTTATATAGGCCCCAGGGCCGATAGCCTATTACCTCCCTATAAACCTATGAACCCTGTTATAATCATAAAAATATCGTTCAAACACCTTGTGAAATAGTAGATTTTGTTCTTTATTTGGTCCAGCTTTTTAATATATTCAAGCTCCCAATATGCCATTACTAAATTTGCTAGACTAGCTCCGCAGGGGGAGCCCATCCCTACCCCTACTTTTTGAAGGAATAATTTATTATTAAATATAATATAATTGTTTGTGAGGATTATTCCCAACAATTCTTCTACTAACTCTATTTCTTTCTTGGGTGCACCTCTTTTTCTTAACATCTAACCCAACCATTCTATTCCCTCTAAATGAGGGATAGAGGAGCACAAGTCCTTAACATCTATTGTTAGAAAGTTAAATTCTTTCTTAAATTCGAATCTACTAATATTGTCAAGGCATGTCCATGAGTCTTTACAAATTTGGTCCTCTTGTTTGACATATTTCTTTAGTAACCTGTATACTACATTTGCTCCTGCATATGTAACACTATTCCTAGCATCTATCAATGGCCTCATTGGAGGGTCTCCCATATTTTTATGGATTTTAGGTATTCCAAACATAATGGAGACATGGGGTGTTGGCATTGTCAAATAATTATACAATTCTATGTCAATTCTTCCTTCCAAAATCAACTCATTGATGTATGTTTTTATACGAAAATAAGCTACATTAAGTTCATGTTTAGATACCTCAATATATGTGTCACTACTCTAGGCTTATACTAAAACTGGCATTGTTATATTTATTAACATTTTCTAAACAATTCTGGATGTCAAGTTCACACATTTGTTCAAATAACATCTAGGCAGGATGTAACGGAGGATTATACGTACTTGCTATATCATATTCTTTCCTTCTAAATTCATTTTGGCCTAGTAATAAAGTCAAATTCAACTTTCTAACAAAAAGTTTGACATCAATTAGCATATTTGTCAAATCTGTTCTGATTGTTGGAACAAATGAATACCTCTTGGCTAATAATTCAACTAAGCCAGGTTCAAAATCCACATTAGAACAATTAAAAAAATTAAAATCATCGTCTTTGTTACAAATAATGTTACAGTTGCTTCTCATTCCCCTGGATTAAATATCCTTCTGTGCAGGACTAGCTTAGTCCTGCATGGAAGCAGCCATTTAGGAGCAGGATGGCAGAGCACCATGCATATCAATGAAGGCATGCTACCTGCGCTCCTAAATGGACACGGAGAGTGTACAAGTGCAGGGGGTGTGTTTGAGACCAGAGCTCTCAGAATATGCACACCCCTGCAATCATGAATAGCATTTTAGGAGTAAGAATGAGCGAGATCGCTCATAGGTTTTCACATACTCCCAGCAACACCCCCCCCCCCCCAAGTGTACAAGAGCAATAGCTAAAACATGAAATATAAAGATTTTTTTATGAAACAGATCAAATTTAACCATAGGTGTGCGAGTTTGCCTATCACTTAGCTATGGTTAATGCAGCTTAAATGGCACAAAAGGATAAAAAGCAAGATATATGCCAATGAAGCAGTACAGCAATAATGTAGTGGGCAGAGCATTTGCCTTATGAGCAGTCATTCCCAAGTCCCGCTCCAGTAAAATCCATTTTCCATGTCAAATTCACTTTATGATCACTTTTTTTTTTTTTGTTGCATAACCTACTAAATAACATATATTTGTGAATGGGAGTACTGCATTAAATGCAAATGTGATGTGTCATTGTAATAATGTAAAGTTGTAAAGTCCACAGATAATCACAAGTGCCCCATACAGTATATGTACACAGGAATCAGGGATACAAACGGAAGGTAAAATGTGTAATGAATGATAAATCCATACAGTTTCCAAATCCACCACCTTCCCAAGAACCAGTTGACATTACTGTCTAAATTAGCGTGATGGTAAGCGGCAGTACACAGTAGTAAGCAAGAGTAAGCATATTTAAGCAGTAGTAAGAGAGTTTAAGCCCATGTGTGTAGGGGTAAGCAATGCACACACAGGTTAAGCAATATTGAAGCTAACTCTCTGTAAGCATATTTAACCGAAGGTTAGCATTGCTTACCCTTGCACAAACCCACACAAGCCCACTTACAATTGCTTAAAAGTGCCTTAATCACTCTGTATGCAACAGCTGTTGTCCTGGCCAGAAACAAAATAAGCAGCCTTTGCAGAACTTGAACCCAGGACCCTGTACACTATAGTCACAGTAGTTAACCACTAAGCCCTCACAGCAGTACATAAGACTGAGGTATCACCAAACAGATCCTCACTATAGGGAAATCAAACTGAACATGTGAAAGGAATCTATATAGTTTTATGTTGCGTAAACTACTACATAACATAAATATGTGAACTGGAGTACTGCAGTAAACCCAGATGTGAGGTGCCATTGTAATAATGTGTTGAAATCCCCTAATAAAAACCAAGGACTCCATACAGTGTATGTGCACATGAATCATGGATACCAAATACATATATAACATGTAAAGAACACTAAATCAATGCCATAAAGTAAATATAATGCAAATTATATATTAAGCAATGCTAAGCATTGCACAGCCCAGCTTAGTAGGTGTAAGCAATGTGTAGGCCAGCTAACTCAGTCTGCCCATTGGTATACCCCCTTTAAGCAATGCCAGCCTTAGGTAAGCAGGTTTGCCCATAGCTTAGCATTTTCAAAACCATCCAATCATGGCAAAGTGTGTGAAACTGGCCCTATGTAAACCCAACAGGTGGGAATACATCTCATAACTGGTTGTAGCTTCTCCCTGTAGGCACTATGTCTGGAATGGGAGAGGGTGTGTACTTTTGGACACAGTGCTGGGGCATCCAGGCGTCCAGAGTCATGGCAGGACTCCTTGAAAGACAATGACCAGAGACTGCTGCAGGGCCAGTACCAGGGTTCCCAATACAAAGCAGAAGCCTGGAACTGTCTTGCCCATGACCTCACCAGTGCCACTTGCATACCCCAAACTGGTGAGCAGGTCAGGCATCACTATGCTGACCTGAAGCAGAGAAAGGGGGATCTCTTGGATCAGTGGATCCAAGAGGCTAGGAGGACAGGAGGTGTCCCAGCCATGTGTAAGTATCAGTCCACTACCTGTTTAATAATTGCCAGCTCATGTATATTTTGGATAGGTATGGCTAAATATTCCTCTTATGTCTTTTACAGTGGCAGGTGAGTGGGCTGCGAACCAGGAGGCCCATGCCTCTAGACCGCAGTGGTTGCAACAAGAGGCAGGTTAGTGATACTCTTGCATGTACTGTCATATGAAATAAATCTAAACATAGTAGTAAGTTAATTGCCTGTATAAAACCTGCATTGTTTAAGGTATGTACTGCATACACCAGAGAATAGGGCAGGAACAGTCTCATATAGGTTGTATGTAAATAAAAGCATAATAGCCTGACAATAAAGGTCTAACTGCTGGACTGCATGTGTTTACTCTGGTATCATATGGTAATGTAGAGTTGCAATCGCTTAATAGTACTATTGTATTAAGCATTGTTACCCACACTGTGCTACATAAATAAAATGTGTGGGAAAGTCTGTATATGACTGTTGTAATCCCAAGAGGTCATATAGTACAACTGAGAGAGACTTAGACAGAAAACAGTGAAAAGACAGACAATAAAATCCAAATAGCACACTCAACTGTGATGTGAACAAACAGCCATGGTTCAAATTCTGGGAGTGGTAGTAAGCTGTATGCAGAATCATACCCCACTATAGTACAGATATGTCCAGAATGTCCAGTAAATTGGCCCATATCTGATGCCTGTCACCCTGCCCCCATGGCAAATCAATGAGATGATCCCAAGGGTTTAGGCAGCAAACAATACATACAACTGATTGTCAAACATCTATAAGAACAAACCTGTCACTCTAGTAACTCCCCAAAATGTTATGAGAGTAATTAACCAAGTATGTCCCATCTCCACCCCCATGTTGTCAAGCTGCGACCAGAGTGTGTACAGTAACAGAGTGAGATGTATATGCATAATACTAATGTAGAATCTGCTAATTTGTGTGGCAGCATTCAGGTAGTGCTAACAAACATTGTTCCCACAGGTCTGTCAGATACAAACACTGTGCCTAGAAATAAAAGATTGATATCCTGTACTGGTAATGTTTACACTGGTATTGCATGGCATTGTTAGTGTTGCAGTTGCTCTGAATAATAAGGTAACTCATCACTGTCACCCACACTGTACTACATGAAATAACTGTCTAGGAAATTCTGTATAAGAGTGCTGTAATTACAAGGTCAGAGTGTAAATCCACAGGAGAATTATAGACAGAAATCAAACAAGAGATGCACAGCAATATCTATACAGCACACTCAACTGTGATGGACAGTGTTTTATTTTTAGCCGACACAGCCATGGTTTGAATCCTGGGGGTGGTAGTAAGCTGTATGCAGAATACCCCACAAGTGTACAGATATGTCCAGAATGTCCAGTAAATAAGCCCATATCTGCTGCCTGTCACCCTGCCCCCCTAGCAAATCAGTGGGATGATCCCAGATGTTTAGGCAGCAAACAATACATACAACTGATTGTCAGACATCTATAAGAACAAACCTAGCATTCTAGCGACTCCCCAAAATGTTATGAGAGTAACTAGCCACGTACGTCCCATCTCCACCTCCATGTTGTCAAGCTGTGACCAGAGTATGTACAGTAACAGAATGAGATGTATGTGCATAATACTAATGTGGTAACTGGATATTTGTGTGGCAACATTGAGGTAGTGCTAACAAACATTGCTTCCACAGATCTGTCAGATATGAACACTGTGCCTAGAAATAAGATTAATATCCTGTACTGTTACTGTTTACTCTGGTATTGTATGGCATTGTTAGTGTTGCAGCTGCTCTGAATAATAAGGTATTACTCATCACTGTCACCCACACTGTATGACATAATACAATTGTCTATGGAATCCTGTATAAGAGTGTTGTAATTAAAGGTCAGAATGTAAATCCACAAGAGAATTATAGACAGAAATCAGACAAGAGATACATAGCAATATTTATATCGCACAGTCAACTGTCATGGACAGTGTTTTATTTTTAGCAGACACAGCCATGGTTCAAATCCTGGGAGTGGTAGTAAGCTGTACGCAAAATCATACCCACAAGTGTACAGAAATGTCTAGAATGTCCAGTTAATTGGCCCATATCTGCCATCTGTTACCCTATCCCCCCCGGGCATATCAGTGTGCTAATTTCTGATATGTAGGCAGCATTTCATGTCATATAACTGACTGTCAGACCTGTACATATTTGGAAAATGTCAATGAAAACAAACCTGTCATTGTACAATTTATGAAAGGTTTAAGAGGGCAATAGTTGAAATATGTCCCGGTTCACCTGCATGTGGTGAAAATATGCCCAGAGTGTGTTCAATATGAGATGGACAGGTATGTGCATAACATCAACCTGGAATCTGGAAGTATGTGTAGAAATATTTAGGTGGTGTTAACCAACAATACCTCCACAGGTATACCAGGTAAGAGGTGTATACTGCAGGTAAAACTCAGTTCATGTATATAGCTGTCGGCAGCCATACCATTGTCCAAACTAAAGCAATAGGCTAGTGTACTAATACCTGTATGGTAGAGATCACAGCACTGACAAGGAAAGTAATGCAAACTACAGGAATATACTAGTTGTTTATTGACATCTTTCTCTCCACCCCACCATATCTGCAACAATAAATTAAATACACAACTCAATCGGTATGTGCTGCATTAACTCTACTGTTGGGACATATGTCCTATTGTTTGATAAGTATTTCAATTTGCTTCTATGCATGTGCCATGTTGAAATACTCCCACATTAGTGGCATACTGCCATCAATGTACCTGCATAGTTCGGAGATCTGCTACTCCAGCTTAAGGGCTATGTGTCACAACTAGAGGGTTGGTCTAGCTTTCCTACTCACCCCCCAGCAAAGCTAACTTTGGGGCTGTGAAGGTGCAGTGGTGAATGCCCATGGGTGGGGACCTTAGTCCCACTGTTTCCACTAGGGGGCTCATGGGCTTCTGATTTCCAAACACCACTCCCTATCAAGGTGTTTACCCCCCACATGTGTCATATACTGCCCCTGTATGTGTCTGGTTTGTCCTGTCTGTTAACCTACCCAACCTACCTCCCCAAATATACCTATCTCTCCCCAACATCTCACTCTCACCTGAAAAAAAAGGCAATCTGTTCCACCCCCAAATAATCTCACCCCATACATAGCTGTCCACTTCACATACTTGTCCACTGGACACATGTAATCTGGTCTAATTGGCTTAACAAATTATAATTATTGCCCTCACCCCTCTCTCAGCAGTATGAGTGTCCAACTATATCTCCAAATTCAGTGTATATGCACAGCTGTTGCTGTAGAAGAAATGGGCAGCAATGGACCTTCCCTACACCCTTCCTGCATATCCCTACCTATTTCCCTACTGTATTTCCCTCTTTATGCCCCTTTTTCACCACTTTCCTATCAACCCTTTTTCATTTCTTTTAAAGAAATTAGTGCGGGAGCAAGTGGGAGTAAGCACTTTTAAGCAGCAGTAAGCGGGTTTAAGCTTGTTTGCATGGTGGTAAGCAATGCATACATAGGTTAAGCAATTGAGAAGCTAAATCAGTATATAAAACTGTAACCGGAAGTTAGCAGTGCTTACCTCTGCGCAAACCCAGACAAACCTGCTTACAACTGCTTAAAAGTGCCTTAATCACTCTGTATCCAATGGCCCTTGTTCTGTTTAAAAACAAAATAAACAGCCTTTGCAATGCTCAAACCCAGGACCCTACACACCATAGCTAAAGTGATTTCTAACTAAGCCATGTAAGATATACATAACCTTGATGTTTTCACAAACATATTGTCCAGCACAGCCATTCAACAGTACAGGAAATGTATTTAAACATACATATGTATGTGTGTGCATATATATTTCTACCTAAGTAGATATACAAATATCTAGCTATATATATATATATATATATATATATATATATATATATATATATATATATATATATACATATGTATGTATGTACAGATATATATCTATAGATATAAAAGAGAACATAAATACATATATGATCACCATGATCACAGACACCATTAATGGAGGTGAGGGGGCCCAAGCTACATATGTCTTCTACGCATTGATATTACCCCCCCCACACACACACACAGCCAAACAGGTCTGCCCTGCAATACATTACCAACTGTTGCAAGTCCCATAACCAGGACCCAACACAACATGGGCACAAGATGTTAACAGTACTCCATCCCACCTGTATGATGTCAGGCTGGTATCAATAACATATCATGCAGTACAGTCTGGCTACCATAGGGAATGTACAATGTGGAAGCAATAAACATTCCTAAGATACATATATACACACACACATATATGCAGATAAGGATAGATAGATAGATAGATAGATAGATAGATAGATAGATAGATAGATAGATAGATAGATAGATAGATATAGATAAATATGTAACTACACATACACACACAGAGATATGTATAGGAAGATACATATTTAGAAGGTGCACACCATACAGAAAAGCCAGTATTTCTACAATTGCCACCTTATCAAATGAACACTGTATGAGTCACCCATACAAAAGACAATTGTTGCCCAAAGCATATAGTCACAAAGAGGTCAAAGGATATAACACCACACACAGGTGTGCATACACGAAAAAGCTGTATTTGTGTACTATTACAGTTGTATATGCCATGTAATATAGCTGTTTAGACTTTAGAATTTGAAATACATACAAACAGATTAATGCAACTCTCAAACAGATCATTTACTACAGTATTTCAAAAAGCATAATATATGTTGCTGTCCAGGCCAAGGCCTTCAAGTAGTACAACAGTGAAGACAGACTGGGCAACAGGATAACAATCAATCAACAGTAAGTAATGCAGATGTATAGTCCAGCAGCCTCTAACTACACTCTGTACACAATCCCTAGGGGGAAAAGACTTCAGTTGACACAATGGGATGTATCTGTTACATAACAAAGCATAACTGAAACCATTACAATCACACTGACAAACAGAACAGTCTGTATGGCAGGAAGCAGTAGGCCAGCATTTTCCCAAGGTGAAATATATGGTAATGTACATCCATATACCTTATGGCAGCATACTCCTGATATACCTCACATGTTGTAAAAGGCTAGGTTATGTATGGTGTATCCCCCCCCCCATAGAGTGACATACAGGGGCGTATACCACTGTTACATACAGTGGCCTCTAGACTGCAGAAGGGCACACATGTATTGTGCAGATAAAGCCCACACATATATGGACCCAACGCCACAATATGTGTGGGGGCCACAACAGCAGTGGAATGATGGCAGGAATGGCAGCACAACATACTCACAGGCCACTACATAACAACCCCTGACTGCATGTCATATGGACAAAGCCTGGTATGTAGGTGGAGGACAGAGGCTGGAACACAAGCCCATATGTGAAATAGTGTTGTCATACACTAAGCAAGTTGCTGGTGTTACAGAATAGTCTGCAACATACCCTTAGTCAGGAATTTGAAGTCAGAAACACAAATGGATGTAGCCATGTACTGATAGCACTCAACACACACACATTCCCAGTGATATATCTGACACAAGACCTGTTTGGTGGACAGACAAAACATAACAGGCATAACTCTGGCCATCAAGTGGATAGATCCACAGTTGAGAGCTATGCAGACAAACTGCATTCCATGTTAAACTAGTATGTACACACAAACCCTGTAACATTGGTGTTATACAATGCATACAACAACACTACTCACACTCTGTTTGTAGTTCTGGAACCTCATACAAATATGTATCTGGCCTGAGTGTGCAAGTTCTCTTGCAAGAGGTATTGCTATCTGCTGTTTGTAACACTGCTGCCCACACACAGGAAGGATGTCCAGCATACAGGAAAGGTAAAGGGACCACACCCACATGATATAGGAATTTATAGTAGTGGGTTGCCATGACAGTGGTAATTGGAAGTACTACACAGCATTCTGCATGCAAGTAGCAAGTGGAGGACACTGATTGGTGCAGAGGTTATCACCTGATCATGTGCATCTCCTTCAAAAGCCATTCTGCAATCTATTCCAAGCAGCTCAATCCATTTACTGAAGAGAGAGAAAGATTGAGAGAGAGAGAGAAACTGAAACCGAAACCAAAACAGAAACAAACAAACCTACAAAGAAGGCAGGCTAAAGCCAAAGCAAAGGAGATAAAAAAAAATACTCCTACAAGGACACTATCCAAAACAGACCTCATTCCCACAACAGGTATGTGAAGTATGTACGCATGTAATTGATTGTAGTACTTGGTCCATAATAATGGGATAGATGATGTGGAATGATTTATATGTGCCATCAAGGGTTGTTGTTGTAATGATGCTCAGCTGAACAATTGATATGGACAATAGCATCTGTCCCTGTGGGTAGTGGGCCATACCCATCAACTGTGCAGAGCAGCACTGACTGACAAGATGTAAGCTATCATAGTGTGTGTTGTGTAATAGAAAGCATGTACACTATTGTGGCCAATAGCTGGTGGTGGAAGTAATGCCATAATGATGGACATGTGGGTTCCAGAGCTCACCACTTGCAGGACACTCAGGTTAACATGTATTGTAGCAAGTTTAAATGCCATAGGTGTGTAATAGGCTTACCTGCAATCTGGCACTATATATACCCCCCTCATATTAGGCTGTGTCCATATGTGGCACTTGTCTGTGTTGTAGCAAGGCAGAACAGTGCAGCTGTGTAGGAATGAGAGTTAGAGATTGTGGACCTGATGTCTGAATGTCCCTATATATATATATATATATATATATATATATATATATATATATATATATATATAGGTATGTATATGTGTACATATATTTCTAATGAGTACGTTTGATTTATAATGGGTGGTATAAGTGTAGTTTTACTATATTATAGCTTTAAGTGCAAGAGTATTAAATATGGCTTCCTCTTTCCAGAAGTATACACTGATGACACCATGAGGCGAAACCTTGGTTTGTTGGGTGTGGCGGAATATGTCTGCCATTAAAGGATGGAATGGCACTTTCCTGAGTGCTGGGTTTTTATTTTTTTTTTTATTTTTATGTTATTTTGGCCTATTTGGGCTATACATATTGTGCTGGGGTTTAGTGTTGGCTGAATTTATTAACCATGCCCTTAATACATCACACACTAGTCTTGGATTGAAGGAGGATGTATGTATGAAGTGCTGATGTATACCACAGACCCTTGATGGAATTTGGAGAACTTCATGGGTTAAAGCTATTTCGGAGCCAGGAAACATGTGTTTGGCATAGTAATGGAGCCAGTTGTTTCTTTTGGGTTGAATGAGAGTGGTGGAGACATTTTGTGGCGTTAGCAGTTATTTGGTACTATGATGGAAGAACTAACATTTCAAGCAACTGAGTCCTGGTCGGATATGATGCCTGCAGGAGCGAGGAGAACGGATTGTTTTTCGACATTGAGGCGAATAGCCAAAACAACGTGTGGACATTGCTATTGGGGATTTTTTGAACCATATTGATAGTAAGGTACATTTTTGGTGGTTGCAAAAGAAATTTTGTAACTTTATGAGGTGTATAAGAGACAATGGTGATTAACATCAAAGTATTGTGGAAGAATACGTTTATGTAAGGCTGGCATCTAGCAGAAAAGCCAGAAGAGGCTGTGTTTATCAAATGAGACTTTATGTTTATATTTTGAATCTTTAAGCTGCATAATGTTAGTTAAACCTCAATATTTGTTAAAGTATATGTATGCTGTTTGAATGTATATAGTGGCAATTTATTTAGTAATTAAGATCACTGTTACTTAATGATTGTCAGGATTCTACTTCTCATAAGCATTCAGCTATGTTTTAGATCTAGATTTACTTTAAGGGATTACACCATAGAATAATAAGCAGTGGTAATATATTTGGAATTGCTTACCTACATCTTTCAATTGTTTTTAGGTAATGTTTCAGAATAACATCGTAACAGGGTGTTTCAACACACAGTGAAAGGAGGCTGATAGGTACACTAATATGGCAGAAATACATTATTTAAAAACATTGTTGGATAATCTGGCCACAGGTAATGATGATTTGACATCATTTAATATGGAAAGAGGAGCCATGGCATCACACAGGGCCACCAGTAAAACTGATTTGGAATCGCAGTTCGCACAACTTATGGATATCAAGAGGAAGGTATGGTCTAATGTTTAGTATAGGAAGTTACTTAAAGCTTATTCTACATCTAATATAGCCCCCAGAGGTCACAGGGTTTATGTAGAACCTGGAGTTGGGATGGAGGATGAGCAATTTATTCAAAAATGGTGACATGTACAACTTATGGCATATAATATGTTCATTAGATTATTAATAGAATATTATGATCAGCAATATGTAGGGATGTCAGAAAAGCTGAATGAAGCGTATGAACAAATGGCTAAGCACTTTGGGGATACAGCCTATCATGAGAGGTACGCAATGTATGTTATGGAAGTGCAAAAAATAGAAAAAGAGCTACAAGATAGAAAGTCAAAAAAGTTCCATAGGGATTCTAATGACTATCAAAATGACGTGGCCTACACTTGGAAAAAGGTTAAGCGTACAGTTAGATTTTCATATGGGTCAAATAAAGGGCTGAAAAGACTCAAGCAAAAAAGGCCTAGATCCATTTTAAGGAAAAATACAGACAACTCCAGTGCTTCAGAGGTATCTTCGGGTTATTCCAATACAGACACAGAGATGGAAGGGGGTGAGTCACAAACATTGGTTTCTCCAACACCTAAGAGATCTAGGGGCCCTTTAGGAGAGGCGAGTGAAAGCACCGTCGTAGAATTAATGGAAGACATGTTTCAGAAAATATTGAACAAGCAATAGATAGAGTGAATGCTCCTAATTACACTCCACAAACTGAAACCCAGTTGGTGGTAAATTTAACTAATTATGAGTTTTCAGATTTGGAATTAAAAGTATTCAATAAAGGATTGGGTTTTGTTCCAGCTACATATAATATGGTGAATGATTTTTAAAATTTTACTCATAAATTAAATTTGAAATATTACTTTGCACATAGACCACAGACAAATGATCCATCAGATAGGTTTAAGTTTAAGAAATCAGATTTTCAGCCTCCATATTATAGGTCAGTGAAGATATTTGAATAGCAAGTGATGCAAGATATTCAACTTAATCAGAATAAAGTGTTCAGAAGCTACTTTCACAAGATGACTAAGGCTGAGAAGTAAGCATTGAGAAAATTGGCTATGAATGACAAAGTGGTCATTACTAAAGCTGATAGGGGAGCATGGTTATTTGGGGTAAGGAACAATATTCTTAATGACATTTTTAGACATCTAACTGATGCAATATCATATTTTCAGCTCCTGTTAGACCCTACTATGGTATTTAAACAACAGATAGACATCTTCCTGAAACAAGCTAGAAAGGCTGGGATTATATCTACAGATTTGGAACAACAGTTAACAGTGGAGGACCCACAGTCACAATACTTCTATTTGGTACCAAGGATACATAAATCGGCAGATGTACCACCTGGATGACCTATAGTAGTGGGGCAAGGTTCAGTTATTGAACCACTGTCAGTATATCTTGAGGCTAAGTTGAAACCTTTATTGACATATGTGTCAGCCAGAATTAAGGGCACAAACCAATTTTTATTATTAATGGATGATTTGATAATCCCTGCAAATGCTTATATTGGCACATTAGATGTCCAAGCATTATATACAAGTATCCCACATTGGGAAGGGATTAAAGCAGTCAAATATTGGTTTGAGGTCTCTAATTATTATGGATCGACAGAGCAAGAATTTCTTCTGACATTATTGGGAATGGTTTTGGAACATAATGCCTTTAGATATGAAAAAAACTGGTATTTACAGATAAAAGGTACAGCGATGGGTGCAACATTTGCACCCATTTATGCCGATTTATTTATGGGGTACTTAGAAGTTGAGGTTATTTATCAACAACATGAGTTTAAGGCAGAATTAGGGATATGGCATAGGTATCTGGAAGATTGTTGGGTAGTATGGCAATGTACAAATGAAAGATGGCTACTGTTTGTGGAGTATCTTAATAACAACAAATATGGCATAATGTCTAGTGGTAAAATAGACAGTAAGAATGATGACTTTCTAGATGTAATGGTTACAAAAGCCACAGATGGCACTATGGTCACAGATTTATATTGAAAGCCATTTATTAAGAATTGCCTGTTATGAGCTGATCCAGGCCACATAGCCAAGTACATCCCAATGGCCCAATTTAAGAGGTTAAAATGTATCTGTAATAGGCGAAAGGATTTCCAGATACAGACAGTTAAATTAAATTTGAGATTTTTGACTAGAGGTTATAGGGTTAATAAGGTTAATTCAGCTTTACAGGTAGTTAATTCAATACCTCGGACACAATTGTTACAGGTGAGGCAACATCATACTAGAGAATCTCCAGAAATATTTAGATTTATTACCAAATTTGGAAATAATACAGTCAAAATTAAAGAAATAATAGCGAAACACTGGCATATTTTGAAGACAGACCACTTTAGTAGATAACCAGTGTACCTTTGGTTATAGAACAGGTAAAACCATTGGGGAGAATCTATCCAAGTTTAAAAAAAGTAAAGTCCTAGTAGAGGGGATAAATGAGAGTCACATTGTGGGAAGTACCTTTTGTGGGCATTGTATTCATTGCAAAGTAATTTAAAAAAAACAAGTCATTCACTTCAGTTAATACCGCAAAAGTATATGACATTAGACATCTTATAACTTGTACAAGTGAGTGGGTGGTGTACATGGCTGTGTGTCAGTGCAGGACAAACATCTTTAAGTCTGAAACAGCGTATAGCACTACATATTAGTGACATTAATTGCAAGAGGGCAAGAAGTGCGCTATATCAGCACACACAGGTACACCCAAAGGCACATTTCATATTCTTAGGCATAGATAAAGTAGTAGGATCTGATTTAACATTAGCACATACACATAATATTCTTACTAAAAAAGAAAGAATGTGGACTAAATTTAGGAGCATTATTTAAACCAGGTCTAAATGAACACTGGTAAATTAATAATTAACAATAATGCTGGTTGCCATTGACATTTTGTACCTTGAACTGTTGATGATTTTTTCTAAACAGGCAAGTATTTATTAACCTCTTGTTGAATAACAGAGTGAATTATAGGGATGATTAATGTATGTATATTTTACAACAAGAGATTTCTAATGTGTACAATGTTTGATTTATAATAGGTGATATAAGTATACTGTTTTGCTGTATTATAGCTTTAAGAGCAAGAGTATAAAATATGGCTTCCTCTTTCTGGAATTATACACTGATGACGCCATGAGGTGAAACCTTGGTTTGTTGGGTGTGGCGGAATATGTCTGCCATTAAAGGATGGAATGGCACTTTCCTGAGTGTTGCGTTTTTTTTATTTTTGAGTTATTTTAGCCTATTTGGGCTATACTTATTGTGCTGGAGTTTAGTGTTGGCTGTATATATATATATATATATATATATATATATATATATATATATATATATACACACACACACACACACACACACACACACACACATACATACATATATATATATATATATATATATATATATATATATATATATATACATGTATGATATGTACACACACACACACACACACACACACACACACACACACACACACACACACACACACTTACACGCACACATGAGTATAGAAATACATGTTCCCTATATTTCCATCACAGTGCTGCATGCTATGTGTGAGGGAACATCACACATATCAATACACACAGATATATACAGCTGTAAGTGTGTGCAACATGGACTGTTATGTCATATGTGAACCACTTGTTGGGACCACATTGCCCTTGTCTGTGAAGTAGGGAATGGGAATTTGAAGAAGGATAGCAGGTATATTTGTGGAGGTGGTTTGGGTGGGTAGATATAGAGGACAGCCTACAGGGGTGGTATGTGAAACATGTAGTGGCTAAACACCCTGGATGGTGGTGTGGTCTGCTATGTGGAAGCCCCATGAGCCCTCATATGGAAACAATGGGAACCAGGCCCCCACCCATTGCTAGTCACAACAGCAACTTCACGGCCCTGAAGGTGCCTGGTCTGGAGGATGAGCAGGAGGAGCATGGGAACCCTGTGATTGTGTACTGAGGGCCTCAAGGTGCTGCAGCACATCCCACAAGTTTATGTGGAGCCCCTATGAAACAGACCCTGGACCTGTCCTTGGGTGACAGGATCATGTCTGTGTGTGCCCCCATGGGGGAGGACTCCATCCCCTGAGGTGGTTCCACCTGAAGGTAGTGCTGGACCAGTAAATGAGGAGGCTTCATGGTGGGTCTCACATGTGATGTGATGTGGCTTGGTAACATGGCCAGATGAGGTGGGGAGAGGTGGTTCTGCTGGTATCTATTCCCTAAGCATGCTATTGTGTCACTTTTGTAGAACATATGTGGGTAGTAATAGTCCACACAATCCTGGAACATGTCCAACAGCATGCATAGATATCCCCAATAACACAACAGATGTGCAGCAATCACATAGCAAGCATACCACATGCATATATGAAACCATAATGACCCTGACAATGGCATGCAAGTGAAATAGTCCATAACAGGCCAGCAATGATAGTATCCCCACAGGGAACATGGCTACAAACACATAGCACAAGGTGTGGCACAATACGATATATATCCCGATGGTAGGTAAGTTGTAACCATACATACTGAGTTGTGTACACAGTTTGTTGTTGCTGATATGGTGGGGGTAGACAGAGATGTGTACTAAGAACTTTGGTAACCTTGCTGTATGAGTTACTCAGACCTATTTCCATCTTCATGTCGTTCAGTCAAGATGTCCCACGGCCGGTTACTGGTGTATTCAGCAGCAGAAAATTAGGTAATTCTGAACTACCTGATCCAGCACTACCATGTTCTCTTCGGCAGTACAGCCCATGAGCAGCAGGAGTGAACCTCCCTGTGGAATGATCTAGTCCACAGGGTCAATGATGTCGGCATACATAACCGCAGTTATGAGCAAGTCCAGCATCATTGTAGTGGCCTGCTTTGCAATGCCTGACGGTGTGCTGCTGCAGTCCAGGGGGATCACCTTGTAACAGGCGGGGTCATGCCATCCATCCCCCCCGATACATGTTGAGGAGCTCCTCGCCAGCCTTGTGGCATCTGCCCACCCGCACACACAACAACTGGGGGAGACCATAGTGGAGGTGGGTGCTACCCACACACTGGCTGAGGAGCATGCAGGTAAGGCCACAGGGCACATCAGTAGACCACTGTTGCATATGTATCCCCATCTGTACAGGTAGATCATGCTTATGTGAGATGTCATATATATAGTCTGTTGCTGTGTAGTAGTAATAAACAGATGTGCATAAGCTGCAGTATTGTGGACTTGTAGTGTTGATGTACTGTAATGCTGCACCCACCCTGTAGCAATGCCATAGCTGTGGCCACTGATATCACATCTCTCACACTCTTATGTAGGTCCATCTGGTATACCACTAAGGCAGCAGCCTGGTAGCTGGCGAGTATGGTTTATATTCATGCTTCTAAAAAGGAGAAGAACAAACAGACCAGTTTTGGCTTAAGTAAAAGCAGCCTTCTGCGCTGAAGAAGGCTGCTTTTACTTAAGCCAAAACTGATCTGTTTGTTGTTCTCTTTTTTATGGGCTAATATGGGTATGAAGCACTGACTGTACTACAGTGTACCACTGTACTGCTGTGTAACATGTTGTCAGCAGTAATGTTTAATGCATACATGTCAGGTAGTGTAGCTGTTCAGCCATGATGCATTATAGCTGTTAGTAACACTGAGTGATTGTGGTCTCAATAATGTTATCCATTTGTGCTGTAGGTGTACATCTGTCAGCAGGAGGATGGTCTGCAGTCATATTCCACAAGGGGTATGACACTGTGGTGACACCATGGCTGTGACATATCTTGGGTACAGTTGAACACATGTCACAGGTCTGTATAACAGTTACTGCCTGTGCCACATGGACAAGTGACCCACTGCTACATGTATAATCAGCAACCTGATGTAGATCCATCCACATACACACACACACACACTCTTACTTGGCAACACTGGGACCAGACCCCTACTTAGGTATGTAATGCTACTGATTTAGGATGAGGTGTGTTCCAGGTTACATGTTACATGCAGAACATCCCCAGACATGTACAGTATCGTAATGGGGGATGTAATTGTTGTATATGGACAATACATATTGTGACATACCATCATATACACATTAACAGACACATAGCATGCAGACACAAATCCAAGAGACCTGGGCCTATCAGTGCTAACTAACTTGTCAGTGTATCCAATGTGTTACAGGTAGGCTGCACACAACACATGTATAACTGGGCTGGATTGTGGTATCAGTTACCTGTATGGTTGACGGTGACAGTGTTCATCATACAGTGGTACATGAGATATGTACCGGGTGTACCATGGTGTAATGACAGTGTACACAGCACCCACACCCCACAATGGATGTTGTACACACTGGAACCCATGATGATACTCTGACATACCCACCATCACACATTACCCATGACTGCGATACAACCTATTGTCCATCCCAACAATGGTACTACAGGGATATGCATGTAATGCACATGCCACAGGCATAGTAGAGGATGCATTGTCATACCTCTCATATGGGCAGCAACATCACTGTCTGTAATACTGTGTGGCAATGCATATTGTAATAGGAGTATGTGGCATTAGAATGCTGTACCCTACAGATATACAGACAAGCAGACATGCACACACTTTCCAGAACTCAATGGGTATCCCATGCCTATTGGCCCATTAGTACAACAATGTTGTGCTCGTACTGCAAGGCTCATGTAGCCATTAGGGAGAGAAGCATAACAGCATGCATGTAATATCTGGTACAACAGCAGTTGCATCTTACTATGGCAATGGGTGTTGCGGTGGGTGTGAAGGCCATCATGGTATTCCGAACTACAGGTGTACTAACACACATACACTGATATCCTCAGTAATGCACATGTACACATTTGTCAGTACTGGGGTGCATCACTGCAGGTGGTCATAGCTGTGTACCTGGCTACTGACCATGGAGAGATGGGCAGTGTAAGGGATGTGTGTACAGTGGTATCATGCCACCTGCCATGTGCCAGCAAACAATCTATTGATAGACACCCCTGTGGTGACCCTCAGGGTGAGAGTGACATGCAACAGCCAATCCTCTAGGTGCATCCTGCAAATGGCTACTGAGGTGATTCAGTTGACATGTATGCAACATGTATTACAACACATGGTTAGTGTCTGTGATGAAGACCTGTACCCAAGCATGTTCTGTTGACTGTGGGCGTGTAATGGAGGTACCCATGGCATGTGATGCATACGGGTCTATATTATAGCATCGAAGTCTTAAAACTTCGAATGTTATAATATCGAACCATTTAGATCTAAAGACCATAACATCAAACACTCAGAATAGTGAATTTATTCCCAGGGAAAAAAATTGCTGTTCCGACAGACATACACACAACACAAGCACACCAAAATAAATAATCCACACATATACACTTCACAAAACCCTACACTAAACCATACATACACTACTAGCTATCTACTTACCTTAACTCAACCCTAACCCTAAGGTCCGTAACTACTGCACACTCACCTTACCCGCTCCCTAACCCTAAGGTCCCTATCGCACACTCACCTTACCTGCTCCCTAACCCTAAAGTCCCTATCACACACTCACCTTACCCGCTCCCTTACCCTAAGGTCCCTATCACACACTCACCTTCATTCACACACTTACTTTAACCTGGTCTGTAACCTTCTCTCCACAGTCGAGGAAATAACGAAGCTGCAGAAATGGCCCACTGAAAACTTTCCATAGGAAAATATTCGATATATTGCAACTTCACTATTTTCAGTGTTAGGTGCATAGGGTTCGATATTATAACATTCAAAGTTTTAAGACTTCGATGTTATAATACAGACCCATGCATACAGGGTGTTGTGTCCTATCTGTGCCAGTTATAACACAGCTGGGCAGACATGTCAGTTTCAGTCAAGCATAGGTTGCCTGTACATATCCAAGCTGGATACTTGCCATCTGCACATCTGTACAAGGACTGACAGACATAATCTTGGCAACTAGCTATGCAGTAGGATGAATGTGTCAACAGACAGCCATCTGACACCAGTATGTATGCCATTACTACATGTTGGAAAGGCTCACTGACATGTGCTGTACAGAAAATAGTCTACAGTTACTTTCCACATGTCAGCTCATTATCCAGTAGGGGGTATATACTGTGACACAGTTCACACCAGGAAAACAACAGTGAGGCCTCAAAATCCAGCTGTGCCTGCAGGGGTGCTTGTTACAAGTACTACATTTAGCAATCTACTCTTGCCTGCGATAGCACTGTCAACAGTAGTACCAGCATGATAAACTACATGCCAGTGTGACAGCACATAACCTGGGTTACTACCCTTGTATGTAACACATTCACATGGATAGGAGTGATGTACAGGTCTTATATACTTGACTGTCCCAGAAATGACACACACCCCTTGCTATTGTAATGACAGCACATAGATGCATGTTTTCTACATTGCATTACATACACTTATTACAGATGTCATTACCCAGACTGGGATGTGAGCACTGGTTACCAAGGCTGAGCCATGCTTCGTAGGTGTCAGCATTGCTGCAATATAATGGCTGAGCACATTTGTGCACTGGTAAGCAAAGTCTACATGGTGTAAGCACCCTTATGTTTAACCATACATAAGCACCACTTAGCTTCACACAAACCCAAACGTGCTTAAAGCTGCTCAAAACTGCCTTAACCACTCTGTATCCAACAGCCCTTGTTCTGCCCAGCAACAAAATAAACAGCCCTTGCAAGTATTGAACCCAGGACCCTGTACACTATAGTCACAACAATTAACCACTACACCACAACAGGTGTGAAGACAGTTATTGTTTTTCCAATATATCTGTCAGTACACATATTGAATAGTATTGAACAATTGCTGTGACTTCCACAATTGTGTATTGTTAGTGATATTGCTGTTGCATCACATATGTTGTTATATCTAAATATACACATATCAGATAAATACAGTGTGATACATCTGGGAATGTATACACAACCATAATGTTTACACATGACAAGGATATGGATGGAGACATATACATATGTAGGTATGGGTCTACATGACCATAGACATATATATTCATATATATGTGTTTCTCCACATCTATATAATGTATCATATATATGCCCATTTATAGCTGTCTCTGTGCATATATATATATATATATATATATATATATATATATATATATATATACATATACACATATATATATATAGATATATATGTATGCACATTCTATGTATACAGATATACCTATTTATGTCAATATATATAGATATCTATAACTAAATGTGCATACATATCTAAACAGATATACCCATTTATGTTGATATATATGTAGATATCCATAGCTATATGTGCATATATATATATCTATATATCTGTATATGTGTAGACATATATAGCTGTGTACATGTATATATTTGAGTTAGTATATGTGTATGTATATATCTATATCTCTCTCTCTCTATATATATATATATATATATATATATATATATATATATATATATATTTACATATATGTTTACCATATGTCCAGAACATGGAGTGGAGTCCTACCTTAGCACCAATAGTCCCAGCATCTTAGTGCAAGGGGATATCATGTATGTATTGCAGGTATATATGTAGACTGTTGCTTCTGTAAGAGGGGTTGTCTTAACAGACATGTGTGTGGGATGTCACATCTGCTTTTGACATGTACGTCATTGGTTACTGACAGACATCCTAAGGACATCATAGTACAGTACCACTGATAGCACAGTAATGATCATGTGGACTACAGCAGAGATATGACCAATATATGTGGACAGTCTGGAATTCTGGTCAGTCCAGAGGTGTACACTGATCCCCTTTATTTGAGACATGTGGACCACAACTGACAATGTGGATGTTAACAGCCATGTACATGGGTATATCATGTAAATACTGGACCACATATGCCCACACAGTTTATGCATTCGCACACACCAGTCTGTCCTGACACATAATACCTGGTGGTGCAGAGGACACATGGGCACATACTACGCAGTAGTTAGTGACATACATCTGTACAGAATATCAATGCACACAACAGTTATGGTGGCCTGGCAGCAGTATGTCTTGCAAATATCTGGACATAATAGCACACTGGGTAATTACACTAAGCTGCTAGGCATGTAATAAAGCACTGTGCAAACTACAAGCAGACTGCCACAACACTGGACTACATTTTGTATGGGGGATGCACATGTACCTGCAAATATAGCAGGCTCTACATGCATTTCACAGCACAGAGTAGACAACTGTGAGAAAGTGCATACCCACAACCAATGTGAACACAGCCGCATATGGTATGCAAGCTTAATATGACACTATATGGACTGTCTGATAAACACCATCCTCATATATGCCACTCACACACTAACCCTAGATAAATTGGGTCACGACACAGTGTGGTCCGATGCCTGTCCGTGATATGGGACACGTGTGTGTTTGGCCCTACAGACATGTGAGCCAATAGGATACCATACACTGGAGCAGCATGTAACATCAGTTAGAACAGGACCAAGAACAACAGCATCAACCACAGTCTGTGCACAGGCTAAGGTATGAATGCACAATACACATACTGTCAACAATCACCATAAGTACACAGACCCCATTGCTGTACACACAACCTCAGAATGCCCAGGTTATGTTCTCAGAAATAACCCCTACTATACATAACATGTCTAGCAGTCTAATATCTGACGGGCTTGTTATCAGGTATGATGTCAATAAATAATGGTTTACAGAACATATGAACCTCTTACTGCATAACATATGTACAAAGGTTGACAGACTTGTGGTTGGAGCCACAAATATTGGGCCAGTATTGGCATGTTGTTGTGATACTCTGATACATTTATTGTTGTAACAGGGTTTGTTGTGACATATGGCCGGCTAAGAACTTCCTGTATTCAACTGGACGTATAAGAGAATTTAAGTACCTTTATCTGCTCTTTTTTTTTTCAAAAATACAGTATTTAAATTGATTTTAACTGTGTGGAAGGAATATTAACTGAACTGGAAGTTAGTCAGTGTTTGCTGAACTTTGTTATTTGCTAGTAATTACAGGTGTGTGGGTAGTCACATTCTTTGATTTCCTGTCCTTGCCTATTTAAGTGGTACAGTGTGAAATATTTTCTGCTTAAAAACCTCAGCTTTGGGCTAAGAACTTGCTGTATTCAACTGGACGTATAAGAGAATTTAAGTACCTTTATCTGCTCTTTTTTTTTCAAAAAAAATACAGTATTTAAATTGATTTTAACTGTGTGGAAGGAATATTAACTGAACTGGAAGTTTTGACTCTGCTCTTCAGTTAGTCCCACCCTCCCTGTTTTTGTTTTGGTGTTAATCTTAGTGACCTTGCAACTGCCCGCCCCTTTTGTAAATTTGTGTTTGGATACTCCTTCTGGGCCCACCTAATTTGCTCACTCAACTGAGTGCAGTGAGATCATATTCTGATTTCAGGCACTCCTACTGTGTACAAAGAGAGCATCTGGGAAAGAAAAAAAAAGAAAAAAAAAATTAAGCTTGTTTCCTGCCTTTCCTGTTAAGTGGTATAGACTATTTGTAGGCTTCTGAGCCCCCAAGCCCTTCTGTGTTGGATGGAAGCCTTCTAGCTTATAACTAGCCAGTTTTCTAGTTTCAGCACTCAAATCTGTTTCTTTGATCTCAGCACTTATTCAGAAAACAAAAATGACATCTGCTTTTACTGTACTTGTGTTTCTACCTACTTTTTTTTACTTTTGCATCATCTTAAAAGTACTCAATTGTATTTATTACTGCTTGGTGTAACTCATTCTAAGCTTTTTGGTTTAAACACTTGGGCTTCGGACCAGCTGTTTTGCACTGAGAGGGTTTGTGGTCTGCACTGTAGTGGCAGAACAGGTAGCTTACATCCTTCTAGGTTGGGAACTGCTGATTAAGGGCTCAGTGTCTGTTATTCTAAAAGTGTATTAATTCTGGTTTAAGCGCTTGGGCTTTCAGGCCAGTTATTTTACATTAAGAGGGTTAGTGGTCTGCACTCTTGTGGGAGGAGAGGCTGGACTCTGCCCTTCTGAGCTGGGAATTTCTGGTTAAAGGCTTATAGTGCATGCATATCTGAACTGCTTCTTACTGAAGTTGGTGCACCTTGTTTGCTGTGGCATAGACTGGATTCGGGCCTGCTGGATCTAGCTTTGTTTGTGTAACTTGAGCACTAATCCAGGCATTCTCTAAAGTATTCAATTGTATTTATTACTGCTTGGTAGTAACTTGATTAAAGTGTAGCTATAATTCTAAGTCTTTTGGATTAAGCACTTGGGCTTCAGACCAGTTGTTTTACATTAGGAAGGTTTGTGGCATGCACTGTGGTGGCAGGACAGGTAGCTTTCATCCTTCTAAGTTGGGAACTGCTTGAGAGCCCAGCGTCTGTTATTCTTAACGTGTATTAGTTCTGGTTTAAGTACTTGGGCTTCAGACCAGTTATTTTACATTAAGAAGGTTTGTGGTCTGCACTCTTGTGGGAGAAGAGGCTGGAATCTGCCCTTCTGAGCTGGGAATTTCTGGTTAAGGGTTTATAGTGCCTGAATATTTGAACTGTATCTCACTGAAATTGGTATACCTTATTTGCTGTAGCATAGACTAGATCCAGGCCTGCTGAATCTAGCTTTGTTTATATGCTTGTTGTTTGTTTGCTTGTTATTTCCCTGGAACGCTAATTCCACCTAATACGCGGCTTCTCAGCGCTTCTGTGGATCACTAGTGATATCTGCATTGCTTACTGTACTTATTTCCTTGTTTCACTTGAAAGAAAGTTACTGTTTGTCATTTTTGCATTTAAGTTATCTGTAACACATTGCACTTAAGTTACCTGGCACTTGCTCACTAAAGCAATTATATAAGTCAGCACAGAAAATTAAAAGCACTACACCCTCACTCCCCACTGGCCGTGGTTTTCAATTATTAAGGAATTCCCAATATTATTCCAGCATGTCCAAGGGTGAGTTGTCAATCTCCTCTCTGGTCCAGCTGGTGAATCTGGGAATCTTGAGGCAATGTTCCAACTGCCTCATGTACACAGACAACCCTCTCCTCCTCCCAACAAATTCCAACACATGTGAGAGATGCAACCATATAGCCAAACTGGAGGCTAATCTCTCTCAACTCAGTACTGGCATAACCAGTCAGGAGGAGAAGGAAACCATACTCACTACAATTCTAGTCTCACATAGACCTACCACGACATCAAACCAAACACATAATCACACAAAATCATACTCGGAGGCTCTAAATAAAGATCTGCCGAAGCAGCAGAGACCTCCAAAGCAGACACCCAAGAAGCCGCTACCCCAAAACAAAACATGTGCAACACATATCTCACAAAGCCAGTGTGCCGAACAGTCACAGACTAAACAACACACCTGATACACTTGTAATAGGTGACTCTATCGTCAGGCACACTGACGTCCCACTCACCAGGCTGAACAAGGAGAGGGTCACGGTGAGCAGCCTGTCGGGTGCTAGGATCCGCCACATAACACATGCACTCAGGTCACTCCAAGGCAAGTACAAATATGACTCAGTCACTGTCCATGCTGGTGTGAATGACCTGAGATGTACCTCCCTGGACTACATGAAAAGAGACATAAAGGAGCTCTCTGAGCATTTAGCCCAGGCCGGTATGACCCTGACCTTGAGTAGCATCTTACCCTCACCAAGAATGATGCCACAATATGAAGACAAGATGATCAATTTCAACAATTGGCTTAAGTACTGGTGTCATTCAAAGGGGATCCAATGCCTGTCAGCTTGGGATGATATGCTCGACAAGCCACGATGCTTCACTACGGATGGCTTGCACCTGTCACCCCTGAGCTTTCGGATATTGGCAAAGGCTCTTGCTACCCCCATAGTGCCTTTTTTAGGCAAGGCTCAAAAGACAAACCCACCTCCATAGGTATCCCAAGGGTAAGAAACTAAGAGTAATGCTGCTCAACACCAGAAGTCTAAACCTCAAGATGCACGCACTCAAAACTCTCCTTAGCATGGAGAACATCGATATCTGTGCAGTAACAGAAACCTGGTTCAGGGCTCCCGAGAGCACCCCAGCACTACCAGGTTATACCTCATACCATGCTTTTCGGCCCCAAAACTTGGACCGAACCACAAAAGGAGGGGGAGTATCGATATTCATCAAAGATACCCACACCTCCAGGTTGGTGGCAAAGCACGAAGCATCAGAGACTATCCATGTGCAACTAACAGTGGGTAAAACAGCCTTCCAGTTTATAGCCTGCTACAGACCACCCTCCCAAACCCAGGAACCCCACTCTGCCTTCCTGAGAACACTGGAAAATATGAAGGTCTCTCCAAACACCATTATATTGGGTGACTTCAACTACCCAAACATAGACTGGGAGCATTACTCTAGCTCCAACACCCTAGCCCAAAGGTTACTAGAATTTATAAACTCAAATGCTATGGAACAACTTGTTACCACTCCCACAAGAGGGGAAAACATACTGGACCTGATCATCACCAACATGGGGACTCTGTGCTCCAGACCAGAAGTGTATCCCTCACTGGTAAGATCAGACCATAAACTAATCTCACTGGATATTCACATCCCGACCCCACCCCCTGCCCAGAAAACCACAGTGAAAAACTTCTCTAAAGCAAATTTCACACTCCTCAAAACTGAGGTGGAATCCTTCAAAGCCCCCGGGCCTGTGGAAAATACAGCCCAGACCACAGAATCCTTTATAAACGCATTCAATGAACACCTTCAGGAATGCATGGATCATGCGATCCCAAATAAAACCAAGACCCAATCCTCCAAAGGCAGATGTCCTGTCTGGTGGACCCTAGCCATAAACAAACTATACAATAGAAGGAGGAAGCTACTAAATGATAGAGCAAAATCCCAAAAAGGGAAGGCATCACTGATCAGTATTAGCAAACGGGCACACATAAAATTGTCTAAGGCCAGCTTCGAGAGAAAAATTGCACAGGACACTAAGGATAATCACAAGGCTTTCTTTAGTTATGTTAGGAAGCTGGGTGGTAATTCCCAGATATGCTCAGAATTAGTCTAAAATGACAAAAAATACACCGAACCCACAGACATTGCCAACATCCTAGCTGACAGGTTCAGCGCAAACTTCTCCCCTCCCCACCAAAGGGCAAATATCTATCCCAGCAGAGTGCTGCCCCTGACATCTCAGATGCTCAGGTAAGAGCCGCCCTCTCCAAAGCAAAAAACACAACATCAATGGGACCAGACGGTATCCCGGGCTGCGTCCTACATGAACTCCAAGAAGAGCTAAACCCAAACATAAAACTACTGTTCAATCTCAGCCTAACTACAGGATATGTGCCCAAAGAGTGGCGTACAGCAACAGTGGTCCCTCTCCATAAAGGTGGTGCCTCAACAGATCCTGGAAACTATCGCCATAAGCCTGACTAGCTTGTTCTGCAAAGCTATGGAAAGGATCATCATGGACCTCATAAATAAAGATATTGGGGACCTACAAACACTGGATCCTACCCAGTTTGGCTTTGTTAAGGGCAGATCCTGCCTCTTAAACCTGGTTGATTTCTTTGAAACAGTCACCAAGGCCATTGACGAGGGAAGGTGGTCCACACAGCCTACCTGGACCTCACAAAGCCTTCGATACAATACCCACTGGCATTATAGATAAGCTCACCAGCTTAAATATAACCCCCTATGTCACTAGATGGATTGCAAATTGGCTCAAGGACAGAACCCACATGGTTAGAATTGCTGGAGCCATGTCAGACTCCAAACCAGTTACAAGTGGTGTCCCACAAGGCTCAGTCCTGGGACCTCTCTTGTTCAGTATATATTTCTCGGAGGTACAGGCCAACACGGAAGGACTGTGGCTGACCAAGTTCACAGATGACTGCAAACTGGGCGCCATAATCGACTCTCCAGCCGACACAAGCATCCTCCAAAAGGGCCTCATAGAAACAGACAACTGGTGCCAGAGCCATGGCCTCAAGCTAAATGCCAAAAAGTGTATAGTCATCCCCTTTGGCAAAAACAAAGTGCCCACAAATTACCACATAGGTGGTAATCCATTAAGTACAGAAGAAGTAATTAGGGACATGGGGACCCAAGTTGATAGCAATCTCTCATTTGACAACCACGTGGCCAAAGTGGTTAGAAAAACATTTTATATAGCCCACCTAATCTTGAAGGGATTCACATCTAGATCAGGGGACGTCATCATGCCTCTTTACTCATCCCTCATCAGGCCCATAATTGAATACAATGCCCCTTTTGGGATGTACCTTACCAGACACCTGCAGCAACTGGAAAGACCCCAAAAGTACCTCACCAAGAGGATCAAAGGGCTCAAACAGATGCCATATGCTGCCCGGTTAAAGAAACTCCAGCTCTACTCAGTGGCATACCACCTGTTCAGAGGCGATCTGTGCCTGACGTATAAAGCCATGTCCAACCCAGAATTAATGGACATGCTGCACCTCAGAAAATCCAAATCCCATTGAGCTACGTGCTCGAGAGACTTGAACCTCAGCACTGAAATAAATAGGATATGCTGGTGGGACAGATTCATAACCCAGAGGCTCCCTTCACTCTGGAATAAAATCCCAGTCCAGGTTAGGCAGAGTCCCTCATTGACTCTCTTTAAGAGGAATCTTGATGAGTGGATGGGAGATCGTAGGTTTACCCCGGGTATCACTTCTGTGTCACTGTTAGACAGAGGCACAGTATACTAACCTCGAAAAAGGGCATAGCAAAATAAATTTAAAATGGGTGGCGAAAACCAAACACATTCTGGCTAGGCTTATAAATGCCCTAGGGCAGATAGCCTAGTATGAACCTATGAACCTATATGTCCTTTGAGGGATATAAAGCCAGTAACTTTCATGGCTGTCACTATGTATTGACTGAAATCCTCAGACTATGCTTCTGCAGTGCTAAGACAGGTGATCTGTGAGTAACACAAGATAACCCTACAGTTGGGAGTTTCCTCAAAACACATAACACTGTCATGACAGGTATTAGATCATGTAGACCAGCCATATCCACACACACCATGTTAAACCAACATCACTCCAAATGCAGAAGAGCAACACTTATATTTTGTAGTCATGTCTGGCATATCCCCCTCCTGTTTGTTGGCCTGTCTTCACAGTGTATGTTGTTAGAGGTAAATCCCAATACCATCTGTGATGCTTTTTGCCAAACACCAACATGAGGTCCTGCTCACAGTGAATGAAAAGGCCCAACACCCACATCATGTTCCTAGATATTGGAGTGTATTTCCATGCAATTGGCTATGAGAATGTTACCACAGCTGTTCCACATGCAATCAGCTAAAGGGGAGCTGCAATTCATGCAGAGGCCAACAGCTGATCATGCTGCTGCCTAAGCAAAGCAGGTGTACTTCTCCACATCCACCAGAGAGGGAGTGAGAGAGACAGACAGAGACAAAGTAAGTCAAGGAGGGGGTGGGAGTGTAAAACCTAAGCATGTTTGTGTCACACACTTACCAGTAAGGGGTTTCAAACCCCTGACTGACTATGTATTGCTATCACATGTCTATGCAGGCATTGCATGCGCTACATAGCTAACATGTTGGGGGAGCTGTCCAAAGGTATATCTGATGGTGACTGACATCTGCAACAGTGATATAGGAGCAATAAGGTAGGTGTAGTACACATACCTGTGCATATGAACAGGTGTCAATGTCAACACAGCCACATTCTCTCAGGGATTCACACTCATTAACACAGTTAGCAGGGTCAGGAATAGACTTCCTAACTAGCTAGTTTGCCACATTACAGTAATACGCAGGTATCACATGCACCACAGGGGTTATCCGGATGATATATGGGCAAAGGGTATGTGAAGGTGGCTGACATAATATGACATGCTTCAGTAGGCCAATGGGAGTTGTAGTGATTGTGAATGGAGTCAAAATCATTATACTCCACACACACACAGACACAGGATGCCAGTACTGACATGCATGGGTGCATTGCTTCACAGGTGTGTAGTGGTTGACTGTGCCAGAAGGCTGCCCAAGGCTAGGTGAAGTGTATACCTTGGCATCAGGCCACATGACAGTGGTCTGTCGTGTGGCTCAAGGATGTAGTGTCTGGATTGACCCTCACTGGTGGGTATTGTATTGTATTCACTATACAGTCATCTGGGTTACTATTGTGTGTGGAAAGTGTTGTGCAATTCTTGCCATGTATGTGTTCTATAGTCCATGACATGGACAGTGTCTGGGATGTGCACATATCCCACATGCATGTTCTGTGACATGTGGAACTGTACCTGGGGTGTCTGGGCCATGTTGTGTACACAGATTGTTATCATCAGATATGCCAGTCCTGACCTCATGTGGTGGGAACTGGCACTGGACACCAGGTTGACCCTGAACCTACATTGACAGCATGATACAGGTATTCCCTGGTGTCAGTGGCATCTATCCATACAGGACATGTGTTTAAGGCATGGCATGTCCTTTGTGGGTCACATTTGATGGCACTACAGTTGTTGCAGGCATCCAGTGGGGAACATAGTGAAGGTGCACTGTGTGCAATTATGTGCCTATAGTAGTGATGGGACAGGGTGCCCTGCCCTCTGTAGTCTGATGCAATCACACCATGGTTACTTTCTGTGGCAATATGCAGGGTACTACCAACAAAGCAGTTGTTGCCTAGGCGAGTGTGTTTGTGTATGAGACATGGGTTGAGAGTGTTCTCTGGGCAATACAAGGGTTGCCTAATTTGTTCGCCAGGCCTTGATGTCACATATAGGGGCATGGATTGGCAACCCCAGCCTTTCTGCTGTTTGATATCTGATATCCTTGTAAGGTGGACATTGTGACATATAATAGGCCTACCATATAAGAAATTTGCCAAACCCGCTCCACAATGAGTCCAGTTGTTACACACTCACAGCCACCTCCACACAGGGTATGAATGACAAACACAGACACACACATGCACCAAATCTCACAGTTGCCACGTCTGAGAATGGAACTTCTACCTAACTAGTACATCACACTACAACATTACACAGTTATAGCATGCGCCACAGATATTACTGGGCTACTCTTTCCCCATAGGTGTATTTCAAGGAGAATGACATTAGCAGGCTTGCTAAAGAAGGACATTGGAGGTTGTATTGACTGTGAATGGCCTCAAAAGCATTGTTCCCTACACAGACAAACACACACACAAACATCCACACTAGCCATGTCTGGGAATGGAACCTCTACTGAACTAGCATACCATATGACAGCATTATGCTGTTATAGGGCACACCACAGAGATTATTGGGCTACTCCTTCCACAAAGGTGTATTTCAAAATGAATGACATCAGCAGGCTTGCTAAAGTAGGGCATTGGAGGTTGTATTGACTGTGAATGGCCTCAAAAGCATTGCTCCCTACACAGACAAACAAATGCACACACAAACTTGCCATCTCTGGGAATGGAACCCCTACCAAACTAGTATATCACACTACAGCATTATGCTTTTATAGGATGCACCATGGAGATTACTGGGCTACTTCTTCCCCAAAGTTGTATTTCAAAATGAATGACATCAGCAGGCATGCAAAAGTAGGGTATTTGAAATTGTAGTGAGTGTGACAAGCCTAAAAAGCATTGATCCCTACAAAGACAAACACACACAGTTGCCAAGTTTGGGATTAGAACTCCTACCTAACTAGATTCTCACACTACAGCATTACACAGTTATAGGACACTCCACAGAGATTACTGGGCAACTCTTTTCCAAAGGTTTATTTCAAAGTGAATGACATCAGCAGGCTTGCCATAGTAGGGCAATGGGGAGGGCTGTGTGTGTGCACTGGCCATAACCCATTCATCTAGAGCCAGACCCACCACACTCAGGCATACACTGGTTTATATTCCACAGATACATGTATACAACTGCTAGATGACTACTGCCTTGTACAGTCACGTTGCACAGTTAGCACTAGCACCACAGAGTCTATAATGCTGAGGGATTCCAGAGGCAAATGTCTACAGTGAGTGACATTTACACATCATGTGGTTGTAGCCATTTGGTTGTGTCCTGGGTGGGGCAGGCCTCATGATGGAAGGCTCTTTGTCACTGTCACTCTCTTCCACACATCTATGTATGTGTACTTTTGGCATATTATAGTGTGCTGTCCTTGGATATATGTGTATATTCCTATTCAATGTGTGTGCAAAGCATGACTGGTGCATACTGAGGAGTGTATGCACTAACATCTGCATCTGTTAGATATGTATGGTCCACTGCTGTTGCCAGACATGGGCTTTATTTAAGCGTGTGAGCATGCCCATTATAACCTTTCAATATTTTGTTGTCTGACATTGCCTTCATTTTTCTAAGTGTGGGAGCATGCCCAGTATGACCTTCTGTATTGAATGTGTGACTCCATTCCAGGTAGATTGTACTCCAGTGCAGACTTTTGTGTTCTACACCTACAGTTAGCAAACTGGTTCTGCAGTATATCTGTAGAGCAGTTGACAATATGGGGTCAAAATGGGCAAAGGATAGTGGGTTACTGTAGGTAATTGTGTCTGTGCTGCTTCTGCTACATGGTCCTGGTGTTAGCAGAGATATTCAGACATGTGTACTGCTATAAACTGTGATGTTTTATGTCATCAAGTACTGACAGGTAGAGATATTTGCTTGCAGTGATGTCCTGGGGAACACAGGGTGAATGCAGCTGTGTCCAGTATTGTGGTCAAACACCTGCATAGTCTTGCAAAGTCATGCCATTCTGGAGGGGGAACTGCAGACACTTGCTGTTGGGTCTGTGTAAATGGTTCAACACCTTGGTACAGTGGTGGCAGAGGATTTCATACCTGTACATCCACTGATGTGACAGTATGGCCTTATCTTGCTGTGGCAATACCTCAAAGATGTACAGATTCACACAGGTTACCCAGAGGCAGGGGTCAAAAGACACGACATTACCCCTACATATTGTGGTTTACGAGCAGGTTTGCAGCCATCCATTCTTTTGTTTGCAGCCAGGGATAGTATGTGCACACGGCTGTGTTTCAGACTTCACACACTCAATGCTGCCAATGCTCCCATCCCCCCTCTATTATTCTATCCTCTTACATACATTATGCGAACATTCCCTGATATTTTCCCTATAGTTATCACCTCATCACAGCAGTATATTGGTGTTGGTCCACAGTTCATGCAGTAGGACATGGTGAAAATGTTACTGTGATTTGTCCACATGGCCTTGCATATGGGTTCTGAGGACTGTGTTATGTTGTTATTTGGGAGTCCATGACATAACATACATTGGCAGTACGGGTGAGACACAGGCCTTTGGCAGAGAGCTGTAGGCCATTTGGTAGTGATGCAGGCCAGCTGTAGCAAGCCATTGCATTCTGTCAGTCCTAAAGTCCCAGACTGCAATACAGTATATTCCCCTGGGTCGACATGGTAGGTGTGCTAGGTGTTCATGCCAATACCTTCTGTCAGTATTGATCCAGTGGTGTGGATTCTGGCAGGGTGCTGCTTACAGCTAGGAACACACCTGCATGGGACACCTGCTCTGCATGCTGCATTATTTTGCTATTGCCATACACAGGTGGGGGTCATATTGTACTAATTCCTAACAGCAGGGATAAGACCGGAGAGGTACCTGTGGGTGGTGGTTGGATGAGCTGGGTGCATATGTGCTATGGACACTACTTGCATCTGACTCACAGATATGCATGGGGCATTCCACTTATGCTGGCTTGTGCAGGGACATCAGCTGTTTCTCAATACATCATTCCTATGACCTTTGTGGTTTGCCAGTGTTTGGCCAGACAACAACGGTATTCCCTACTACAAGCCCAGATAATGTGCTGCAAACCTGTATGTACAATTCCAAGGGTGTGTCCATTTGACAGTTACATATTATACACTGTCTGGGGTACTTCCCCCTGTGTACTGCTTGTATATCTGGCCCGACAGTCATGCCATGTCCATCTTTCAGATGGTGACACATATTACTTCCAAACAATTACAATGGCTTACTGCTAGAATGTGTTATACTGGGAAGCATTGTGTTTGGCACTGCAGTTGTGAGGACTTGGCCCTGTCATCAGTAGTAGAGGCCAATGGCCACCAGGACAAACCTCACCATACGTACATACTGACCACTCACACAATATACAGCACACACCAACCTAACACACACAGACCTGCATATTGTACACATGCTACAATCTATCCTGCTACCTTGGCCTGCTCAGGTAATTTGTGCTCCACTGTTATTATACCTACACATACATGTTACTACAGTTCAACATAGGATTGTGGGGGGGCACACCTGTGTGTCACTACGTGTCTACATAGGATTGGGGGGGCACACCTGACTGTTACGATGTGTCTACATCGGATTGGGGGGGCACACCAGACTATTACTACATTTCTACATAGGATTAGGGGGGCACACCTGACACTTGTACACATTTGCTATGACTGTACTGGTATGTCGGGTGCTCCATTTCATTCTGTATTCTAACCTATCATGCTGACTAGAGGCATATCAGTGTACTACAGGTCTTAGGTTCGATTGACCTACATATCAGTTTCTGACTTCTTACCCTTCAGAACTAACATTCCACTGCCTGATCTGTTGTGGTCTGTCTGTGTAGGCCTGGGAGGGTGGTTACCCATAGCCATTATTCAGAGGCCTTAGCACAGCCTTTGTTTGTGTTTGTCTATACCTGTCCTGCTGACTGAGACTGTTGTTGGGTATGTGAGCTTCCCTGACTGGTATGTGTGTGTCATATGGACACACATGTGGCCCAGCACATTTCCTGCAGTGGGTTTTGTCACCATGAGTAGTACTGGCTACTATGGTGATACCAGTATTTGTTACAGATCTCATGCTGTCACTATAGGTGTCTACTATCTGATGACACCCCATTCAGCCACCCATTTCCCTTGCATGCTCACATCCATACCATAGATCCAAGTAACAACACATACAATTCCATTCGGCAATTGGTAGGAAGAGTGACTTACCTTGTGCCTGTGCCAGCATTGAGGATGGTGCTGGAGGGCTGCATATGTCAGATACACATAGTACACTCCCTATACATGGTTGAGCACAGGTAGTGTCATGTTTGGCATCCCTTTTACTGTATGTGTGAGTCACAGAGAGGAGTCATTCCCTGGGTCCCCACTGTGTCAGTGTATGTGCTATGCATTGCCTCTTTGCCAAGGCCAGGGCATACGGGGCACACCTCCTTCTGCCTACTGGGGCAGGCTCAGGTTGTTCCTCATACGAGTCACTCTGTGCCTGTGCAGGCCTTGACAATGGTGGTGGGCTGTGTGGCCCTGCCCCATGCTGTTCCTGTTGCAGTTGTTTCCACAGGATCATATTGTGTAGCATGGCACATATGATGACAATTTGAGTACATGTAGCTGGTGAGTGCTGCAAGGCTCCACCAGATGTATCCAGGCACCGGAATCATGACTTGAGTATCCCAAACACATGCTCTATTATAACTCTGGTCTGTGCGTGTGCCTCATTATGGCGTTCTTGTTCAGGTGTATGTGCATTTCTAATGGGTGTCATGGCTCCAGTACATAACCAGCATCCCCACACTAGGTGAACATTAGGGATGTCCCCATTGGCAAATCTCTGGTACAGCTGCATTAGATGCCAGCTGTGGGAGTTGTGATAGCTTCCAGAGCAGCCAACACACACATTCATTATAATGTCCTGGGCATCGCACAAGACCTGGCAGTTGATGAAGGGGATGCCCTTGCGGTTGATGTAGACCCTACCCTACTCACCAGGTGGTGCTTTGATGCATATGTGCATGCAGTCTATAGCACCACCTACAGAGTATTCTATTTGGTGGAAGAGATGCATATTGCTGGCCAACGCCTCACGGGTGTTGGGGAAATATACATGCTCACCGGCATGTGCTGACATGGCATCCAGGAACTGGTAGAGTACCCTGGATGCTGATGTCTGTGAGATCCCCATGATATCACCAGTTGGCCTTTGGAAGGTACCTGTGGCTAGTATTCTTAGGCCTACACATACCTTGGTATCCACTGGGATGGGTTCCCCTCTGTTAGTTCTGTGTGTCAGGCGTGGCTGGCACAGCTCAACAATTTGCTGTAGGAGGTCCCTGTCCACCCTATAGTGCTCCACTATCTCCAGCTAATGTAACCCCTGGTAGGTTACCCTGGTTCTGTACACTCTTCTCCGTCACCTCAATGTGGGTTGGTCAACAGCATTCTCATCCTCACCACCCTCAGCATCTTCCACATGTTGATGTACAATAGCGACTGCAGCCCTTATCATTTTGTTGTTTTTGTTTGTTAAAATTTCCCAGCTTGTATACACCGGTGGTGTACAATATGTGGGCAAAAAGAGAGAGAAAGGTGTTTGCATAGTTTATAATAGTTTTCTGGACTGGGCTGCTGCTTGTGTAATTGGCCGATTTTGATACATTTCACCTGCCAACTTTGCTAGTTCTCCTTGATTATCTTCCTACTGCAGTTTTCCCTTCCCATTGCCTTCCTGCTTATGCCTGGGGGCGTGCCGCACAAACACAATGGTCAAATGTGCATAGAGCTGCTATTTCCTGGTTTACTTTTTTTTCCCTTTAAAAGCCGGGGCATGGTGCGCACACCTGCTTAGGCAATGTAAAGAGTGCTAGGCAGCCTCAAACACAGCCCCTTGCTTAGCTCAGCTAAGCTAAGGGCAAACTTAAGCCACAGGGCTCCAATCCCTTACAGTATGCCTGACACACACCCCTATGATGTCAGCTAACTCTTAGGCTTGAACCATGCTATTCCTGCACTTACACCGGTGGGTGCTAACTAGCATTGAGGGGGAATCTGGGATTCAGTATCATTCCCCTCATTTGCATAGGATTGCCTGATAATGCATAGTTACAGGTCCCACACTGAGCCTCCCCCCCTTAGTAACCACTATTCACTGGCCATGTTGTCTTCGGCCTGCCATTGAGTATAATGACAAAATAGTGATTTTGGTTAGAATGCTTATTTCAGGTTATTTTTTATATTTTTGGCCCAATCCCATTTTTGTGCCGCTACCCTACACTTAAACAGCTGAAACCAGCTAAACAAAAATAAAAGTTTTTTTTTTTTAATTTTTGAACTGTTTTCCATGCCAATGGCCATATATTTGGCCAATGGCAAGGTTTCCACACTTTAGTTGGAGCTGTCATGGCTCCATTTTGCAGTTTGCAGAAATGTACTTGGTTACTAACCGAGTACATTCCTGCACACTACACTAGTCCTGCACTGCTGGCTGACAGCTTTCTGGATCACAAATTCAACTCATTTGCATTTTTTTCACCTGCAAATGGAGTAATTTGCATACAGAAGCTGTGTCCATGCATGAATAGTGCAGGAGCGCTCGTGCATGTCCCTGCAGCTTATTCCTGGATTGCACAGCAGCTATATTGCCTCCACGAGCTCTTGCACTGTTCCTGCACACCATGCAAGTCTTGCTGAATCCACAAGATTGTATTTTCAACTGTATTTACCTCCCCTGCTGGTTCTTTCCTTGTTTGCTTGTTTAATGTACCTGTCCTTTCTGAAGGGTGTGATTCTGCCCACGGTTCGGAAAATTTTCATTATTTGATATTTCCAGATCGTTGTATCTTTGGTTATGTCCGGTGTTTCTACTATTCCTGTTCAAGAGTCTTTCACTTCTCCTTAATCCTTCTTGATTTTCTTTGTCATCTCTTCCATTCTCTCTAGCTGTGGGTGTTTCCATTTCCCCAAAGTTAACAGTTGGCCCTCCCATATTATGCTGTTAACCAGCCACATTCCATCATGCGGGGTAGAAGGTTTTGGATAGGCAGTCCCTTATTCATATGCCTGTCTATCCCTATTCAACTTTTTAACTTTTGTAATTTTGAGTTTTGACAAAGATAAAAAATATACAATTAAATATAGATTGGAATGCCAATCAAAAATGGTAGTTTATATTGCCCAGTGACAGCACTGACCAGCATTCTACATCGGGAAGATGGATACAAAGCTTAAGGAACGCGTATACAATCACATTTACTGTATAAATAGAACAAACATGATAACGCATTAGCAAGGCATATTATGGATAACCCAGATCATAAATTTAGATTCAGATGAATAGATCAAATTAAGAGTAGAAACAGAGGGGCTCCAGAATCATTGATGTTGGAAAGGTTGGAGTTGTTATGTCTACTATGGACAAGTGATTGCTGCTTCCTAGGCTTAAATGAAGTTATCTCAATTTTGTGTGGGCTAAAACTTAAAAGTTTGTTGTGGTAAAAGCATTTTACAGTGATAAGAAGTATTATTAAATTAGTTAGAAAAGTATGGATATAAAATATTTTAAGGTTACTAGAAAGTGTATGGACTTTTAGAGAAATATGGTTTACATAGTGTATGATTTTAGAACTTATAAATTGGGGAGAGGGAGTAAATGAAGTGAAATAGTTAAACCAGAGTGTAGTAGATTGATTGATGGACTATTATGATTGGTTGGTTTTAAAATAAAAATGGCAAGTATGGATCGTTTGCTATCTGAAAAAGCTTTGCTATAAGTGAGATGAAAAGTACTTAATAAAATGATTCTGATATTCAGCTACTCATTTTGTACCTTGCAGTAGTAATTGTTGTTTTGTTGGTGTCCTTTTTTCCTGGTTTGTGATGTCCTCACTAGTTAGATCAGGTCAAAAAGAGGCTTCCCTTGAAATAAATACAAAACTAGAATTCCCACCTAACCAAAACTTCTAAGAAGTTTTCTAAGGCAAACTATCTCCTATTTAGTGATGCATAGCTAGTTTCCAAGCTCTCCCAAACCTAGAAAACATAGAAGTCTATGCGAAGGCATGCACAAAACCCTTGTATGACCATATAAATAACTGCATAGACATAAAAGTACCAGACCAAAATAAGCCTAGGACAAACAGCAAAAACAAGTCACCCTGGTGGACCTCTGGTATAAATAGGCTGTACAAAAAAGAGAAAAAAATCCTTTTCTTGAAGTAAGATAGAATATGCACAAAAGAGCAAAAACTTCTTCATTCATCCAAACAAGCAAATCAGGGGACTAGTCAAGCACTTAATAGCAAATTTTGAGGCATAAATAGCCTTCAAAGCTAAGGATAACCATAAGGCATTTTTCATTTATGTCTTGCAACCTTAAGGGCAATACCCAACAATGTGCAGAATTAGTTGTAGACAGCATCACCTCTATTCAGCCAGAAAATATAGCAAATCTACAGGCATGTAAATTCAGCTAAACTTTCACCTTCCCATCACCTCCGATTATCCCCCAAAGAAATAACCTTGACAATTCCTCTACCATCTATCATCAAAGAACAGGTCACCACTGTGCCCTCTAAAGCTAAAATAATAGCTTTGATGGTCCTGATAGTATCCCAGGATGCCTCTTAAATAGCTAGCAACAGGATCCATCAGGCCCACAAGGATCTCTATTTAACCATAGCCTCTAGACTGGCTTTGTCTATGTGGAGTGGAAGACAGAAACAGTCATCCCTCTACCTAAAAGGTTAGAGACCTATACATTTTACTAGTCTTGTATACAAGGCTATGGAAAGAATAATCATTGCTCTGATAAATAACAACATAGGAAACCTCCAAACACTGGACCCAACTCACTTTTGCTTTGTTGAGGGCAAGTCATGTCTGCTTGATCTGGTGGAATGTATTGAGAAAGTCACTATGGCCATGGATGAGGGTAAAACAGTGCATACTGCCTACTGTCACCTGGTTAAGGCATTTGACACAATAGCCCACCTATAGATAAACTAAAAAAAATGGACATAAATCCCTACAGCACCAGATGGATAGCTGAATAGCTCATGGACTTGACATGTGGCATTACAGTGGGCGAATCCAAATCCAGCAGGAGGCCAAGGTGTGCCAAGGTGTTCATTGCTGAGAACTCTCCTGCTCAGATGATACGTCTTTGAAGTCAAGGCTAAAGTAGAAGGCATTTGGCTGACTAAGGTTGCTGACAACTGTAAGTTTGGGGCAATCACTGAATTTCCCAGTGATATAAATATCCTTCAAAAGGGTATGACTCAGACAAATGACTGGTGCAGGAGCCATGGCCTAAAATTAAATGCAAAAAAATGCATAATCATACCCTTTGGGAAGTCAAATACCCCTGCAAATGACAACATTAATAGCAAACCCCTAAGAGTGGACTCATAGGTAAGTGATCTAAGTACACAGATAGATGGCCTGAAGTTTGAATGCCATACATCCACAGTGGTGAGAAAGTCCTTCTATGTGGGACAGCTTATAAGTAAAAGCATGGCATCCAGATCCAAGGAAGTTATAGTCCCACTGTACTCGGCCCTCATCAGACCAATAATCGAGTACAATGTACCTTTGGAATGTACTTGACAAGGCATTTACAACAACTGGAGCAGCCTTAGAAGTTTCCTACAAGAAATACAGGGTGTAAACAACACATGTCCTGTGCAGATACACAAAAAGCTTCATCCATGTACTTTGTCTCCTATCGATTATTAAGGGCTGCTCTATGCCTAACTTACAAGGCATTCACAAATCCAGCTCTGATGGAACTGTTACACATTCACAAGATAAACTGTATGAGGGTCACCCAATCTGGGGATCTAAACTCGCCCTGAGCCACAAGCAAAACATGATGGAGAGATAGGTATGTTTCTCAGGGGATGCCCTTGCGGTTGATGTAGACCCTACCCTGCTCACCAGATGGTGCTTTGATGCATATGTGCATGCAGTCTATAGCACCCACTACTTCAGAGTATTCTATTTGGAGAATGAAACGCATATTGCTGGCCAACGCCTCACGAGTGTTGTGGAAATATATGTGCTCACCGGCATGTGCTGACATGGCATCCAGGAACTGGTGCAGTGCCCTGGATGCTGATGCATGTGAGATCCCCATGATATCCCCAGTTGGCTTTTGGAAGGTAACTGTTGCTAGTATTCTTAGGCCTACACATACCTTGGTATCCACTGGGATGGGTTCCCCTCTTTTTGTTCTGTGTATCAGGTGTGGCTGGCACAGCTCAACAATTTGCTCTAGGAGGTCCCTGTCTACCTTATAGCGTTCCACTATCTCCAGCTCATGCAGCCCTTGGTAGGGTACCCTGGGTCTGAACACACTTTTCCGTCTCCTCACTGTGGGTTGGTCAACAGCATTCTCATCCTCATCACCCTCAGCCTCTTCCACATGTTAATGTACGATAACTACTGCAGCCCTATTATTTTGTTGATTTTGTTTGTTAAAATTTCCCCACTTGTATACACCGGTGGTGTACAGTATGTGGGAATAACCAGAGATAAAGATGTTTGCAAAGTTTATAGTAGTTTTCTGGGCTGGGCTGCTGCTTGTGTAATTGGCTGATTCTGATACATTTCACCTGCCAGCTATGCTAGTTCTCCCTGATTATCTTCCTACTGCAGGTTTCCCTTCCCATTGCCTTCCTGTTTATGCCAGGGGACGCGCCGCACAAACTCAGTGCTCAAATGTGCATAGAGCTGCTATTTCCTGGTTTACTTTTTCCCTTTAAAACCTGGTGCATAGTGCGCACACATACTTAGGCAATGTAGAGTGCTAGGCAGCCTGAGACACACCCCCTTGCTTAGCTCTGCTAAGCTAAGGGCAAACCCAAGCCACAGGGCTCTAGTCCCTTACAGTATGCCTGACACCCCACACTATGATGTCAGCTAACTCTTAGGCTTGAACCATGCTATTCCTGCACTTACACCTTGGGTGCTGGCTAGCATTGAGGGGGAATCTGGGATTCAGTATCATTCCCCTAATTTGCATAGGATTGCTTGCTAATGCATAGTTACAGTCACCACACTCAGCTTCCCCCCTTAGTAACCACTGTTTTCTGGCCATATTGTCTTCTGCCTGCCATTGAGTATAATGACAAAATAGTGATTTTTGGTTAGAATGCTTATTTCAGATTATTTTTTATATTTTTGGCCCGATCCCATTTGTGCGTTGCTACCCAATGCTTTAACAGACGAAACCAGCTAAACAAAAATAAAAGTTTTTTTTTTTTTTTTTTTTTTAACTATTTTCCATGCCAATGGCCAAATATTTGGCCACTGGCATGGTTTCCACACTTTATTTGGAGCTGTCATGGCTCCATTTTGTAGTTTGCAGAAATGTACTCGGTTAGTAACTGAGTACATTTCTGCACAATACACTAGTCCTGCATGGCTGGCTGACAGCTTTCTGGATCACAAATTCACCTCATTTGGATGTTTTTCACCTGCAAATGGGGTAATTTGTATACAGAAGCTGTGTCCATGCAGGAATATTGCGGGATCGCTCATGCATGTCTCTGCAGCTTATTCCTGGATCGCACAGCAGTCATATTGCCTCCAGGAGCTCCTGCACTGTTCCTGCACACCGTGCAAGGCTTGCTGAATCCGCGGGATTGTATTTTAAACTGTATTTACCTCCTCTGCTGGTTCTTTCCTTGTTTGCTTGTTTGATGTACTTGTCCTTTCTGAGGGATGTGATTCTGCCCTCGGTTCAGAAAATTTTCATTATTTGATATTTCCTGATCGTTGTATCTTTGGTTATGTCTGGTGTTTCTATTATTCATGTTCAAGAGTCTTTCACTTCTCCATAATCCTTCTTGACTTTCTTTGTCATCTCTTCCACTCTCTCTATTTGTGGGTGTTTCCATTTCCCCAGTGTTAACTGTTGACCCTCTCGTATTATGCTGTTGACCAACCACATTCCATCATGCAAGGTAGAAGGTTTTGGATAGGCAGTCCCTTGTTCATATGCCTGTCTATCCCTATTAAATTTCTTAACTTTTGTAATTTTCAGTTTTGCCAAAGATAAAAAATATACTATTAAATATAGACTGGACTGCCAATCAAAAATGGTAGTTTATATTGCACAGTGCCAGCACTGTCCAGCATTCTACATCGGGAAGATGGATAGAAAGCTTCAGGAATGCATATACAAACATATTTACTGTATAAATAGAACAAACATGATAACGCATTAGCAAGGCATATTATGGGTAACCCAGATCATAAATTTAAATTCCGATGAATAGATCAAATTAAGAGTAGTAACAGAGGGGCTCCAGAATCATTGATGTTGGAAAGGTTGGAGTTGTTATGGCAACACCGGACAAGTGCTTGCAGCTTCCTAGGCTTAAATAAAGTTACCTCAATTTTGTGTGTGCTAAAACTTAAAAGTTTGTTGAGGTAAAAGCATTTTACAGTGATAAGAAGTATTATTAAATTAGTTAGAAAAGTATGGATATAAAATATTTTAAGGTTACTAGAAAATCTATGGACTTTTAGAGAAATATGGTTTACGTAGTGTATGATTTTAGAACTTATAAATTGGGGAGTGAGAGTAAATGAAGTGAAATAGTTAAACCAGAGTGTAGTAGATTGATTGATGGACTATTATTATTGGTTGGTTTTAAAATAAAAATGGCAAGTATGGATCGTTTGTTATCTGAAAAAGCTTTGCTATAAGTGAGATGAAAAGTGCTTAATAAAACAATTCTGACATTCAGCTACTCATTTTGTACCTTGCAGTAGTAATTGTTGTTTTGTTGGTGTCCTTTTTTCTTGGTTTGTGATGTCCTCACTAGTTAGATCAGGTCAAAACGAGGCTTCCCTTGAAATAAATACAAAACTAGAATTCCAACCTAACCAAAACTTCTAAGAAGTTTTCTAAGGCAAACTATCTCCTATTTAGTGATGCATAGCTAGTTTCCAAGCTCTCCCAAACCTAGAAAACATAGATGTCTATGCGAAGGCATGCACAAAACCCTTGTATGACCATATAAATAACTGCATAGACATAAAAGTACCAGACCTAAATAAGCCTAGGACAAACAGCAAAAACAAGTCACCCTGGTGGACCTCTGGTATAAATAGGCTGTACAAAAAAGAGAAAAAAATCCTTTTCTTGAGTAAGATAGAATATGCACATAAGAGCAAAAACATCTTCATTCATCCAAACAAGCAAATCAGGGGACTAGTCAAGCACTTAATAGCAAATTTTGAGGCATAAATAGCCTTCAAAGCTAAGGATAACCATAAGGCATTTTTCATTTATGTCTTGCAACCTTAAGGGCAATACCCATCAATGTGCAGAATTAGTTGTATACAGCATCACCTCTATTCAGCCAGAAAATATAGCAAATCTACAGGCATGTAAATTCAGCAAAAATTTCACCTTCCCATCAACTCCGATTATCCCCCAAAGAAATACCCTTGACAATTCCTCTACCATCTATCATCAAAGAACAGGTCACCACTGTGCCCTCTAAAGCTAAAATAATAGCTTTGATGGTCCTGATAGTATCCCAGGATGCCTCTTAAATAGCTAGCAGCAGGATCCATCAGGCCCACAAGGATCTCTATTTAACCATAGCCTCTAGACTGGCTTTGTCTATGTGGAGTGGAAGACAGAAACAGTCATCCCTCTACCTAAAAGGTTAGAGACCTATACATTTTACTAGTCTTGTATACAAGGCTATGGAAAGAATAATCATTGCTCTGATAAATAACAACATAGGAAACTTCCAAACACTGGACCCAACTCACTTCTGCTTTGTTGAGGGCAAGTCATGTCTGCTTGATCTGGTGGAATGTATTGAGAAAGTCACTATGGCCATGGATGACGGTAAAACAGTGCATACTGCCTACTGTCACCTGGTTAAGGCATTTGACACAATAGCCCACCTATAGATAAACTAAAAAAAAATGGACATAAATCCCTACAGCACCAGAGGGATAGCTGAATAGCTCATGGACTTGACATGTGGCATTACAGTGGGCGAATCCAAATCCAGCAGGAGGCCAATTACTAGTGGTGTGCCAAGGTGTTCATTGCTGAGAACTCTCCTGCTCATATGATATGTCTTTGAAGTCAAGGCTAAAGTAGAAGGCATTTGGCTGACTAAGGTTGCTGACAACTGTAAGTTTGGGGCAATCACTGAATTTCCCAGTGATATAAATATCCTTCAAAAGGGTATGACTCAGACAAATGACTGGTGCAGGAGCCATGGCTTAAAATTAAATGCAAGAAAATGCATAATCATACCCTTTGGGAAGTCAAATACCCCTGCAAATGACAACATTAATAGCACACCTCTAAGAGTCAACTCAGAGGTAAGTGATCTATGTACACAGATAGATAGCCTGAAGTTTGAATGCCATACATCCACAGTGGTGAGAAAGTCCTTCTATGTGGGACAGCTTATAAGTAAAAGCATGGCATCCAGATCCAAGGAAGTTATAGTCCCACTGTACTCGGCCCTCATCAGACCAATAATCGAGTACAATGTACCTTTTGGAATGTACTTGACAAGGCATTTACAACAACTGGAGCAGCCTTAGAAGTTTCCTACAAGAAATACAGGGTGTAAACAACACATGTCCTGTGCAGATAAACGAAAAGCTTCATCCATGTACTTTGTCTCCTACCGATTATTAAGGGCTGCTCTATGCCTAACCTACAAGGCATTCACAAATCCAGCTCTGATGGAACTGTTACACATACACAAGATAAACTGTATGAGGGTCACCCAATCTGGGGATCTAAACTCGCTCTGAGCCACAAGCAAAACATGATGGAGAGATAGGTATGTTTCTCAGGGGATGCCCTTGCGGTTGATGTAGACCCTACCCTGCTCACCAGGTGGTGCTTTGATGCATATGTGCATGCAGTCTATAGCACCCACTACTTCAGAGTATTCTATTTGGAGGATGAAATGCATATTGCTGGCCAACGAATCACTGGTGTTGTGGAAATATATGTGCTCACCGGCATGTGCTGACATGGCAACCAGGAACTGGTACAGTGCCCTGGATGCTGATGCATGTGAGATCCCCATGATATCCCCAGTTGGCTTTTGGAAGGTATCTGTTGCTAGTATTCTTAGGCCTACACATACCTTGGTATCCACTGGGATGGGTTCCCCTCTTTTTGTTCTGTGTGTCAGGCGTGGCCGGCACAGCTCAACAATTTGCTGTAGGAGGTCCCTGTCTACCTTATAGCGCTGCACTATCTCCAGCTCAAGCACCCCTCGGTAGGGTACCCTGGGTCTGAACACACTTTTCCGTCTCCTCACTGTGGGTTGGTCAACAGCATTCTCATCCTCATCACCCTCAGCCTCTTCCACATGTTAATGTACGATAACTACTGCAGCCCTATTATTTTGTTGTTTTTGTTGGTTAACATTTCCCCGCTTGTATACACCGGTGGTGTACAGTATGTGGGAATAACCAGAGGTAAAGATGTTTGCAAAGTTTATAGTAGTTTTCTGGGCTGGGCCACTGCTTGTGTAATTGGCTGATTCTGATACATTTCGCCTGCCAGCTATGCTAGTTCTCCCTGATTATCTACCTACTGCAGGTTTCCCTTCCCATTGCCTTCCTGTTTATGCCAGGGGGCGCACCGCACAAACTCAGTGCTCAAATGTGCATAGAGCTGCTATTTCCTGGTTTACTTTTTTCCCTTTAAAACCTGGTGCATAGTGCGCACACATACTTAGGCAATGTAGAGTGCTAGGCAGCTTCAGACACACCCCCTTGCTTAGCTCTGCTAAGCTAAGGGCAAACCCAAGCCACAGGGCTCTAGTCCCTTACAGTATGCCTGACACCCCTCACTATGATGTCAGCTAACACTTAGGCTTGAACCATGCTATTCCTGCACTTACACCTTGGGTGCTGGCTAGCATTGAGGGGGAATCTGGGATTCAGTATCATTCCCCTAATATGCATAGGATTGCTTGCTAATGCATAGTTACAGGCCCCACACTCAGCTTCCCCCCTTAGTAACCACTATTTTCTGGCCATGTTGTCTTCTGCCTGCCATTGAGTATAATGACAAAATAGTGATTTTTGGTTAGAATTCTTATTTCAGATTATTTTTTATATTTTTGGCCCGATCCCATTTGCGCGTTGCTACCCAATGCTTAAACAGACGAAACCAGCTAAACAAAAATAAAATTTTTTTTTTTTTAACTATTTTCCATGCCAATGGTCAAATATTTGGCCACTGGCATGGTTTCCACACTTTATTTGGAGCTGTCATGGCTCCATTTTGCAGTTTGCAGAAATGTACTCGGTTACTAACTGAGTACATTTCTGCACAATACACTAGTCCTGCATGGCTGGCTGACAGCGTTCTGGATCACAAATTCACCTCATTTGGATGTTTTTCACCTGCAAATGGGGTAATTTGTATACAGAAGCTGTGTCCATGCAGGAATATTGCGGGATCGCTCGTGCATGTCCCTGCAGCTTATTCCTGGATTGCACAGCAGTCATATTGCCTCCAGGAGCTCCTGCACTGTTCCTGCACACCGTGCAAGGCTTGCTGAATCCGCGGGATTGTATTTTAAACTGTATTTACCTCCTCTGCTGGTTCTTTCCTTGTTTGCTCATTTGATGTACTTGTCCTTTCTGAGGGATGTGATTCTGCCCTCGGTTCAGAAAATTTTCATTATTTGATATTTCCTGATCGTTGTATCTTTGGTTATGTCTGGTGTTTCTATTATTCATGTTCAAGAGTCTTTCACTTCTCCATAATCCTTCTTGACTTTCATTGTCATCTCTTCCACTCTCTCTATTTGTGGGTGTTTCCGTTTCCCCAGTGTTAACTGTTGGCCCTCCCGTATTATGCTGTTGACCAACCACATTCCATCATGCAAGGTAGAAGGTTTTGGATAGGCAGTCTCTTGTTCATATGTCTGTCTATCCCTATTAAACTTTTTAACTTTTGTAATTTTCAGTTTTGCCAAAGATAAAAAAAATATACTATTAAATATAGATTGGACTGCCAATCAAAAATGGTAGTTTATATTGCACAGTGACAGCACTGTCCAGCATTCTACATCGGGAAGCTGGATAGAAAGCTTCAGGAATGCATACACAAACACATTTACTGTATAAATAGAACAAACATGATAACGCATTAGCAAGGCATATTATGGGTAACCCAGATCATAAATTTAAATTCCGATGAATAGGTCAAATTAAGAGTAGTAACAGAGGGACTCCAGAATCATTAATGTTGGAAAGGTTGGAGTTGTTATGGCAACACCGGACAAGTGCTTGCTGCTTCCTAGGCTTAAATAAAGTTACCTCAATTTTGTGTGTGCTAAAACTTAAAAGTTTGTTGAGGTAAAAGCATTTTACAGTGATAAGAAGTATTATTAAATTAGTTAGAAAAGTATGGATATAAAATATTTTAAGGTTACTAGAAAATGTATGGACTTTTAGAGAAATATGGTTTACGTAGTGTATGATTTTAGAACTCATAAATTGGGGAGTGGGAGTAAATGAAGTGAAATAGTTAAACCAGAGTGTAGTTGATTGATTGATGGACTATTATGATTGGTTGGTTTTAAAATAAAAATGGCAAGTATGGATCGTTTGCTATCTGAAAAAGCTTTGCTATAACTGAGATGAAAAGTGCTTAATAAAACGATTCTGACATTCAGCTACTCATTTTGTACCTTGCAGTAGTAATTGTTGTTTTGTTGGTGTCCTTTTTTCCTGGTTTGTGATGTCCTCACTAGTTAAATCAGGTCAAAAAGAGGCTTCCCTTGAAATAAATACAAAACTAAAATTCCCACCTAACCAAAACTTCTAAGAAGTTTTCTAAGGCAAACTACCTCCTATTTAGTGATGCATAGCTAGTTTCCAAGCTTTCCCAAACCTAGAAAACATAGAAGTCTATGCGAAGGCATACACAAAACCCTTGTATGACCATATAAATAAATGCATAGACATAAAAGTACCAGACCAAAATAAGCCTAGGACAAACAGCAAAAACAAGTCACCCTGGTGGACCTCTGGTATAAATAGGCTGTACAAAAAAGAGAAAAAAATCCTTTTCTTGAAGTAAGATAGAATATGCACAAAAGAGCAAAAACGTCTTCATTCATCAATACAGGCAAATCAGGGGACTAGTCAAGCACTTAATAGCAAATTTTGAGGCATAAATAGCCTTCAAAGCTAAGGATAACCATAAGGCATTTTTCATTTATGTCTTGCAACCTTAAGGGCAATACCCAACAATGTACAGAATTAGTCGTATACAGCATCACCTCTATTCAGCCAGAAAATATAGCAAATCTACAGGCATGTAAATTCAGCTAAAATTTCACCTTCCCATCACCTCCGATTATCCCCCAAAGAAATACCCTTGACAATTCCTCTACCATCTATCATCAAAGAACAGGTCACCACTGTGCCCTCTAAAGCTAAAACAATAGCTTTGATGGTCCTGATAGTATCCCAGGATGCCTCTTAAATAGCTAGCAACAGGATCCATCAGGCCCACAAGGATCTCTATCTAACCATAGCCTCTAGACTGGCTTTGTCTATGTGGAGTGGAAGACAGAAACAGTCATCCCTCTACCTAAAAGGTTAGAGACCTGTACATTTTACTAGTCTTGTATACAAGGCTATGGAAAGAATAATCATTGCTCTGATAAATAACAACATAGGAAACCTCCAAACACGGGACCCAACTCACTTTTGCTTTGTTGAGGGCAAGTCATGTCTGCTTGATCTGGTGGAATGTATTGAGAAAGTCACTATGGCCATGGATGAGGGTAAAACAGTGCATACTGCCTACTGTCACCTGGTTAAGGCATTTGACACAATAGCCCACCTATAGATAAACTAAAAAAAATGGACATAAATCCCTACAGCACCAGATGGATAGCTGAATAGCTCATGGACTTGACATGTGGCATTACAGTGGGTGAATCCAAATCCAGCAGGAGGCCAATTACTAGTGGTGTGCCAAGGTGTTCATTGCTGAGAACTCTCCTGCTCAGATGATACGTCTTTGAAGTCAAGGCTAAAGTAGAAGGCATTTGGCTTACTAAGGTTGCTGACAACTGCAAGTTTGGGGCAATCACTGAATTTCCCAGTGATATAAATATCCTTCAAAAGTGTATGACTCAGACAAATGACTGGTGCAGGAGCCATGGCCTAAATTGAAATGCAAAAAAATGCATAATCATACCCTTTGGGAAGTCAAATACCCCTGCAAATGACAACATTAATAGCACAACCCTAAGAGTGGACTCAGAGGTAAGTGATCTAAGTACACAGATAGATGGCCTGAAGTTTGAATGCCATACATCCACAGTGGTGAGAAAGTCCTTCTATGTGGGACAGCTTATAAGTAAAAGCATGGCATCCAGATCCAAGGAAGTTATAGTCCCACTGTACTCGGCCCTCATCAGACCAATAATCGAGTACAATGTACCTTTTGAAATGTACTTGACAAGGCATTTACAACAACTAGAGCAGCCTTAAAAGTTTCCTACAAGAAATACAGGGTGTAAACAACACATGTCCTGTGCAGATAAACGAAAAGCTTCATCCTTGTACTTTGTCTCCTACCGATTATTAAGGGCTGCTCTACGCCTAACTTACAAGGCATTCACAAATCCAGCTCTGATGGAACTGTTACACATTCACAAGATAAACTGTATGAGGGTCACCCAGTCTGGGGATCTAAACTCGCCCTGAGCCACAAGCAAAACATGATGGAGAGATAGGTATTTTTCTCAGGGGATGCCGTTGCGGTTGATGTAGACCCTACCCTGCTCACCAGGTGGTGCTTTGATGCATATGTGCATGCAGTCTATAGCACCCACTACTTCAGAGTATTCTATTTGGAGGATGAAATGCATATTGCTGGCCAACGCCTCATGGGTGTTGTGGAAATATATGTGCTCACCGGCATGTGCTGACATGGCATCCAGGAACTGGTGCAGTGCCCTGGATGCTGATGCATGTGAGGTCCCCATGATATCCCCAGTTGGCTTTTGGAAGGTAACTGTTGCTAGTATTCTTAGGCCTACATATACCTTGTTATCCACTGGGATGGGTTCCCCTCTTTTTGTTCTGTGTGTCAGGCGTGGCCGGTACAGCTCAACAATTTGCTGTAGGAGGTCCCTGTCTACCTTATAGCACTCCACTATCTCCAGCTCATGCAGCCCTTGGTAGGGTACCCTGGGTCTGAACACACTTTTCCGTCTCCTCACTGTGGGTTGGTCAATAGCATTCTCATCCTCATCACCCTCAGCCTCTTCCACATGTTAATGTACGATAACTACTGCAGCCCTATTATTTTGTTGTTTTTGTTTGTTAAAATTTCCCCGCTTGTATACACCGGTGGTGTACAGTATGTGGGAATAATCAGAGGTAAAGATGTTTGCAAAGTTTATAGTAGTTTTCTGGGCTGGGCTGCTGCTTGTGTAATTGGCTGATTCTGATACATTTCACCTGCCAGCTATGCTAGTTCTCCCTGATTATCTTCCTACTGCAGGTTTCCCTTCCCTTTGCCTTCCTGTTTATGCCAGGGGCCGCACCGCACAACTCAGTTCTCAAATGTGCATAGAGCTGCTATTTCCTGGTTTACTTTTTTCCCTTTAAAACCTGGTGCACAGTGGGCACACATACTTAGGCAATGTAGAGTGCTAGGCAGCCTCAGACACACCACCATGCCTAGCTCTGCTAAGCTAAGGGCAAACCCAAGCCACAGGGCTCTAGTCCCTTACAGTATGCCTGACACCCCTCACTATGATGTCAGCTAACTCTTAGGCTTGAACCATGCTATTCCTGCACTTACACCTTGGGTGCTGGGTAGCATTGAGGGGGAATCTGGGATTCAGTATCATTCCCCTAATTTTCATAGGATTGCTTGCTAATGCATAGTTACAGGCCCCACACTCAGCTTCCCCCCTTAGTAACCACTATTTTCTGGCCATGTTGTCTTCTGCCTACCATTGAGTATAATGACAAAATAGTGATTTTTGGTTAGAATGCTTATTTCAGATTATTTTTTATATTTTTGGCCCGATCCCATTTGCGCGTTGCTACCCAGTGCTTAAACAGACGAAACCAGCTAAACAAAAATAAAAGTTTTTTTTTTTTTTTTTAACTATTTTCTATGCCAATGGCCAAATATTTGGCCACTGGCATGGTTTCCACACTTTATTTGGAGCTGTCATGGCTCCATTTTGTAGTTTGCAGAAATGTACTCGGTTACTAACTGAGTACATTTCTGCACAATACACTAGTCCTGCATGGCTGGCTGACAGCTTTCTGGATCACAAATTCACCTCATTTGGATGTTTTTCACCTGCAAATTGGGTAATTTGTATACAGAAGCTGTGTCCATGCAGGAATATTGCGGGATCGCTCGTGCATGTCCCTTCAGCTTATTCCTGGATCGCACAGCAGTCATATTGCCTCCAGGAGCTCCTGCACTGTTCCTGCACACCGTTCAAGGCTTGCTGAATCCACGGGATTGTATTTTAAACTGTATTTACTTCCTCTGCTGGTTCTTTCCTTGTTTGCTTGTTTGATGTACTTGTCCTTTGTGAGGGATGTGATTCTGCCTCGGTTCAGAAAATTTTAATTATTTGATATTTCCTGATCGTTGTATCTTTGGTTATGTCTGGTGTTTCTATTATTTATGTTCAAGAGTCTTTCACTTCTCCATAATCCTTCTTGACTTTCTTTGTCATCTCTTCCACTCTCTCTATTTGTGGGTGTTTCCGTTTCCCCAGTGTTCACTGTTGGCCCTCTCGTATTATGCTGTTGACCAACCACATTCCATCATGCAAGGTTGAAGGTTTTAGATAGGCCGTCCCTTGTTCATATGCCTGTCTATCCCTATTAAACTTTTTAACTTTTGTAATTTTCAGTTTTGCCAAAGATAAAAAATATACTATTAAATATAGATTGGACTGCCAATCAAAAATGGTAGTTTATATTGCACAGTGACAGCACTGTCCAGCATTCTACATCGGGAAGCTGGATAGAAAGCTTCAGGAATGCATATACAAACACATTTACTGTATAAATAGAACAAACATGATAACGCATTAGCAAGGCATATTATGGGTAACCCAGATCATAAATTTAAATTCCGATGAATAGATCAAATTAAGAGTAGTAACAGAGGGGCTCCAGAATCATTGATGTTGGAAAGGTTGGAGTTGTTATGGCAACACCGGACAAGTGCTTGCTTCTTCCTAGGCTTAAATAAAGTTACCTCAATTTTGTGTGTGCTAAAACTTAAAAGTTTGTTGAGGTAAAAGCATTTTACAGTGATAAGAAGTATTATTAAATTAGTTAGAAAAGTATGGATATAAAATATTTTAAGGTTACTAGAAAATGTATGGACTTTTAGAGAAATATGGTTTACGTAGTGTATGATTTTAGAACTTATAAATTGGGGAGTGGGAGTAAATGAAGTGAAATAGTTAAACCAGAGTGTAGTAGATTGATTGATGGACTATTATGATTGGTTGGTTTTAAAATGAAAATGGCAAGTATGGATCGTTTGTTATCTGAAAAAGCTTTGCTATAAGTGATGAAAAGTGCTTAATAAAACGATTCTGACATTCAGCTACTCATTTTGTACCTTGCAGTAGTAATTGTTGTTTTGTTGTTGTCCTTTTTTCCTGGTTTGTGATGTCCTCACTAGTTAGATCAGGTCAAAAGAGGCTTCCCTTGAAATAAATACAAAACTAGAATTCCCACCTAACCAAAACTTCTAAGAAGTTTTCTAAGGCAAACTACCTCCTATTTAGTGATGCATAGCTAGTTTCCAAGCTCTCCCAAACCTAGAAAACATAGAAGTCTATGCGAAGGCATACACAAAACCCTTGTATGACCATATAAATAACTGCATAGACATAAAAGTACCAGACCAAAATAAGCCTAGGACAAACAGCAAAAACAAGTCACCCTGGTGGACCTCTGGTATAAATAGGCTGTACAAAAAAGAGAAAAAAATCCTTTTCTTGAAGTAAGATAGAATATGCACAAAAGAGCAAAAACTTCTTCATTCATCCAAACAAGCAAATCAGGGGACTAGTCAAGCACTTAATAGCAAATTTTGAGGCATAAATAGCCTTCAAAGCTAAGGATAACCATAAGGCATTTTTCATTTATGTCTTGCAACCTTAAGGGCAATACCCAACAATGTGCAGAATTAGTTGTATACAGCATCACCTCTATTCAGCCAGAAAATATAGCAAATCTACAGGCATGTAAATTCAGCTAAAATTTCACCTTCCCATCACCTCCGATTATCCCCCAAAGAAATACCCTTGGCAATCCCTCTACCATCTATCATCAAAGAACAGGTCACCACTGTGCCCTCTAAAGCTAAAATAATAGCTTTGATGGTCCTGATAGTATCCCAGGATGCCTCTTAAATAGCTAGCAACAGGACCATCAGGCCCACAAAGATCTCTATTTAACCATAGCCTCTAGACTGGCTTTGTCTATGTGGAGTGGAAGACAGAAACAGTCATCCCTCTACCTAAAAGGTTAGAGACCTATACATTTTAATAGTCTTGTATACAAGGCTATGGAAAGAATAATCATTGCTCTGATAAATAACAACATAGGAAACCTCCAAACACTGGACCCAACTAACTTCTGCTTTGTTGAGGGCAAGTCATGTCTGCTTGATCTGGTGGAATGAATTGAGAAAGTCACAATGGCCATGGATGATGGTAAAACAGTGCATACTGCCTACTGTCACCTGGTTAAGGCATTTGACACAATAGCCCACCTATAGATAAACTAAAAAAAATGGATATAAATCCCTACAGCACCAGAGGGATAGCTGAATAGCTCATGGACTTGACATGTGGCATTACAGTGGGCGAATCCAAATCCAGCAGGAGGCCAATTACAAGTGGTGTGCCAAGGTGTTCATTGCTGAGAACTCTCCTGCTCAAATGATACGTCTTTGAAGTCAAGGCTAAAGTAGAAGGCATTTGGCTTACTAAGGTTGCTGACAACTGCAAGTTTGGGGCAATCACTGAATTTCCCAGTGATATAAATATCCTTCAAAAGTGTATGACTCAGACAAATGACTGGTGCAGGAGCCATGGCCTAAATTGAAATGCAAAAAAATGCATAATCATACCCTTTGGGAAGTCAAATACCCCTGCAAATGACAACATTAATAGCACAACCCTAAGAGTGGACTCAGAGGTAAGTGATCTAAGTACACAGATAGATGGCCTGAAGTTTGAATGCCATACATCCACAGTGGTGAGAAAGTCCTTCTATGTGGGACAGCTTATAAGTAAAAGCATGGCATCCAGATCCAAGGAAGTTATAGTCCCACTGTACTCGGCCCTCATCAGACCAATAATCGAGTACAATGTACCTTTTGAAATGTACTTGACAAGGCATTTACAACAACTAGAGCAGCCTTAAAAGTTTCCTACAAGAAATACAGGGTGTAAACAACACATGTCCTGTGCAGATAAACGAAAAGCTTCATCCTTGTACTTTGTCTCCTACCGATTATTAAGGGCTGCTCTACGCCTAACTTACAAGGCATTCACAAATCCAGCTCTGATGGAACTGTTACACATTCACAAGATAAACTGTATGAGGGTCACCCAGTCTGGGGATCTAAACTCGCCCTGAGCCACAAGCAAAACATGATGGAGAGATAGGTATTTTTCTCAGGGGATGCCGTTGCGGTTGATGTAGACCCTACCCTGCTCACCAGGTGGTGCTTTGATGCATATGTGCATGCAGTCTATAGCACCCACTACTTCAGAGTATTCTATTTGGAGGATGAAATGCATATTGCTGGCCAACGCCTCATGGGTGTTGTGGAAATATATGTGCTCACCGGCATGTGCTGACATGGCATCCAGGAACTGGTGCAGTGCCCTGGATGCTGATGCATGTGAGATCCGCATGATATCCCCAGTTGGCTTTTGGAAGGTAACTGTTGCTAGTATTCTTAGGCCTACATATACCTTGTTATCCACTGGGATGGGTTCCCCTCTTTTTGTTCTGTGTGTCAGGCGTGGCCGGTACAGCTCAACAATTTGCTGTAGGAGGTCCCTGTCTACCTTATAGCACTCCACTATCTCCAGCTCATGCAGCCCTTGGTAGGGTACCCTGGGTCTGAACACACTTTTCCGTCTCCTCACTGTGGGTTGGTCAATAGCATTCTCATCCTCATCACCCTCAGCCTCTTCCACATGTTAATGTACGATAACTACTGCAGCCCTATTATTTTGTTGTTTTTGTTTGTTAAAATTTCCCCGCTTGTATACACCGGTGGTGTACAGTATGTGGGAATAATCAGAGGTAAAGATGTTTGCAAAGTTTATAGTAGTTTTCTGGGCTGGGCTGCTGCTTGTGTAATTGGCTGATTCTGATACATTTCACCTGCCAGCTATGCTAGTTCTCCCTGATTATCTTCCTACTGCAGGTTTCCCTTCCATTTGCCTTCCTGTTTATGCCAGGGGCCGCACCGCACAACTCAGTTCTCAAATGTGCATAGAGCTGATATTTCCTGGTTTACTTTTTTCCCTTTAAAACCTGGTGCACAGTGCGCACACATACTTAGGCAATGTAGAGTGCTAGGCAGCCTCAGACACACCACCATGCCTAGCTCTGCTAAGCTAAGGGCAAACCCAAGCCACAGGGCTCTAGTCCCTTACAGTATGCCTGACACCCCTCACTATGATGTCAGCTAACTCTTAGGCTTGAACCATGCTATTCCTGCACTTACACCGTGGGTGCTGGGTAGCATTGAGGGGGAATCTGGGATTCAGTATCATTCCCCTAATTTTCATAGGATTGCTTGCTAATGCATAGTTACAGGCCCCACACTCAGCTTCCCCCCTTAGTAACCACTATTTTCTGGCCATGTTGTCTTCTGCCTACCATTGAGTATAATGACAAAATAGTGATTTTTGGTTAGAATGCTTATTTCAGATTATTTTTATATTTTTGGCCCGATCCCATTTGCGTTGCGTTGCCAGTGCTTAAACAGACGAAACCAGCTAAACAAAAATAAAAGTTTTTTTTTTTTTTTTTAACTATTTTCTATGCCAATGGCCAAATATTTGGCCACTGGCATGGTTTCCACACTTTATTTGGAGCTGTCATGGCTCCATTTTGTAGTTTGCAGAAATGTACTCGGTTACTAACTGAGTACATTTCTGCACAATACACTAGTCCTGCATGGCTGGCTGACAGCTTTCTGGATCACAAATTCACCTCATTTGGATGTTTTTCACCTGCAAATTGGGTAATTTGTATACAGAAGCTGTGTCCATGCAGGAATATTGCGGGATCGCTCGTGCATGTCCCTTCAGCTTATTCCTGGATCGCACAGCAGTCATATTGCCTCCAGGAGCTCCTGCACTGTTCCTGCACACCGTTCAAGGCTTGCTGAATCCACGGGATTGTATTTTAAACTGTATTTACTTCCTCTGCTGGTTCTTTCCTTGTTTGCTTGTTTGATGTACTTGTCCTTTGTGAGGGATGTGATTCTGCCCTCGGTTCAGAAAATTTTAATTATTTGATATTTCCTGATCGTTGTATCTTTGGTTATGTCTGGTGTTTCTATTATTTATGTTCAAGAGTCTTTCACTTCTCCATAATCCTTCTTGACTTTCTTTGTCATCTCTTCCACTCTCTCTATTTGTGGGTGTTTCCGTTTCCCCAGTGTTCACTGTTGGCCCTCTCGTATTATGCTGTTGACCAACCACATTCCATCATGCAAGGTTGAAGGTTTTAGATAGGCCGTCCCTTGTTCATATGCCTGTCTATCCCTATTAAACTTTTTAACTTTTGTAATTTTCAGTTTTGCCAAAGATAAAAAATATACTATTAAATATAGATTGGACTGCCAATCAAAATGGTAGTTTATATTGCACAGTGACAGCACTGTCCAGCATTCTACATCGGGAAGCTGGATAGAAAGCTTCAGGAATGCATATACAAACACATTTACTGTATAAATAGAACAAACATGATAACGCATTAGCAAGGCATATTATGGGTAACCCAGATCATAAATTTAAATTCGATGAATAGATCAAATTAAGAGTAGTAACAGAGGGGCTCCAGAATCATTGATGTTGGAAAGGTTGGAGTTGTTATGGCAACACCGGACAAGTGCTTGCTTCTTCCTAGGCTTAAATAAAGTTACCTCAATTTTGTGTGTGCTAAAACTTAAAAGTTTGTTGAGGTAAAAGCATTTTACAGTGATAAGAAGTATTATTAAATTAGTTAGAAAAGTATGGATATAAAATATTTTAAGGTTACTAGAAAATGTATGGACTTTTAGAGAAATATGGTTTACGTAGTGTATGATTTTAGAACTTATAAATTGGGGAGTGGGAGTAAATGAAGTGAAATAGTTAAACCAGAGTGTAGTAGATTGATTGATGGACTATTATGATTGGTTGGTTTTAAAATGAAAATGGCAAGTATGGATCGTTTGTTATCTGAAAAAGCTTTGCTATAAGTGATGAAAAGTGCTTAATAAAACGATTCTGACATTCAGCTACTCATTTTGTACCTTGCAGTAGTAATTGTTGTTTTGTTGTTGTCCTTTTTTCCTGGTTTGTGATGTCCTCACTAGTTAGATCAGGTCAAAAAGAGGCTTCCCTTGAAATAAATACAAAACTAGAATTCCCACCTAACCAAAACTTCTAAGAAGTTTTCTAAGGCAAACTACCTCCTATTTAGTGATGCATAGCTAGTTTCCAAGCTCTCCCAAACCTAGAAAACATAGAAGTCTATGCGAAGGCATACACAAAACCGTTGTATGACCATATAAATAACTGCATAGACATAAAAGTACCAGACCAAAATAAGCCTAGGACAAACAGCAAAAACAAGTCACCCTGGTGGACCTCTGGTATAAATAGGCTGTACAAAAAAGAGAAAAAAATCCTTTTCTTGAAGTAAGATAGAATATGCACAAAAGAGCAAAAACTTCTTCATTCATCCAAACAAGCAAATCAGGGGACTAGTCAAGCACTTAATAGCAAATTTTGAGGCATAAATAGCCTTCAAAGCTAAGGATAACCATAAGGCATTTTTCATTTATGTCTTGCAACCTTAAGGGCAATACCCAACAATGTGCAGAATTAGTTGTATACAGCATCACCTCTATTCAGCCAGAAAATATAGCAAATCTACAGGCATGTAAATTCAGCTAAAATTTCACCTTCCCATCACCTCCGATTATCCCCCAAAGAAATACCCTTGGCAATCCCTCTACCATCTATCATCAAAGAACAGGTCACCACTGTGCCCTCTAAAGCTAAAATAATAGCTTTGATGGTCCTGATAGTATCCCAGGATGCCTCTTAAATAGCTAGCAACAGGACCATCAGGCCCACAAAGATCTCTATTTAACCATAGCCTCTAGACTGGCTTTGTCTATGTGGAGTGGAAGACAGAAACAGTCATCCCTCTACCTAAAAGGTTAGAGACCTATACATTTTAATAGTCTTGTATACAAGGCTATGGAAAGAATAATCATTGCTCTGATAAATAACAACATAGGAAACCTCCAAACACTGGACCCAACTAACTTCTGCTTTGTTGAGGGCAAGTCATGTCTGCTTGATCTGGTGGAATGAATTGAGAAAGTCACAATGGCCATGGATGATGGTAAAACAGTGCATACTGCCTACTGTCACCTGGTTAAGGCATTTGACACAATAGCCCACCTATAGATAAACTAAAAAAAATGGATATAAATCCCTACAGCACCAGAGGGATAGCTGAATAGCTCATGGACTTGACATGTGGCATTACAGTGGGCGAATCCAAATCCAGCAGGAGGCCAATTACAAGTGGTGTGCCAAGGTGTTCATTGCTGAGAACTCTCCTGCTCAAATGATACGTCTTTGAAGTCAAGGCTAAAGTAGAAGGCATTTGGCTGACTAAGGTTGCTGACAACTGTAAGTTTGGGGCAATCACTGAATTTCCCAGTGATATAAATATCCTTCAAAAGGGTATGACTCAGACAAATGACTGGTGCAGGATCCATGGCCTAAAATTAAATGCAAAAAAATGCATAATCATACCCTTTGGGAAGTCAAATACCCCTGCAAATGACAACATTAATAGCACACCCCTAAGAGTGGACTCAGAGGTAAGTGATCTAAGTACACAGATAGATGGCCTGAAGTTTGAATGCCATACATCCACAGTGGTGAGAAAGTCCTTCTATGTGGGACAGCTTATAAGTAAAGGCATGGCATCCAGATCCAAGGAAGTTATAGTCCCACTGTACTCGGCCCTCATGAGACCAATAATCGAGTACAATGTACCTTTTGGAATGTACTTGACAAGGCATTTACAACAACTGGAGCAGCCTTAGAAGTTTCCTACAAGAAATACAGGGTGTAAACAACACATGTCCTGTGCAGATAAACAAAAAGCTTCATGCATGTACTTTGTCTCCTACCGATTATTAAGGGCTGCTATATGCCTAACCTACAAGGCATTCACAAATCCAGCTCTGATAGAACTGTTACACATTCACAAGATAAACTGTATGAGGGTCACCCAATCTGGGGATCTAAACTCGCCCTGAGCCACAAGCAAAACATGATGGAGAGATAGGTATGTTTCTCAGGGGATGCCCTTGCGGTTGATGTAGACCCTACCCTGCTCACCAGGTGGTGCTTTGATGCATATGTGCATGCAGTCTATAGCACCCACTACTTCAGAGTATTCTGTCTGGAGGATGAAACGGATATTGCTGGCCAATGCCTCACGGGTGTTGTGGAAATATATGTGCTCACCGGCATGTGCTGACATGGCATCCAGGAACTGGTGCAGTGCCCTGGATGCTGATGCATGTGAGATCCCCATGATATCCCCAGTTGGCTTTTGGAAGGTAACTGTTGCTAGTATTCTTAGGCCTACACATACCTTGGTATCCACTGGGATGGGTTCCCCTCTTTTTGTTCTGTGTGTCAGGCGTGGCCGGCACAGCTCAACAATTTGCTGTAGGAGGTCCCTGTCTACCTTATAGCACTACACTATCTCCAGCTCATGCAGCCCTTGGTAGGGTACCCTGGGTCTGAACACACTTTTCCATCTCCTCACTGTGGGTTGGTCAACAGCATTCTCATCCTCATCACCCTCAGCCTCTTCCACATGTTAATGTACGATAACTACTGCAGCCCTATTATTTTGTTGTTTTTGTTTGTTAAAATTTCCCCGCTTGTATACACCGGTGGTGTACAGTATCTGGGAATAACCAGAGGTAAAGATGTTTGCAAAGTTTATAGTAGTTTTCTGGGCTGGGCTGCTGCTTGTGTAATTGGCTGATTCTGATACATTTCACCTGCCAGCTATGCTAGTTCTCCCTGATTATTTATTTATTTATTTATTTATTTATTTCCAGTTTGATTACCGGGGAAGTCCACTGGGCCAGAACGTACCCATTTTCAGTGGAGGCTCAGGGAGAAAAGCTCCAAAAGCAAAGCAAATACAATCTTAGCTACATGGTGTAAAAGGTAGTAATAAAATACATACATTTGAAATTACATTACATTGATACAGATTAGTAAAAAAAGCAAAAAACACACAGTATACTTCAAAATCATCATTCAGGAAGGTAGATAATAGATTTAGTAGTTTCCTTTGAGTAGCAGGTTAAAACTGTATGAGAAGAAGGTCTAAGGTTACTTATCTTCCTACTGCAGGTTTCCCTTCCCATTGCCTTCCTGTTTATGCCAGGGGGCGCGCCGCACAAACTCAGTGCTCAAATGTGCATAGAGCTGCTATTTCCTGGTTTACTTTTTTCCCTTTAAAACCTGGTGCATAGTGCGCACACATACTTAGGCAATGTAGAGTGCTAGGTAGCCTGAGACACACCCCCTTGCTTAGCTCTGCTAAGCTAAGGGCAAACCCAAGACACAGGGCTCTAGTCCCTTACAGTATGCCTGACACCCCTCACTATGATGTCAGCTAACTCTTAGGCTTGAACCATGCTATTCCTGCACTTACACCTTGGGTGCTGGCTAGCATTTAGGGGGCATCTGGGATTCAGTATCATTCCCCTAATTTGCATAGGATTGCTTGCTAATGCATAGTTACAGGCCCCACACTCAGCTTCCCCCCTTAGTAACCACTATTTTCTGGCCATGTTGTCTTCTGCCTGCCATTGAGTATAATGACAAAATAGTGATTTTTGGTTAGAATGTTTATTTCAGATTATTTTTTATATTTTTGGCCCGATCCCATTTGCGCGTTGCTACCCAATGCTTAAAGAGATGAAACCAGCTAAACAAAAATAAAAGTTTTTTTTTTTTTTTTAAACTATTTTCCATGCCAATGGTCAAATATTTGGCCACTGGCATGGTTTCCACACTTTATTTGGAGCTGTCATGGCTCCATTTTGTAGTTTGCAGAAATGTACTTGGTTACTAACTGAGTACATTTCTGCACAATACACTAGTCCTGCATGGCTTGCTGACAGCTTTCTGGATTACAAATTCACCTCATTTGGATGTTTTTCATCTGCAAATGGGGTAATTTGTATACAGAAGCTGTGTCCATGCAGGAACATTGCGGGATCGCTCGTGCATGTCCCTGCAGCTTATTCCTGGATCGCACAGCAGTCATATTGCCTCCAGGAGCTCCTGCACTGTTCCTGCACACCATGCAAGGCTTGCTGAATCCGCGGGATTGTATTTTAAACTGTATTTACCTCCTCTGCTGGTTCTTTCCTTGTTTGCTCATTTGATGTACTTGTCCTTTCTGAGGGATGTGATTCTGCCCTCGGTTCAGAAAATTTTCATTGTTTAATATTTCCTGATCGTTGTATCTTTGGTTATGTCTGGTGTTTCTATTTTTCATGTTCAAGAGTCTTTCATTTCTCCATAATCCTTCTTGACTTTCTTTGTCATCTCTTCCACTCTCTCTATTTGTGGGTGTTTCCGTTTCCCCAGTGTTAACTGTTGGCCCTCCCGTATTATGCTGTTGACCAACCACATTCCATCATGCAAGGTAGAAGGTTTTGGATAGGCAGACCCTTGTTCATATGCCTGTCTATCCCTATTAAACTTTTTAACTTTTATAATTTTCAGTTTTGCCAAAGATAAAAAATATACTATTAAATATAGATTGGACTGCCAATCAAAAATGGTAGTTTATATTGCACAGTGACAGCACTGTCCAGCATTATACATCGGGAAGCTGGATAGAAAGCTTCAGGAATGCATATACAAACACATTTACTGTATAAATAGAACAAACATGATAACGCATTAGCAAGGCATATTATGGGTAACCCAGATCATAAATTTAAATTCCGATGAATAGATCAAATTAAGAGTAGTAACATAGGGGCTCCAGAATCATTGATGTTGGAAAGGTTGGAGTTGTTATGGCAACACCGGACAAGTGCTTGCAGCTTCCTAGGCTTAAATGAAGTTACCTCAATTTTGTGTGTGCTAAAACTTAAAAGTTTGTTGAGGTAAAAGCATTTTACAGTGATAAGAAGTATTATTAAATTAGTCAGAAAAGTATGGATATAAAATATTTTAAGGTTACTAGAAAATGTATGGACTTTTAGAGAAATGTGGTTTACGTAGTGTATGATTTTAGAACTTATAAATTGGGGAGTGGGAGTAAATGAAGTGAAATAGTTAAACCAGAGTGTAGTAGATTGATTGATGGATTATTATGATTGATTGGTTTTAAAATAAAAATGGCAAGTATGGATCGTTTGTTATCTGAAAAAGCTTTGCTATAAGTGAGATGAAAAGTGCTTAATAAAACGATTCTGACATTCAGCTACTCATTTTGTACCTTGCTGTAGTAATTGTTGTTTTGTTGGTGTCCTTTTTTCCTGGTTTGTGATGTCCTCACTAGTTAGATCAGGTCAAAAAGAGGCTTCCCTTGTGTTAGAAAAATATGTACTTAGACACATATAAACTGTTAGAAAAATATGTGCTTAGACATATATAAGCTGTTAGAAAAATATGTATTCAGACATATATAAGCTGCTAGAAAAATGTGTGCTTAGGCATATATAATTGTACTCAAACATATATGAAGTGCAAAGGTTGAAAACAGTATAATATGTAATGCATTTAATTCTATTTTACTAGAATGGCAGTAGAAATGAACTTGCATATTATTGCTTGAAGCTTAGCTGTAGTGTGATTAAAACTTTGACCCTGACAGTAGCTGGCTTGGCTGGCTCATGTCTTTCAGTAAATATTATCTGCAAAGTTAGAAAGTAATGAATCTGTCTGTATGTGTATCTTTTCCTGCTTCCACCGAGGAGAATGGCCTTGTGAGCACTACCAGAGATAATGTCCAGCTGGTGGACAGAGAGACAAAGAAATGTATTAAGAAGACATTCATCCATTGTATTCAAACTAATCTAAGAGCCTTAAATTGGTTACATCCTCGGAAAGACATTGTGACTGACCAGGTGCCTTGCAAGGCTGCAATATTCTCATGGGAAAAAACTTTTTGAAAAAGCATTACATCAGCGTTTTCTTATGTACTGTGGTGATGTAAAGGCCCTGTCACTGACCACGTCAGTGAGGTGGGCAAAAGCTGATTGTAAATAGTATATAATGAAGGGTATTTCCCAAATAAAGTTAGTCAAAACTCTGTACATGTTTATGTATGGTTTTTTGCCTCCTAATGATCATTAGTAGAATGCATATTTGTTAGAACTTGAGCATCCTGTGTTACTGACTGTCATTTTGAAAAGCCTAATGATTTTTACAGTCTGATTTTAACAATTTATTTAACATTTTGGTCCTTGGACCGAATTCCTTGGTAAGCTGCAGGTCAGAGTGCATGGGTGATAATAAATCTGCGTATGAGAAGCAGCCAAAGCAAAATGGTTCTTCTTAAAGTGAAAAGACCTCCGACTGAATTGTTGTGTGTAAAGAGGCTGCCCACTTTCTGATCTGTGGCTGAAAAGCGGAAGACTGGGCCCCAAGAAAAAAAGACAGTCATAAAGCGGGAGGCTCAGGTAAGAAGAATTTCCCTCTTTGTCTTTGTTTTAGATCAGGGACCAGGTTACACTGTGCTATTGCTAAGGTTTGTGATAGCAGGGAGAGAGAGTCGAATTATTGTATCTTGAGTCATAGATCAGGGAATAACAAAGCAAAGTAAACAGTCATTCTAGACACTACTGTGGATATGGGGAAATAAATAAGATACCACGTGGTACAAGAGAAGGGTTACGTAACAGTCTTTTTAAGACATGGGAGATCAGTGCACTGAGAGATCACGAGATCCGCCCCTAACGGATAATGTGAAGCATATGCAATTGCAGCAAGCAGATAATGTGAGATATTTTGCAAAATGTGTTAACAACTATGAATTTGATAGTAAACTAGATAAACTTTCACTAGTTAAACTCCTTAAACAAGCTTAAATCTGATGCAGGACGTCAGGCAAAAAAAAAAAACAGCACCAACTAGGCATACCTCAAGCACACAGGTGGATTGAGGAAGCAAATTGTAAAAACAGAAGCTTAGAAAATTCTGAAACATTTTTAGACAACAGAGTGAAAGGTCTGACAGACAGAATCTCTGAAAAATGGAAACTTAGAGCAGACTGGACTTGCATTAATTAATGCATACAACAGGAAAATGAGACAATAGATGGATATTATGCTAGATTATTAGAATGCTTTAAACAACAATTAAAAAATGCATTTTAAAAGGTTGCATTGCCTCTGTCAGTAGCTTTATTACAAAGCATATGATAGATCACTGAACAAGCAGGCTGCAAGCCTTACTTGAGTATGCTAGACGTACTGAAAGACACTTTAATAGTAAAAAAAAAAAGGCACAAGTCTTCACTGCTGAAGACGGAGCTAAAGTATTTGTATTACAGTCAGATAAAAGGGCATCTTGCTAGTGACTGTAAACAAAATAAGAAAGCTATGACAGAAGATCAAGGAGATGAGGACTGACTATTTGATAGTGATAATAACCAAAATCATCACGAAAGGTTAATAAACAAAAAGAAAATGTAAATGTAGTAGAGGGAATAAAGGAAGTACAAACAGATGTAGAGGATAAAAATGGAAATAAAATTTTAGATTTAGCATTGTTGAGCCTGGAGCTCTACCTAGCAGATACAAAGCCAGAAGTGACACTTCTGGTGGAGGGAATGGAAGTCAAATTCCTGTGTGACTCAGGAGCGTCACGGACTTTGATACACCCCTCCAAGTTACCAAAACATTCTGAATCACCTGATTATATATTAGTAAAAGCAGCAAATGGACAGCTATACAGGGAACCACTCTCCCATAATGTAGCAATAACTGACCCTGTTTCAGGTATGACTCAGAAAAGTAAAATTGTAGTTTCTGCAAAATGTCCAGTAAACTTACTGGGAAGAGACCTTGTGCAGATATTTGACATAGCAGTAGTTCCTACCATGCAGGGTATGAAAGCACAAAGACAAATGGATGCTTTTGTGGTGTGATCAGAGGGTAGAGCCTATTATTGGTACAGCCAGGACCTAGTTATGACTGGTCCAGGGGCAGTAACCAAAGAACTGATGAACGTAGCCATCAGTAAGGTACCCTCCTTGACACTGATCAGCAGCACTTGTTACCAGGGGTAGGGCTGCGGACTGCAGCCCCTCAAAAATTAAAATAAAAAGAAAAAAAAAAAAAAAAAAAAAAAATATTTTTTAATTTAGCGGACTGCATGCGCATCCGACTTATCGGTCTATGCGCATGCTCAAAACGTCTGTGCACTTTACAGTGCACAGACCCGCCACGGGTATAGGAAGCGTCCGGACTGGAAGGACGACACAGCCTTTTAGGATCTCGTCGGGGCCGGAAGGAGCATTGGGATCTCGCGGGTCTTCAGTATGCGCGGGAAGGATGTATGTACGGACGGACGTTCTGGATGTATTCATTCAGGTAAGGTGCCTTTTTAATTTACAATGTGTGTGTATGGTGCTTGTGCTTTACTGGACTTTGTGTATGGTGCTTGTGCTTTACTGGACTTTGTGTATGGTGCTTGTGCTTTACTGGACTTTGTGTATGGTGCTTGTGCTTTACTGGACTTTGTGTATGGTGCTTGTGCTTTACTGGACTTTGTGTATGGTGCATGTGTGTGTGTGTGTGTGTGTGTGTGTAAATGCCCCAGGTGCTTATGGTGGTGTGGTAGGGAATGCCTCAGGCTTGAACCCTGTACCCTGTATGCAGGTGTTAAAGACTTGAGTTCCCTACCCACCACCATTTGTAAAAAAAATTCAGATTTTTACCTCATATTCGATCTGATCTGTTCCTCATAATATCTGTGGTTTGTAAATGTTGCAATGCTTGATATTTGATGGTGTAGTAGTAGCATTGTTGCCTCACAGCTGCAGGTTCTTGGGTTTGATTCTTGGCTGGGGTTCCTTCTTTGTGGGGTCTGTATCTTCTCCCTGTGTTTGTGTGGGTTTGCTTTTGTGCCCTCCCATGTTACAAAGACATGTCTGCATTATTTCTTCCTGGGCCTCTGCTGAAAATTGTTTATTTGTTCCAAGTCAGACTGTCCTGATTAAAATGTTAAATAAAATTGATAGGCATTTGAATTTCAGACTTAAGGGTTTCTGAATGTTTAATTCCTGTATTTGATGGTGCAGTGGTAGTATTGTTGTCTCACAGCTATAGGTTTTCTGGTTTGATTCTTGGTTGGGGTGGCTTCTGTGTGGAGTCTGCATCTCCTCCATGTGTTTGTGTGGATTTGCTCTGGTGCCCTGCCATTTTACAAAGGCGTGTCTGCAGTTTTAATCCCTGCTGAAAATTGGTTTTGTTCTGTCCGCAGTAAAATTGACAGGCATTTGAATTTCAGACTTCAGGTTTCTGAATGTTTAATTCCTTGCATAATTGATGGTGCGGTGGTAGTATTGTTGCCTCACAGCTATAGGTTTTCTGGTTTGATTCTTGGTTGGGGTGGCTTCTGTTTGGAGTCTGCATCTCCTGCCTGTGTTTGTGTGGATTTGCTCTGGTGCCCTGCCATTTTACAAAGATGTGTCTGCAGTTTTAATCCCTCGTCTCTGCTGAAAATTGTTTTTGTTCTGTCCGCAGTAAAATTGACAGGCATTTGAATTTCAGACTTCAGGTTTCTGAATGTTTAATTCCTTGTATAATTGATGGTGCAGTGATAGTATTGTTACCTCACAACTATAGGTTTTCTGGTTTGATTCTTGGTTGGGGTGGCTTCTGTCTGCATCTCCTCCCTGTATTTGTGTGGATTTGCTCTGGTGCCCTGCCATTTTACAAAGACGTGTCTGCAGTATTAATCCCTGCATCTCTGCTGAAAATTGTTTTTGTTCTGTCCGCAGTAAAATTGACAGGCATTTGAATTTCAGACTTCAGGTTTCTGAATGTTTAATTCCTTGTATAATTGATGGTGCAGTGATAGTATTGTTACCTCACAACTATAGGTTTTCTGGTTTGATTCTTGGTTGGGGTGGCTTCTGTCTGCATCTCCTCCCTGTATTTGTGTGGATTTGCTCTGGTGCCCTGCCATTTTACAAGGGCGTGTCTGCAGTATTAATCCCTGCATCTCTGCTGAAAATTGTTTTTGTTCTGTCCGCAGTAAAATTGACAGGCATTTGAATTTCAGACTTCAGGTTTCTGAATGTTTAATTCCTTGCAGATTTGATGGTGCAGTGGTAGTATTGTTGCCTCACAGCTATAGGTTTTCTGGTTTGATTCTTGGTTGGGGTGGCTTCTGTGTGGAGTCTGCATCTCCTCTCTGTGTTTGTGTGGATTTGCTCTGATGCCTTGCCATTTTACAAAGACGTGTCTGCAGTATTAATCCCTGCATCTCTGCTGAAAATTGTTTTTCTCTCCGTCCAGTAAAATTGACCGGCATTTGAATTTCAAACTTCATGTTCTTCAGAATACATAGTAGCACAACCTTTTTTTCTAGCAATTTTCTAAGTTTATAAGATGAATATTTTAAATTTGTCCCTATTTTGGGACTGTATTCCCCATTATTGGCTTCGTCCAGGTTTTTGTGCTAAGGTTGACAGCTATGGCAAGAACTGAATTCACTAAATATGGACTGTAGAATTGTGCATATTTACTGATAAAGGTGCACTGTAGAATTGTGCATATTTACTGATAATGGTGGACTGTAGAATTGTGCATATTTACTAATAATGGTGGACTGTGGAATTGTGCATATTTACTAATAATGGTGGACTGTAGAATTGTGTATATTTACTAATAATGGTGGACTGTGGAAGTCTGAGTAGACTTTTAATGATAAATGTTCTCAACTGGGCAGTTTTGCCATTATGGGTGCATATGTTTTGTTTCATTGCTTACTGGAAAAATGTTCAAAACAAATTTAAAACACCCTCTAACAAGTGTACTGTATTGTACAAGGAATATAATTTTTAGTACAATGAGGAAGGTGTATCAAAGAGCACATGTATGTTTCATATGCAAGGGGCCTATGATTCGAAAACAGCCCAAAATTAATCTTTATCTGCCACTGGCAAAATGTATTTTCTTTGAATGTGGGTTTCAATGCTGTTTCTTTGAATGTGAGTTTCAAGGGCAGAGAAGTTTTAATGCTAAGTTTTCATTGTGAGACTGCATTGCTTTGTTTAACAGATGACTTAATGTTTGTGCTGTAAAATACAAAATAAAACTTTCAAATGAAGTCCAATCATTGAAGTAAAGCAGTATGCACATTAGTGTTTATGGTAAATGGAGTGAAATAGCCAAGTAATGGTTAAGTGGAATGGCTGCAGAGGCTCCAGTTCAACCATTATTTTGTCAGGGGAGGCAGCAAACTCAGACAGGCCCAGCTGAACTATACCTCGCAAGTGTCGAGATTTTCAAAGAATGAATCGATTTTGCTTCTTATTTTGGTTTGTTGTTCATAAAATTTGTAGTTTTAATTCCTAAATGATTTGCCAGAAGTCACTAAATAATAAGTTTCAGACTTCATAACCTTCATAAAATGCATGTTAAAGTAAGAGCCGTTCTATCAACTGTCTCAATTTATACAAGAGCAATTTTTAGTACTGTTTATATGTGCCCCCAATATATTTGGCCTTGTTCAGATTTACTGCATTAACAGGTTGAGAGGTACATGCAAATAAATTGCTTTATAGAATTAGGCATAGCCAACCTCTCAACTGTCCCCAATTTTTGGCTCAAAATGTTGCTCTTCCCCTAATAATCCCTCCATAAAATAGCAATTTTGGAAGAAAACATGGAGGGTTTACAATTAAGAAATAACTGTAATAATCAAAGTTATAGATTACATGAAATGCATGTAGATTCTTTTATTTTGTCAGCTGCTCAAGGTAGCAGTACTAATATTAAAGTGTCCCTTCTTTGACAGGTAGAAGCTGTATTGTGTGTCTATTTTATATTTTGCATCATTTTTGGTCCATTTTTCATAAAATTGTGTTTTTGGCAAATTAGTGACAAATCACTAAAGACTGAAGTTAGAAAATGACAGACATTTGAGTTTCAGATTTTATACCCTTCAGAAAATTCATACTAATGCAAGACCTATTCTATTATCTTTCTAAGTTTATTAGAGCAATATTTAAAATTGTCCTTATTGTTGTGCCTTTGTCCCACTTCTGTGTATGGCTTTGTCCAGATTTCTTGCTCTTGAAGTTGAGAGGTATGACAAATGTGTCAGGGCCATCACAGTCAGCCAGAGATTTCAAACTGTGACATGCTTGTTGCACCCCACTCCCCATGTAGTGACTCTGGATGTGTCCAAGCAAGGCAAGGAGTAGTTGTATCTACCTTGGATGGGAGGACGCACTGCATAAGTACTACAGTGGCTTTTCATCTGTCCTTGATTTTGCAGAATGGTCTGGTTTCTGTCATATTTTGTACTGTTGATTTATGCTTATTACTCAAAGTGCCTGTTGCTCTGTGTTTAAGTAGCAATGCTTTAATGACCATAAGGTAAGCTTGTCTGACATCGTAAGATGCAAGTAAGCTTTAATAAGCATACTGTTAAAGAATTGCCAACATTGAAAGCCTTTCTGTTGTTGCCATGCAGAGAATACTTGACTAGATAATGTATAAGCCTTGGGTATTAAAGGCCAGGATTCCATTATTTTAAAAAGCTCATTACACTTGTTGGAGACTTCCAGTCATCTCTACAGGCTTTACCCGTAAACTAAACAGAATGCCAATAATGTGTGGTCCATAACCTGTACAGTAATCCTTTAAGCAATGTATCTTGAGCTTGTTTCTTGTTTGCTTTTCATTTTTTACTTTTATCATGTTTTCCCCATGAAACAAGTTGTCAGGCAGCAGGTCTTTTTGGATAAGAAACATTTTTACAAGTGGGGGCATCACATAGATTTCTACTTTCAGCATGTTGCTTGGTACTTTAATAAAGCTGAATATATTATAATTAGAACTGCAGTGCAAGGAGAAGTGGTTTGAGTTGAGTGCTTCTGGTTTTCTTATACTTGATTTTGACTGGCATTCCAGTAATGTATTTAAAAAGTAATTTTTTTTCATGCCTCACAACCTTTTGTTTCCATCTAGATATTAAGTAAGCTGTCATGCAGCCAATGCATTGAAATATTTTTATTCTTCTACACTTATTTTTGTCTTGATTGGACTTTCATAATGATGGTTTGCCACCCAGGGCAGCGTATTTAATTAAAGTTAGTTTTTTGTGGTTTTGTGCATAGCTCCTCCCCTTTATGGTTGACCACACCCCTTCCCTTTGACCCCGCCCATTCAGCGTCTCCTGCAGCCCCCCTGTGATTTGAAGTCACCAGCCGCCACTGCTTGTTACATTGTACTCTATACTACTGTAGCACACCAGGACCTGATAAGAAATATAAGCAAGAATTGTTCAAAAGGGAAAAAAAAAATCCTGCTGACAGATTAATATTACAAACTTTATGTTGGGATACTGAGGGAAACAGTGTAGTAAGCTGTTCATTACCTCAGGAATTCATGAGATTGTATAAGTCCAATAGACTGCCACATGTCAGCTTGACAAAAAACAAAAGTGTTAAATGGGCAGACTTAGAAAAAAAGGTAACAAAATGGGAAAACAGACTGATTTAGAAATGTCAGGACAAGGGATACAAAAACAAAAACTGAATTGGTTGACACAGACACATACAGCTGTACACTTGCAATCTAGTGAGGACAGCTGATTAGCATTTTTATTAAAAGAAAAAGAAGAGGCCTTGTGTAAAATTCCAACAAATCTGTGGTCAACAGGCAAGTTAGATGTAGGGCTTATTCAAACAGCAGGACCAGTTACAATTACCCCAAAGTCAGCTTTTAGACCACAGAAAAGACAATACCTTTTGAGAAAGGATGCAGAAGTAGGAATTAAGCCTATAATAGCAGCATTACTCAAAAAAGGAGTACTGGTAGAATCTCCTGATTCACCATGTGATACACCCCTATTTCCTGTTAAAAAAAGCGAACAGGAAATGGCAGATGGTACAAGATTTATAAGCTGTAAATAATGCAGTAATACCTAGAGCACCTACGGTGCCAGACCCACATACCTTGTTGAATGATTTAAAGCCACAACAGAAGTATTTTACTGTGGTAGATATAAGCAATGCTTTCTTTTCAATACCTATGCATCCTGATAGTCAATATTGGTTTGCATTTACATTTCAGGGTAAAAGGTATACATATACTCGACTACCACATGGATATTGTGAGAGCCCAATAATATTTGCAAAAAAAAAAAAAATGGCTAGCAACCTGGCAGGGTTTACCCCACCGGAAGGTAGTCAAATTTTACTTTATGTAAATGACATCTTGCTAGCAGCACCCAGCAGCAGTGCAGGGTGAATACAGTAGCATTATTAAAATTTTTAGTAATACAAGGACAAAGTAAACAAAAGTAAGTTACAACTTTGGAAAAAAAACACAGGTTAAATACCTGGGATATGTGATATCCAATAAAGGTAAAATACTAGATAAAGGGAGAAAGAAAAGAGAAAAAAAAAAAAACAGCAATTTTGCAAGCACCCAAACCAACAGCTAAGAAAGAAATAATGTCTTTCTTAGGTACAAGCTGGGTACCAAATTATTTTACAATGGAAAACAAGAGCAGAAATGGCTTTCTACAGGTTGAAGCAGTTAATAGCTTCTTCATTAGTTTTAAGACTTCCAAGTTATCACAAACGGTTTTTTCAGACCGTAGATTGTAAGCAAGGGTACATGACATCAGTATTAAAGCAACAACATGGGGATAAGCAATGCCCCATAGCTTACTATTCATCACAGTTAGACCCAGTGGTGCAATCTTTGCCTCACTGTGTACAAGCAGTAGTTGCAGCAGCAATGGCAGTGCAGGCTTCAGCCTCAGTAGTGTTGTTCCACCCTCTCACATTGAGAATGCCTCATGCGGTTGCAATAATTCTGCTACAAAAAAAAAAAAAAAAAAAAAAAAGTTGCATACCTTTCTCCTGCTAGACATCTTTCATGTATGACCATACTGCTGAGTCAACCTCCTATGAACAGTTAGCTTTACCTAGACAAGATCTTACAGATATGCCCTTGAATGATGCTGAGGTGACATATTACGTGGATGGCTCATGCAGAAGGGGTCCTACAGGAAAGAATCTGGTGGGGTATGCAGTAGTTACAGACACTGAAATTTTAAAAGCACAAACTGTGCCACACAACTTGTATGCTCAAGCAGCAGAACTGGTAGCTTTGACAGAAGCATGTATTTTAGTAAAAGGCAAGAAAGTGAACATATATACTGATAATCAGTATGCTTTTTCTACAGTGCATGTGTTTGCACAACAATAAAAGAAAATAGAGGGATGATTACATCCAGTGAAAAACCTATTAATCATGCGCAATTTATTTTGGAGCTATTAGAATCTATTCAGCTGCCTACCAAAGCAGCTATTTGTAAATGTGTAGCTCATACAAAACAACAGGATAAGATTTCAAAAGGTAATGCACGAACTAATGCAGCTGCAAAGCAAGCAGCCTCAGACTCAGAAACTTTATTTTTAAATGAGGAATTACAACCCTCTGAGATTTTAGATTTAGACATGTTAAAAACAATGCAGATGCTTACTACAAAAGCAGAAAAACAAAATGGGTAAAACAAGGTGCAATTTTTGAAAATGGACTGTACATTTCCAAAGGGAAAAAAACAATATTGCCGTCTAATTTATTTAGATATGCAGCTTTGTTGAGCCATGGGCAGAGCCATGTCTCAACAGGGGGGATGGTACAGTTAGTAAATAGAATATTCCAAATATATGGATACATAAATTATACAATAAAATTTTGTGCAGCTTGTCATACTTGTAACAAGCACCATGCACAAGGAGCATTTAAAAAAAGCAAGGGAGTTTCCCTACACCACCATATCCGTTCCATACTATTTGTATGGACTTCATAGAGTTGAATAAATGCGAAGGAAGGAAGTTGATGAGTGAGACTCAGAAGAATTGGATTTGCTGTTTACCTCTAGCATTGCTGAGCATGAAAACAGTAACAAATGTAAAGGGTTTGATCCCCTTTGAAGCAGTATTTGGAAGGGCATATTATGTGCCTCAGTAGAAAGCTCTCATGCCTGCGGAGCTGGAGGCTGACAGTTCATTAGCTAATTATATAAAGAAACTGTTAATAAATAAATCTGTTTTGCAGTTTAACTCTTTTTCAGATAAAAGAACTTTCAGCTGAATAAGAACTTTGTGACTGATACACAAGGGCAAAATGGCCAAGAGTAAAGCAAACAAAAAGCAGAGCAACCCAAGAACTATTGCATAATTATTTTGTTAACTGTGCATTTGTTGACTATAAGTGTGACAATTTTTCTCTTATTGTGGTTTTTCCCTGCACTCAACCACACAAGTGAAAGTGAGAAGACGTGATGAACTGTTTATAGACTGGCATCCAAACTTTAACACATACCTGGCCATGAAGCGTGTGTATACAGAGACTATAAACATTTCAAATTGCTGGGTTTGTATAGCTATACCAACAACATATAAAAGACTGTTAATGTCCACTGTCCCTCTGGGGATAAAATGAGACTTGGAAAAGTTTTTTTTTAATATAGGAACTGTGAGATCACAGGACAAAATAGCTTTCTTTTTACCTGTCACACAAAAGGAGTTGTATGTTCTACAAAAGTGATACCCTCCAGGTGGGCTGGAGTAATGGTAATATAACAATGTCTTATAAATGTTACATTAAAGTCAGAAGTGGGGGTACTGTTTGTGATACTAACTATGATTCATATCTGAGTTCAATGAAAACTACATTAAATGCAGTACGTGACAATCCAGTCTTAACTAAACAATTGTCTATTAAAGATAGGAAAATGTTTCATGCAGGGATAACACGTATTAGTACCAAAGTAATGATTTTATTTGTGGGAAAAAGGCATATGAATGGTTACCTGAGAATTGGTCCGGCAGTTGTTTTTTAGGTTATCTGGTTCCAGCAATAAGACATACTGCAGAGTTACCTTTGGGTAAGATCTGAAATGTAAGGAAACAGCTCGAAAATCTGAAGGTCCAGTTAAGAAACCTGTGAATCCAGTTGGTAAAATCGAAGCTGGTTGAAAAGACCATAATTCAGTGAAAGACAAAAGTAAATTGACTCATATGGACTTGGGCAACAGTGTTATATCCAGGGCAGGAATACCACCAGCCTATGGAGCAGTCAAATCGATCTGGGAGCTGAGAAAGCTGTCCAGAAGCCATGAGTAATGCAACTTTTTCCACCCTAGAATTGGTGACTGATAAACTGAATGCAATGAGAACTGTTGTGCTACAAAATCGAATGGCTCCTTACTTCACCCTAGCGGCAAGAGGTGGTACATGAAGAAGAATGCTGTGCTTTTATCCCTGAGGATCGTCACGAGACAAATAATCACCTAGAGGTAATTCAGCAAGTATCAGCAATGACTAAACCAGGCCCAAACCCACTGTGGACTTTTCCAGAATCTGTTTGGGGGTTCCATCCTATTGAACATTTTAATTGCTATTTGTGTGGGTATACTCCTAATAGGAGCATATGTTTACTGTGGAATTCCCTGCATGAAAAGATTAATCAAAAATGTGTTGATATATCTGTTACTGAAACTTTTACCAAAGTGTTGAAATTGAAAGATTAATTTCAGATGATGCTTTTCTGAAATATAAAACCAATGACTTGCTTAGCTGAAAGTCCTTAGAAAGGAAAAGGCTAAGAAATGAAATAATATTGTTTATGTTTCTAATAGAATGAAATGCATTAACAGGAGGGAGAATGTTAGAAAAATATGTACTTAGACACATATAAACTGTTAGAAAAATATGTGCTTAGACATATATAAGCTGTTAGAAAAATATGTATTCAGACATATATAAGCTGTTAGAAAAATGTGTGCTTAGGCATATATAAATGTACTCAAACATATATGAAGTGCAAAGGTTGAAAACAGTATAATATGTAATGCATTTAATTCTATTTTACTAGAATGGCAGTAGAAATGAACTTGCATATTATTGCTTGAAGCTTAGCTGTAGTGTGATTAAAACTTTGACCCTGACAGTAGCTGGCTTAGCTGGCTCATGTCTTTCAGTAAATATTATCTGCAAAGTTAGAAAGTAATGAATCTGTCTGTATGTATATCTTTTCCTGCTTCCACCGAGGAGAATGGCCTTGTGAGCACTACCGGAGATAATGTCCAGCTGGTGGACAGAGAGACAAAGAAATGTATTAAGAAGACATTCATCCATTGTATTCGAACTAATCTAAGAGCCTTAAATTGGTTACATCCTCGGAAAGACATTGTGACTGACCAGGTGCCTTGCAAGGCTGCAATATTCTCATGGGAAAAAACTTTTGAAAAGCATTACATCAGCGTTTTCTTATGTACTGTGGTGATGTAAAGGCCCTGTCACTGACCACGTCAGTGAGGTGGGCAAAAGCTGATTGTAAATAGTATATAATGAAGGGTATTTCCCAAATAAAGTTAGTCAAAACTCTGTACATGTTTATGTATGGTTTTTTGCCTCCTAATGATCATTAGTAGAATGCATATTTGTTAGAACTTGAGCATCCTGTGTTACTGACTGTCATTTTGAAAAGCCTAATGATTTTTACAGTCTGATTTTAACAATTTATTTAACACCTTGAAATAAATACAAAACTAGAATTCCCACCTAACCAAAACTTCTAAGAAGTTTTCTAAGGCAAACTACCTCCTATTTATTGATGCATAGATAGTTTCCAAGCTCTCCCAAACCTAGAAAACATAGAAGTCTATGCGAAGGCATACACAAAACCCTTGTATGACCATATAAATAACTGTATAGACATAAAAGTACCAGACCAAAATAAGCCTAGGACAAACAGCAAAAACAAGTCACCCTGGTGGACCTCTGGTATAAATAGGCTGTACAAAAAAAGAGAAAAAAATCCTTTTCTTGAAGTAAGATAGAATATGCACAAAAGAGCAAAAACATCTTCATTCAACTAAACAAGCAAATCAGGGGACCAGTCAAGCACTTAATAGCAAATTTTGAGGCTTAAATAGCCTTCAAAGCTAAGGATAACCATAAGGCATTTTTCATTTATGTCTTGCAACCTTAAGGGCAATACCCAACAATGTGCAGAATTAGTTGTATACAGCATCACCTCTATTCAGCCAGAAAATATAGCAAATCTACAGGCATGTAAATTCAGCTAAAATTTTACCTTCCCATCACCTCCGATTATCCCCCAAAGAAATACCCTTGACAATTCCTCTACCATCTATTATCAAAGAACAGGTCACCACTGTGCCCTCTAAAGCTAAAATAATAGCTTTGATGGTCCTGATAGTATCCCAGGATGCCTCTTAAATAGCTAGCAAGAGGATCCATCAGGCCCACAAGGATCTCTATTTAACCATAGCCTCTAGACTGGCTTTGTCTATGTGGAGTGGAAGACAGAAACAGTCATCCCTCTACCTAAAAGGTTAGAGACCTATACATTTTACTAGTCTTGTATACAAGGCTATGGAAAGAATAATCATTGCTCTGATAAATAACAACATAGGAAACCTCCAAACACTGGACCCAACTCACTTCTGCTTTGTTGAGGGTAAGTCATGTCTGCTGGATCTGGTGGAATGTATTGAGAAAGTCACTATGGCCATGGATGAGGGTAAAACAGTGCATACTGCCTACTGTCACCTGGTTAAGGCATTTGACACAATAGCCCACCTATAGATAAACTAAAAAAAATGGACATAAATCCCTACAGCACCAGATGGATAGCTGAATAGCTCATGGACTTGACATGTGGCATTACAATGGGCGAATCCAAATCCAGCAGGAGGACAATTACTAGTGGTGTGCCGAGGTGTTCATTGCTGAGAACTCTCCTGCTCAGATGATACGTCTTTGAAGTCAAGGCTAAAGTAGAAGGCATTTGGCTGACTAATGTTGCTGACAACTGTAAGTTTGGGGCAATCACTGAATTTCCCAGTAATATAAATATCCTTCAAAAGGGTATGACTCAGACAAATGACTGGTGCAAGAGCCATGGCCTAAAATTAAATGCAAAAAAATGCATAATCATACCCTTTGGGAAGTCAAATACCCCTGCAAATGACAACATTAATAGCACACCCCTAAGAGTGGACTCAGAGGTAAGTGATCTAAGTACACAGATAGATGGCCTGAAGTTTGAATGCCATACATCCACAGTGGTGAGAAAGTCCTTCTATGTGGGACAGCTTATAAGTAAAGGCATGGCATCCAGATCCAAGGAATTTATAGTCCCACTGTACTCAGCCCTCATCAGACCAATAATCGAGTACAATGTACCTTTTGGAATGTACTTGACAAGGCATTTACAACAACTGGAGCAGCCTTAGAAGTTTCCTACAAGAAATACAGGGTGTAAACAACACATGTCCTGTGCAGATAAACAAAAAGCTTCATTCATGTACTTTGTCTCCTACCGATTATTAAGGGCTGCTCTATGCCTAACCTACAAGGCATTCACAAATCCAGCTCTGATAGAACTGTTACACATTCACAAGATAAACTGTATGAGCATCACCCAATCTGGGGATCTAAACTCGCCCTGAGCCACAAGCAAAACATGATGGAGAGATAGGTATGTTTCTCAGGGGATGCCCTTGCGGTTGATGTAGACCCTACCCTGCTCACCAGGTGGTGCTTTGATGCATATGTGCATGCAGTCTATAGCACTCACTACTTCAGAGTATTCTATTTGGAGGATGAAATGCATATTGCTGGCCAACGCCTCACGGGTGTTGTGGAAATATATGTACTCACCGGCATGTGCTGACATGGCATCCAGGAACTGGTGCAGTGCCCTGGATGCTGATGCATGTGAGATCCTAATGATATCCCCAGTTGGCTTTTGGAAGGTAACTGTTGCTAGTATTATTAGGCCTACACATACCTTGGTATCCACTGGGATGGGTTTCCCTCTTTTTGTTCTGTGTGTCAGGCGTGGCCGGCACAGCTCAACAATTTGCTGTAGGAGGTCCCTGTCTACCTTATAGCGCTCCACTATCTCCAGCTCATGCAGCCCTTGGTAGGGTACCCTGGGTATGAACACACTTTTCCGTCTCCTCACTGTGGGTTGGTCAACAGCATTCTCATCCTCATCACCCTCAGCCTCTTCCACATGTTAATGTACAATAACTACTGCAGCCCTATTATTTTGTTGTTTTTGTTTGTTAAAATTTCCCCGCTTGTATACACCGGTGGTGTACAGTATGTGGGAATAACCAGAGGTAAAGATGTTTGCAAAGTTTATAGTAGTTTTCTGGGCAGGGCTGCTGCTTGTGTAATTGGCTGATTCTGATACATTTCTCCTGCCAGCTATGCTAGTTCTCCCTGATTATCTTCCTACTGCAGGTTTCCCTTCCCATTGCCTTCCTGTTTATGCCTGGGGGTGCGCCGCACAAACTCAGTGCTCAAATGTGCATAGAGCTGCTATTTCCTGGTTTACTTTTTTTTCCTTTAAAAACTGGTACACAGTGCGCACACATACTTAGGCAATGTAGAGTGCTAGGCAGCCTCAGACACACCCCCTTGCTTAGCTCTGCTAAGCTAAGGGCAAACCCAAGCCACAGGGCTCTAGTCCCTTACAGTATGCCTGACACCCTTCACTATGATGTCAGCTAACTCTTAGGCTTGAACCATGCTATTCCTGCACTTACACCTTGGGTGCTGGCTAGCATTGAGGGGGAATCTGAGATTCAGTATCATTCCCCTCATTTACATAGGATTGCTTGCTAATGCATAGTTACAGGCCCCACACTCAGCTTCCCCCCTTAGTAACCACTATTTTCTGGCCATGTTGTCTTCTGCCTGCCATTGAGTATAATGACAAAATAGTGATTTTTGGTTAGAATGCTTATTTCAGATTATTTTTTATATTTTTGGCCCGATCCCATTTGCGCGTTGCTACCCAATGCTTAAACAGACGAAACCAGCTAAACAAAAATAAAAGTTTTCATTTTTTTTTTTAACTATTTTCCATGCCAATGGCCAACTATTTGGCCACTGGCATGGTTTCCACACATTATTTGGAGCTGTCATGGCTCCATTTTGTAGTTTGCAGAAATGTACTCGTTTACTGAGTACATTTCTGCACAATACACTAGTCCTGCATGGCTGGCTGACAGCTTTCTGGATCACAAATTCACCTCATTTGGATGTTTTCCACCTGCAAATGGAGTAATTTGCATACAGAAGCTGTGTCCATGCAGGAATATTGCGGGATCGCTTGTGCATGTCCCTGCAGCTTATTCCTGGATTGCACAGCAGTCATATTGCCTCCAGGAGCTCCTGCACTGTTCCTGCACACTCTGCAAGGCTTGCTGAATCCGTGGGATTGTATTTTAAACTGTATTTACCTCCTCTGCTCGTTCTTTCCTTGTTTGCTCGTTTGATGTACTTGTCCTTTCTGAGGGTTGTGATTCTGCCCTCAGTTCAGAAAGTTTTCATTATTTGATATTTCCTGATCGTTGTATCTTTGGTTATGTCTGGTGTTTCTGTTATTCATGTTCAAGAGTCTTTCACTTCTCCATAATCCTTCTTGACTTTCTTTGTCATCTCTTCCACTCTCTCTATTTGTGGGTGTTTCCGTTTCCCCAGTGTTAACTGTTGGCCCTCCCGTATTATGCTGTTGACCAACCACATTCCATCATGCAAGGTAGAAGGTTTTGGATAGGCAGTCCCTTGTTCATATGCCTGTCTATCCCTATTCAACTTTTTAACTTTTGTAATTTTCAGTTTTGACAAAGATAAAAAATATACTTTTAAGTATAGATTGGACTGCCAATCAAAAATGGTAGTTTAGATTGCACAGTGACAGCACTGTCCAGCATTCTACATCGGGAAGCTGGATAGAAAGCTTCAGGAATGCATATACAAACACATTTACTGTATAAATAGAACAAACATGATAACGCAATAGCAAGGCATATTATGGGTAACCCAGATCATAAATTTAAATTCCGATGAATAGATCAAATTAAGAGTAGTAACAGAGGGGCTCCAGAATCATTGATGTTGGAAAGGTTGGAGTTGTTATGGCAACACCGGACAAGTGCTTGCTGCTTCCTAGGCTTAAATGAAGTTACCTCAATTTTGTGTGTGCTAAAACTTAAAAGTTTGTTGAGGTAAAAGCATTTTACAGTGATAAGAAAGTATTATTAAAGTAGTTAGAAAAGTATGGATATAAAATTTTTTAAGGTTACTAGAAAATGTATGGACTTTTAGAGAAATATGGTTTACGTAGTGTATGATTTTAGAATTTATAAATTGGGGAGTGGGAGTAAATGAAGTGAAATAGTTAAACCAGCGTGTAGTAGATTGACTGATGGACTATTATGATTGGTTGGTTTTAAAATAAAGATGGCAAGTATGGATTGTTTGTTATCTGAAAAAGCTTTGCTATAAGTGAGATGAAAAGCACTTAATAAAACAATTCTGACATTCAGCTACTCATTTTGTACCTTGCAGTGGTAATTGTAGTTTTGTTGGTGTCTTTAACTTTTCCTGGTTTGTGATGTCCTCACTAGTTAGATCAGATCAAAAAGAGGCTTCCCTTGAAATAAATACAAAACTAGAATTCCCACCTAACCAAAACTTCTAAGAAGTTTTCTAAGGCAAACTACCTCCTATTTTGTGATGCATAGCTAGTTTCCATGCTCCCCCAAACCTAGAAAACATAGAAGCCTGTGCAAAGGCATACACAAAACCCTTGTATGACCATATAAATAACTGCATAGACATAGAAGTACCAGACCAAAATAAGCCTAGGACAAAATGCAAAAACAAGGCACCCTGGTGGACCTCTGGTTTAAACAGGCTGTAGAAAAAAGAGAAAAAAATCTTTTTCTTGAAGTAAGGTAAAATGTGCACAAAAGAGCAAAAACTTCTTCATTCATCCAAACAAGCAAATCAGGGGACTAGTCAAGCCCTCAATAGCAAATTTTGAGGCATAAATAGCCTTCAAAGCTAAGGATAACCATAAGGCATTTTTAATTTATGTCTTGCAACCTTAAAGGCAACACCCAACAATGTGCAGAATTAGTTGCATATGGCATCACCTTTATTCAGCCAGAAAATATAGCAAATCTGTAGGCATGTAAATTCAGCTAAAATTTCACCTTCCCATCACATCCGATTGTCCCCCAAAGAAATACCCTTGACAATTCCTCTACCATCTATCATCAAAGAACAGGTCACCACTGTGCCCTCTAAAGCTAAAATCATAGCTTTGATGGTCCTGATAATATCCCTGGATGCCTCTTAAATAGCTTGCTACAGGATTCATCAGGCCCACAAGGATCTCTATTTAACCATAGCCTCTAGAATAGCTTTGTCTATGTGGAGTGGAAGACAGAAACAGCCATCCCTCTACCTAAAGGTTTACAGACCCATACATTTTACTAGTCTTGTATACAAGGCTATGGAAAGAATCATCGTTGATCTGATAAATAACAACATATGAAACCTCCAAACACTGGACCCAACTCACTTCACTTTTGTCAAGGGCATGTCATGTCTACTTGATCTGGTGGAATTTTTTGAGAAAGTCACTAGGGCCATGGATGAGGATAAAACAGTGCATACTGCTTACTGTCACCTTGTTAAGGCATTTGACGCAATAGCCCACCTATAGATAAACTCAAAAAAATGGACATAAATCCCTACAGCACCAGATGGATAGCTGAATAGCTCATGGACTTGACATGTGGCATTACATTGGGTGAATCAAAATCCAGCAAGAGGCCAATTACTAGTGGTGTGCCAAGGTGTTCATTGCTGAGAACTCTCCTGCTCAGAAGATACTTATTTGAAGTCAAGGCTAATGTAGAAGGCCTTTGGCTGACTAAGGTTGCTGACAACTGTAAGGTGGGGGCAATCACTGAATCTCCCAGTGATATAAATATCCTTCAAAAGGGTATAACTCAGACAAATGACTGGTGCCGGAGCCATGGCTTAAAATTAAATGCAAAAAAAATGCATAATCATACCCTTTGGGAAGTCAAATACCCCTGCAAATGACAACATTAATAGCACACCTCTAAGAGTCAACTCAGAGGTAAGTGATCTAAGTACACAGATAGATAGCAGCCTGAAGTCTGAATGCCACACATCCACAGTGGTGAGAAAGTTCTTCTATGTGGGACAGCTTATAAGTAAAGGCATGGCATCCAGATCCAAGGAAGTTATAGTCCCACTGTACTCGGCCCTCATCAGACCAATAATTGAGCAGAGTGCACCTTTTGGCTTGTACTTGACAAGGCACTTACAATAACTGGAGCAGCATTGGATGTTTCCTACAAAAAATACAGGGTGTAAACAACACATGTCCTGTCCAGACAAACTAAAAGCTTCATCCTTGTACTTTGTCTCCTACTGATTATTAAGGGCTGCTCTATGCCTAACCTACAAGACATTCACAAATCCAGCTCTGATGGAACTGTTACACATTCACATGATAAACTGTATGAGGGTCACCCAATCTGGGGATCTAAACTCGTCCTAAGCCACAAGCAAAACATGATGGAGAGATAGGTATGTGTCTCAGAGATTGTCTTTCTCTAGAACAGGCTTCCTATTCACGTAAAGAAGAGACATTCTTTGATCCTATTCAAATGCAGTTTAGAGCAATGGATATAGAACCATCAACTCACTCCTGGAGTGGCACCCATATCCTTTATGGACAGAGGAAGTCTGTAAAATACTCAAAAACATAGGCACAAACCTAAGCCATCCTCTAGCCCTTAGGGATTGAAAATTGGGTAAAATTTGAGTAATAATAGCTAGGCTTGTAAGGGTTCTTAAGCCATTAGCCTAGTAATCTCCTATGAACCTACGGATGCTGACTACGCTGTGTCTTTCACATATAAATTAAAGCTTCAGAGTCAAAATGAAATGGAGCAACATTGGCACAATCAGGCAAAGAATGGAGCTTCCCAAGCAGGTTATGGATCCAAAACATAAGCTGAAATAAAAGGTATTGCACTTTATGCTAAAGATAAGAAAGCTGGATCGTACAAAGAAGTCAGTTGAGGTGTAAGATCACAAGATGTAGTAATCAATGCAGTTGCAAAACACGAGGAAAGAGTGTGAACTAGCATATGGTTAGATACAAAAGCTTTACTAAAAAAGGTGAGATAAATGCAAGGATAATGATTTATACAAATAAGAAAACATTATCCACAGATGTTGATATTTCAGTAGTTAATATGACTGTGTGATTTAGTCTTTTTTTCTTCTTCTTTATTTTTTCTGTTGTTTTGCACTCACTTGTAGGCATATAACAGCACGATATTAAACAGAAGCATTATGTATAGAAGGTAACACTTTAAGGGGCTATAAGAGAGGGGACAGTACTCCCAGCAGGTAATTATACTTCACTCTTTAACAGGTAAGCTGAGGCAAAGGTGAGGGTATTTGTAGTGAAAAAATAAAATAATTAAGTGCAGCAAGTTGGAGTCTCTGAAGTTGGACTTCATGTGCAAATGATAAAAAACAGATTTTACCTGCC